>NC_134784.1:5747857-5752857 GCF_046742065.1 Oratosquilla oratoria
AGGTTGTTTCCACAAATGCCAACACACGTTCCCATCCTCATAAGTGGCAAAACATCTTCCGCACAGTGAGATGAAATTTATTATTACTATTAGTCTACGCACCAACACATAAATTTTAGCTTCTGTATTGAAGGTAACACTCTTTTGGGAGCTGACAACGATACTGATACCACTATTCGAGAGCATACCAACTCTTACATTGAAGACAAAAAAAAAAAAAAAAAAAAAAAAAAAAAAAAAAAAACTGAGCCTGTCACTGAAGTCAATAATTCCATTGAGAACAAAAATTTCCTCCACCAGTGCATGCCAGCAATAAATGATTATAGCAGAGAATGGTGCCAACGATTAATGGTGTCAACAATTAATGGTACAAATAATTAAAACCAAGCCCTTCACCAATACATGCCAAACCTTTCTTTGGCGCCAAAAAATGATGCAGTGGCACCTCTCAAGCAAGTAGCCATTTCCTTTAAGTACTACTGTTACAGTAAGTGTAACCTAACCATACAGTCAGTGACAACCTTACTCTTGGCGCCAAACTTCGCTGCAAACTCCGCGAGTGCCTGGATTCATTACGTTACTAGTTCCAGCCGAGTGCCAAGTTTACAAGTTGACTAATGTTGTCACAGTATCATAAACAACACAAACACTCACACGTACATCACAGCACACGCACAGGACACGCATACATACACATACATATACACACACAAACACGTACAAACGCAAACACAAACACAAACACACAAAGACAGAAACAAACACACACACACACACACACACACACACACACACACACACACACACACACACACACACACACACACACACACACACACACACACACACACACACACACACAGTCACACACACACACACACAGTCACAAGAAACGCGCATACTGTATACCCAAACACGACGCAATCCAATTAGAAAGAGTATCAGATGTAGAATATAATGAATCTAATGCTCAGCCCTTGCCACTCCCCCAGGTCTCCCCCCACCCATCCTCGGACCTCCCCCCGTCCCGACTTCCCCCCCTTACCCCCCCCACCTCCCCTCGTTTGGAATCACCTCCTCCTTCCTCCTTCAACGCCCCTCCTGACACGCACATAACCTCTTTCCGCCTCCTTTATCATCATCCATTCTCCCCTTTATTCTGTCCCGTGTACCACGCCCTTACCTCTACCTCTCTGCCTCTCTTTCCCTCTCCTCACCCTTGTCCCTTTTCCTCCTACCCTCTTGTCCTCTCTCTCCCTCTCTCACATTCTCTCTCTCACCCTCTCCTTCTCTCCCTCCCTCTCCTCACCCATGTCCCTTTCCCTCCTATCTTCTCGTCCTCTCTCTCCCTTCCTCCCTCCCATTCTCTCTCTTCTTCTCCTTCTCTCCCTCCCTCCTACTCTCTAGTCCTCTCTTTAATTCCCGTCTTCTCTTTCGTACTCTCTATCTCCTTTCCTCGCACTCTATTTCTTGTCCCCCCCCTCTCTCTTCTATTATCTCGTTCCACCAATCTACCTCACAACCTCCCTCTCCCCCCCCTCTCTCTCTCTCTCTCTCTCTCTCTCTCTCTCTCTCTCTCTCTCTCTCTCTCTCTCTCTCTCTCTCTCTCTTTCTCTCTCTCTCTTTCTCTCTCTCTCTTTCTCTCTCTCTCTCATCCCTCTCCAGTTCTTCTCTCTCTTTTACCATCGTTATCAGACTGTGCATCAACTTATCTACATTTCCGTTTGGTTCCAAAGCCCATTATTGATCTCCATCAATTTCAACTCCTTATTCCATTCCTCCCTCTATTTTCAACCTCCGCTCCCTCTCCATACATCAACTTCTCTTGGTCTTCTTCCTTTCTCCCTTCCCATTCAATTTTTTTTTCTCCCATCTCCCACTATTATTTCCTCTCTAATCACTCCATTTATCAGCCCATTCCTGAGCCCTACTTTCCCTCCTCCTAATCCTTCTCCTCTTCTTCCTTCCTCCTGTTCCATCATTAGCCTTTCATACTTTAGTTCATCACGCACTTCTTTCTCCGTTTAACGATTAATTCCTTGTGCTTCCTCCTCCTCCTCCTCCTCCTCCTCCTCCTCCTCCTCCTCCTCCTCCTCCTCCTCCTCCTCTTCCTTCTCTTCCTCCTGCATCTTCTTAAAATGATCTGCCTTCTCTTTATCCACAATTATCTTATTCTTGTTAAATCGCGAATAGGAATAAAAAAAAAGTGCCAATGGCTATCAACTGAACCTGTAACCTGCATTTGTTCATCGAGCCTGTCTTCTTAGGCTAAGGATGGGGAGGGAGGAGGGAGGAGTGGAGAGGAGATGGGGATGGAGTGAAACTGGAGGAATAAAGGTGGACAGGAGTAAAGTAGAGGAGTGTAGAGGAGTGTAGAGGAGTGTAGAGGAGTGTAGAGGAGTGAAGGAGAGGAGGACCAGGACAAGACAGTAATAAAGCAAAGGGAGGAAGGAAATAAAACAGAAACAAATCAGAGAAGGAGTGAACTCAAGGAGTAGGAGAGGAAAGAAAGAGAGAGGAAAGGACACGACGGACGAAGGAAAAAGAAGAGGTATGAAAAAGAGGGACAGAGAGAAGAATAATGTAAAATAAAGAGAAAAAGAGAATGTGAAAGGGACGGAAGATGGGTGATTAGAGAAAGACGAGGACGCTGAGAAAGACAGAGAGAAAGAAAAAATGAAGAGATAGGAAAAAGATGGAGATCCAGACGGACAAATATATAACGAAAGATAGACAGAGAAAGATGAAAAAGATGAAAATAGGAATAGAAGAATGGAAGGAATAAGAGATGAGAGGGTAGAGAAAGTTGAGAGGAGAGAAACAAGAGTAGGCAAAGAAACACGAGGAGGGAGAAAAGAGAGGAAAGAGAAACGCGAAGAGAGAAATACGAGAGAGTATAGAAATGTGAATCTGGAGAGAAGGGACAAAAACGATGAAAAGGATGAGAAGGAAGAGAGAGATGAAAGGAGTGAAAAGAAGATGAAAGAGGTGAAAAATAAAAAGAGAAACGGGAGAAAGAGAAAGACGAAATGGGAGAGAGAGTGAATGGAGGAGAGAAAATAATGGAGCATGAGACAGAGAAAAGAGTGCAGAGATATTGAAGAGACAATTACAGAGGGAGGGAAAGGTGAAGGAGAGAGAGATGAGGGAGAAGAGGCAAAGGGTGCGTAGTGTTGGTGAGGAGATGATGGGGGAGAAAATGATAAAGTTGTATGTGAAAAAACGAGAGAAAGATTGGGGGAGGGAGGGGAGAAAAATGGAAGTGGAGAGAAAATTGAAAAAAAAAGATCATTAGAAATAAAAGACTTACGAGAAAAGATGAGAAAATTATAAAGTTGTATGTGAAAAACGAAAGACGAGAGAGAGATTGGGGGAGGGAGGGGAGAAAAGTAGAAGTGGAGAGAAAATTGAAAAAAAAAAGATTATTAGAAATAAAAGACTTACGAGAAAAGATGAGAAAATGATAAAGTTGTATGTGAAAAACGAAAGACGAGAGAAAGATTAGGGGAGGGAGGGGAGAAAAGTAGAAGTGGAGAGAAAATTGAAAAAAAAAGATTATTAGAAATAAAAGACTTACGAGAAAAGATGAGAAAATGATAAAGTTGTATGTGAAAAACGAAAGACGAGAGAAAGATTAGGGGAGGGAGGGGAGAAAAGTAGAAGTGGAGAGAAAATTGAGAAAAAAAAGATTATTAGAAATAAAAGACTTACGAGAAAAGATGAGAAAATGATAAAGTTGTATGTGAAAAACGAAAGAAGAGAGAAATATTGGGGGAGGGAGGGGAGAAAAATGGAAGTGGAGAGAAAATATAAAAAAAATATTAGAAATAAAAGACTTACGAGAAAAGATGAGAAAATGATGAAGTTGTATGTGAAAAACCAAAGACGAGAGAGAGATTGGGGGAGGGAGGGGAGAAAAGTGAAAATGGAGAAAAAAAAAACAGTTTATTAGAAATAAAAGACTTACGAGACAAGACGAGAAAATGATGAAGTTGTATGTGAAAAACGAAAGACGAGAGAGAGATTGGGGGAGGGAGGGGAGAAAAGTATAATTGGAGAGAAAATTGAAAAATATTATAAATAAAAGACTTACGAGAAAAGATGAGAAAATGATGAAGTTGTATGTGAAAAACGAAAGACGAGAGAGAGATTGGGGGAGGGAGGGGAGAAAAGTGAAAATGGAGAGAAAATTGAAAAAAAAAAATTAGAAATAAAAGACTTACGAGAAAAGATGAGAAAATGATAAAGTTGTATGTGAAAAACGAAAGACGAGAGAGAGATTGGGGGAGGGAGGGGAGAAAAGTGAAAATGGAGAGAAAATTGAAAAAAAAAATTAGAAATAAAAGACTTACGAGAAAAGACGAGGAGGAAAATGCAGGTGCGGGAAAACAAGGAGTTTCGAAAGACAGGCAAGTTGGAAACGAGAAGAGTGTGAACGACAAGATGGGAACGAAAGTCGAAAAAAAGAAAGTGAGAAAAAATAAGAGAAGAAACTGCAAGACGCGGAAACAAGGAGAGACAAAACGACAGAGAAAGAGGCAGCAGTGAGATAACGAAAGAGAAAATGAAGAGAGAATAAGGGGAGGGAAAGACAACCAAAACGACAGAGAACGAGGCAGGAGAAATAATAAGGAGAAACATAAGAGAGTTAATGATAATAAAGATAATGGAGGTAGAAGACAAGAGAGAAACACAACAAGAATTATAGAGATAGAGGCATAAGAGAGATAAGGAGAAATATAAGAGAGTTACCAATAATAAAGATAACGGAGAGAGAAAACAAAAGAGAAAGGAAACAATTATGATAAGAGAAAAAGGCGGGGGGGGGAGATAATGAGAAACATAAGAAAAAGGGGTAAAGGGGAGAGAAAGACGGAGGAGGGAGTGGGTGAGGGGAAGAGAATATTCTTGTTCGCGGAAAGGCTCAGAGAGAAAATTCCAATCTTATGAGGAAAGAGAGAAATTTTCTTTGACCCGGGGAAGCGAGGTGAAAACTCCTG
>NC_134784.1:5755357-5760357 GCF_046742065.1 Oratosquilla oratoria
TCATATTAGGAGATGAGAGCAAAGTCAACAAATGTAGTGACCATAGAATGGTAGGTTACACAGTTAGATTTAATTTCAGATCCGAGAGAAATAAACTAGTTAAAAAAATTAGGCCTTGCAAAGGTTAAGGATAACAAGAAGGAATTTCAGCTAGAAATTAGAAATAGATTCAAAGCTCTAATATTCATCGAGTACACCGTCGAAGGTATGAATTTTAATTTAATGAATATCATTAGGGAATCAGCAAAGCAGGAAGTACAAAAATACTAGAGAAAACAAATACTCAAAAGCTACAAATGACCTAATTAAAAGAAGAAATAGGCAGATTAGAAGCAGCAGAGACGAAATAGAGAGAGTAGAACTAAAGTTTATCAACAAAACGCAGAGATCAGAGAAAAGAAAGAGAAACATGGATGAAATAGAGGAAACTATTCGGAGAGGTAAAATTATTAAAGGAACTGAGTGCAGACATGCTTTAGGAAGACAGCAAATGATATGTTTGAAAAACAGAAATGGAAAAATCAGTAAATGCAGAGACAGAAGGGTAAAAAGATTAGCAGAATTTTACCAAGAGTTTTACTCGTCGAAGACCGTAGTTGAGTCAATAAATTCATCTGTAGATGTTACCAGAAATTACAAAGGAAGAAGTAGAATTTGCTCTAAAATATGAAACTGGGAAAAGCACTTGGGGAAGATGGTATATCAATTAATCTTTTGAAAGATGCAGGGAAAGAATTTTATAATAAGTTAGCCGAGTTCTACACCCATTGCTCAGGTCAAGAAAGCGTTCTTGAATCGTAGTGCTATGCTATAGTGACTTGATTTCATATTATATATATACACACATATTCACACACACACACACACACACACACATACACACGCACATACACGCACATACACACGCACACACACACACACACACACACACACACACACACACACACACACACACACACAAACACACACACACGCATGCACACAGAATATATATAAACCAATGATGAAAGATATGAAATATCACTAGAAACCTGAGGAACAATGACAAATCCAATAAGCATGACACGAGGAAAAAAGAACGCGGAGGAAGACGATATAAAACAAGAGAGGCGAAAAAAAAGGTGGATAAAGATATACGAAGGGAGGAGAATGGAATAATGAATCGGCACAACACAAGAAAATCGGAAGTAAGCCTTTGGGGGGCGGGGGGCGGGGGGGCAGGCGTTAAGCGTCAGGAAACTAATAACAACGAAGAGAAAAATGAGAGAAACAGACAAGACGAAATCAGAAAATTAATAGACACATGGACGAGTCGAGAAAAATAGAGGGTAAGCAAGGAAGACAGGAATCATGCGTGAATGATAAAATACAAAGCGAAGAAAAAATATAGAAAATATAAAAAAAATAAAAGAAAGTGTAATTGGAAAGAAGAAGGTGACAGAAGGAGGAGGAGGAGGAGGAGGAGAAAAAAGAAGAAGAAGAAGAAGCAGAAGAAGAAGAAGAAGAAGAAGAAGCAGAAGAGGAGGAGGAAGAGGAAGAGGAGGAGGAAGAGGAAGAGGAAGAGGAAGAAGCAGAAGAATAAGAAGAAGAAGAAGAAGAAGAAGAAGAAGAAGAAGAAGAAGAAGCAGAAGAAGAAGAAGCAGAAGAAGAAGCAGAAGAAGAAGAAGAAGAAGAAGAAGAAGAAGAAGAAGAAGAAGAAGAAGAAGAAGAAGAAGAAGAAGAAGAAGAAGAAGAAGAAGAAGAAGAAGAAGAAGAAGAAGAAGAAGAAGAAGAAGAAGAAGAAGAAGAAGAAGAAGAAGAAGAAGAAGAAGAAGAAGAAGAAGAAGAAGAAGAAAGAAGAAGAAGAAGAAGAAGAAGAGAAGAAGAATAAGAAGAAGAAGAAGAAGAAGAAGAAGAAGAAGAAGAAGAAGAAGAAGAAGAAGAAGAAGAAGAAGAAGAAGAAGAAGAAGAAGAAGAAGAAGAAGAAGAAGAAGAAGAAGAAGAAGAAGAAGAAGAAGAAGAAGAAGAAGAAGAAGAAGAAGAAGAAGAAGAAGAAGAAGAAGAAGAAGAAGAAGAAGAAGAAGAAGAAGAAGAAGAAGTAGTGAGAATCATAGTAAGAACCTTATGTATGCCATATAGTTTGCGGAAAGAAAAGACAAATAGTTGGACGGAGTGGCCACGATAGAGTCCAGGACAGCACAGAATTACATTATTCCCTTACGTCTCGGCGGAGTCTTCCATCAATCCGTCTACGGAAGACTCAATTCCTCTATCCCAAAGAATCGCAGCAAGGAGACACCTCCCAGATCCCCAAGAAGGGAACACACTGTCAATCTAGGCGTCAGCCAGAACGAAAACAAGAGAATACTATAAAACCGTTGTTATTTACTGGCTCCTATGAATCTGAATAAAACAGCCTGATGGGTCCAGCGAGTGAGGGTTTAGGGGTTGGGGGAGTGACCGAATGTCTTGAAGATCGCGCTTCAACCACGATTTTTTCTTCGGCCGTACTGGTTGACCTCCCGGTGCCAAATTCCTCCCGAGCTCACGGGACAGACCCTCTCCCTCCCATCCACCCCCCCCCCATCCCCGCCCGCACGCCGAAACAAAGGAATAAATGAATAAGAAAGTTGCTCCATCATCAGCTCCACCACCACCACCACCACCACCACCTCCTCCTCCTCCTCCATCTCCTTCTATTCCTCCTCCTTCTTTTCGTTTTCTTCCTCAGACCCTTTCCTCTTACTCTCTCTAACCTCCTTTCTCTTCTCCCATCCCACGCCCTACTCCTCTTCCAAGTACTTCTGGTTCTCTTTATCCTTCTTGTCCTTTTCATCGTCCTCCATGTGCTTCTCGTCCTCTTCCTCTTTCTCATCGTCCTCCTTTTCCTCGTCTTCCTTCTCTTTGTCTTACAAGAGAGAAGCATACCGACGGGAGACTTTTTGCTCCATAACTAGGTCGGATGTGAAAAAAATGGAATGAAAATAAATTGATAAATGAATAAGCAAATAAGTACAGGTAGATAGATAAATGAATAAAATAAAGATAATAGTAAACAAACAGGCGAATAAATAATTTCAAAAAACAAATAATGATAATAAATGACAATAATAAATAAATAGAATAAAATGTAATAAATGGCAGGAATTACAGTATAATTGCTTAGGGGTTTACCCAAATGAATCTTAAAAGTTCGAACTCTACTACATTGCACTGCCTCTGCAGGAAGTTTATTCCATTCATTTACTACACGGTTGGCGAAGTTGTTTCTACCCACTCCCAAATTAAATCCACTTCCTGACAGTTTGAGACCATTATTTCTGTCTGATGTACATTCAGTGTAAAAATTTCGTCACTTTTGATGTTGTCAATTCCCTATAGAATCTTACAGACCTACAGTATATCAAATCTCCCCTGAATCTACGCTTTTTTATGAAAAATAGATTAATATGCTACTCCTCTTCCTCGTTCACCCCTTCCTCTTCCTCGCCTTCCTCCTCTTCCTTTTATTCCTCCCCTCTCCCCTCCTCCTCCTTGTCGTTTTCCTGTTCCTACTCCTCCTCTTTCTTCTTCCTCTTCTTCTTCCAGCTTGACCTACTACACTTGGCAAACAGGAAGAACAAAGTGAGCGCTGCCTGCAGTCTTTACCCGGTACTCGCTAACGTCTTCACCACAACAAAATCTATTACCATCGCATGAAGTCGGGTCAGAGAAAGACTGAACACATTCTAACCGTCCCTAGACCACAAACTACACGCGAGGGGTCTCCGATCTGGAGATACTACGGCCTCCGAGCAGGAGATCGTCTTGGCCTCTGACGAAAGAGGAGACGTCAGCCGATGCATGCAACAACGCAGCTGCATGGGGGAAGGGGAGGAGGGGGCGGAGACCCTGGATACAGTGGCGAGAGCACAAAGGGAGACAAGAACATCGCCAGAAGCAACCACTGGTCAGAGTCTCTAATCTGGATAATCTCTGGCGAGCAGGTTGGGAGGTGGGCAGTTAGATAAGCATGCTGGCTGGCAGGTTGGCAGACAGTCTGGCAGGCAGGCAGTCTGGCAGGGGGCAGGTAGGGGGGCAAATAGAGGCAGGAGGACAGGAACAGAAAGAAGGGAAGGAAAGAAGTTAGGAAGTAAGTTGGTAGAAACAGACAGACACAACCAGGCAAAGAGGCACAGATATACAGACAGGCAGCCATGCGCGCAGGAAGAAGAGCAGATAGACAAGGAGGAATGAAGGTAGAGATGCAATCAAGTAAACAAGGTAGAAGGAAGGCAGTTAAAACGTATGGATGCAGACAGGCCAGCTGGAAGGAGGGCAGACCGGCAAGGATGGAGTCTGCCAGGCCGTACTAAAGAAATGCCATCCTTTTTTTTTTTTCCAATGTTTACTTTCTATCTTCCATCAAGGAACAAAGCAACCCTCTCGACCAGGGCTTGTTCACGTGTTTCCTGATAGCCTCTAAAAGATAGAAGCGCTGGTAAAATACAACCCATAAAAACGACGATCACAATCTGTAAGATTCATTTACTATTTCAAGTCAATGATCACAGCACCTCTCCAATAGAAAAAGTCTTTAAATATTTTTATTTTTATATAATGTTAAGCTTTTATAGCGTCTTCTATGGACTGGGAAATCTTCTGTACTCGAGAAGAACTTTTTTCTCACAGCAAAGGAAAGACCAATTCTCTTGCTGAAGCCGAGAGTTAGGTAAGGAAATTCCTTTAGGCCTAATCTTTTGATCAGCTCAGAACCACAATCTGTATGAGTGGTTCCCAGAAGAAGATCATCCTGAGGAGAATAAGCCTCCATATCTCTAAGAATTCTGCCCAGAACATCATCCGGGACCCTATCCAGGTCTCCGGAAAGGCGGCAGATAGATAGAGTTCCGGTATAGGTCTACGGAAAGGCGGCAGATAGATAGAGTACAGGTCTCCTCCGGAAAGGGTTCGAGGCAATGTCACACAAAGAGTCTCCGGACACAAAAGCGAATTCTCTACCTCCCTGAATCCTTTGCTCC
>NC_134784.1:5775357-5777857 GCF_046742065.1 Oratosquilla oratoria
CCCCCCTCCTGCTTCATCCCACTCCCCCTCCTCCTACCCTTCCTCTCTCCGTCAGCGTCTTTCCCGCCAACGCTGAGTCACTCTTGCTTTCTTGAGACCCGCGCGAGGCTAACGACGACAATGACGTCACTACCTAGACTCACCATTACCATTTCTCTGACCCTGATGACGTTTACTGTCGATGATCGGTTCGTTGGTCGGTTGATTGCTCTCTCTACGTCTGTCTCTATCTATCTGTCTCTCTATCTATCTGTCTGTGTCTGTCTGCCTGTTTATCTGTCTGTCTGTCTATCTCTGCCTGTCCGTCTCTCTCTGTCGCTTTCTCTCTCTCTCTCTCTCTCTCTCTCTCTCTCTCTCTCTCTCTCTCTCTCTCTCTCTCTCTCTCTCTCTCTGTCTGTCTCTGTCTGTCTGTCTCTGTCTGTCTATCTGCCTGTCTATCTGTCTGCCTGTCTATCTGTCTGCCTGTCTGTCTCTGCCTGTCTGTCTCTCTCTGTCGCTTTATCTCTCTCTCTCTCTCTGTCGCTTTATCTCTCTCTCTCTCTCTCTCTCTCTCTCTCTCTCTCTCTCTCTCTCTCTGTCCCTCCCTCTATATATTTCTATGTTTCCCTCTGTCTGTCTGCCTCTCTCTGTCTCTGTCTCTCTCTGTCCCTCTCTCTGTATATCTCTATGTTTATCTGTCTCTGTCTCTCTCTATCCCTCTCTCTATATATCTCTATGTTTCTCTCTGTCTGTCTCTCTCTCTCTCTCTCTCTCTCTCTCCCTCTCTCTCTCTCTCTCTCTCTCTCTCTCTCTCTCTCTCTCTCTCTCTCTCTCTCTCTCTCTCTCTCTCTCTCTCTTCCACCTCTATTTCCTCCCCCGACTCCTCCAACTCCTTTTCCTCCTACCCCCCTACCTTATAGTCCATATCCCTTTTCCTTACTCCACAGAAAACTTCAATTCTTCTTCAGAACTTTTCACTCTAGCTGTATAGACAGACACTTTGCAAATGCAAATGGTTCCTCCTCCAGCTACTCTTTGTCCTCCTCCTCCTCCTCCTCCTCCTCCTCTTGTCCCTACTCACCCACTTCTTTGTCCTCTAATTAATTATCAAATACTTCAAGTAATTGTTTTTGTAATTATTACTTCTCAATAATATTATTGTAACCTCTAAGGAGTGCCATCGTGGCACGTAGGGTATGACACCAGCCTCGTCTTATGTGAGCCCAGGTTCGATTCCAAAGGCTACCGCTGCTTGCCAAGTGCCCTGGAATTTCACACACATAGGTCAAAGGTCAATAATACACGACGCATGGGCGAGAGTCTTCTCATCTTCCTCACTGTGTATCACTTCTTTCCTCTCTCTCAAACACGCTCTCCCTTTCCATCAACTCCCAGTTGCTCTCTCCATCATCTTCAACAAACGATACAACTTCATCACTCCCCTCCTCCTCATCTGCTCCTATAGCCACAACATCAACACCATTATCAAGACACTTCTTCTTTTTTTCCATCTTTTCTTCCTATAACTCCTCCATTTTTTCCCTTGTACTCCTCTTCGCATGCCCTCAACTCCTACTCCCCGTCCCGTCTTCTTCTTCCTCCTAATCCTAATCCTCCTGTTCATTCTATCCCTTCTCATATCCTTCCTCTTCCTTCAGTCTCCTCCTCCACCACCTCCCTCCCTCCCCCTCCCAAGTAAACACGAAGATGAAGTCCTCCAGCTTATGGACACTATTTGTCTTGGCGCGGTCGCGTCGCGTGGCGGCCTTCCCTACCCTCCCCTTCCCTCCCCTCCCCTACCCTTCCCCTCCCCTACCCTTCCCCTCTCTTCCCCTTCTCTCCCCTTTCCTTCCCTTCCGCTCCCCTCCCGGCCCGATGTAACGGAAGGAAGTCACGGTGACATTGATACAAGGAGAGATCCTGTGAGTATCCTGTGAAAGGAGAAGGATAATGTAGGAAACGACTGCACAGTGAATGAATGTGTACGTGTATATACACACGCTGGCTCACCCGCACAGGCGCAATCATGAAGGCATGAAAATAAACATCGTGAACTGGCAAATGTGTATGCATATTCAAACCTATAGGAAGCAAGCTCAAACGCACAAACACGGATACTGAATATGTACTCGCACGCGCGCACACACACACACACACACACACACACACACACACACACACACACACACACACACACACACACACACACACACACACACACACACACACACACACACACACACACACACACACACACACACACACACGTTAATGTATTCCCAAATATACACATGCGCGCGTATCCATGCACAAAAATAATACATGTAAAGGCATTCACGGAAACGTTAATACACAAACGAGCACGTACACATGTCCACGTACATATGTACGGGACCGAGACACACACACACACACACACACACACACACACACACACACACACACACACACACACACACACACACACACACACACACACACACACACACACACACGTGTGTATACGCGCACATACACAGAC
>NC_134784.1:5785357-5787857 GCF_046742065.1 Oratosquilla oratoria
TTAAATATATTATATATTATATATATATTATATATTATACATTATACATTTTAGATTATACTATATATATATATATATATATATATATACATATATATGTATATATATATATATATATATATATATATATAGATGTAGAATAAACAGAACATTTCATTCTCAAATAGCGATGATCTAATTCAATCTTACCGGTGCTCCGGTAACAGTTGTTTTTCTTCTTGAATAACGGTTCCAGTTACCTGAAAAAAGAAAGCAATATTGAAAACATTATTAACAAAATAGACGATAACAACAAACAACTCATATATCAGAAATATTGCATACGGCTTACGAGAAAATAAATTTAATTCGTAGTCGCTCTATTTCTGTTCACTTAATACATATCGCATTATGTATCGTATAGCATGTTACATACATATGTAACTTAATACATATCGATACAAATAAGAGGGTTCATCTCTTCCGCGGTGACGTATGGAGTTTGTGCTTCCTCCCACAGAAACAAACCACTTTAATAAACTGAGAAAAGTAGTTAAGGGGAGGGCATAGGAGTAGAAACGTGGCTAAAAGTTGTCCTTAGGACTTGGCCAAAGCGGTGTTCAACACCAAGGCTATAACGAGACGAAGAGAAACAGCTTTGCAAGGCTCATCATTTAGCGAGAGACTAAAACTCAAAGAGACACTTGGACGAGACACTACTCCAAGATACGAGTGACACAAACTCGTGAAGAGTGACGTCACTAAGTAATTGCCGAGTGTTTTGTTATTACCCAAAGGTGTCTCCTCGTTACTCTCACTTAGTGTGCTGTAGAAGCCATCGTACATAGTACGAGACAAGAGCAATTGATTGTGCTTTAGCGAATTGCTCGTGTTACGCCTATGGTGCTTGCATGTGTATATGTGGTGCGCTTACGTGCGTGTGTACGTGTGTGTACGTGTGTGTACGTGTGTGTGTGTGTGTGTGTGTGTGTGTGTGTGTGTGTGTGTGTGTGTGTGTGTGTGTGTGTGTGTGTGTGTGTGTGTGTGTGTGTGTGTAAAAGAAAAGGAAGGGTAAAGATGAGAAGGGTGAGGGAAGGAAGAACCAAGAAAGGAGGAGAGAGCAGAGAGGAGGAGAGAGGAGGAGAAAGAGGCGAGACAAGGAGAGACGGGGAGAGACGAAGAGAGACGAGAAGGACGAGGGAAAAGAGGAGAGGGAGATAATAGCTGGCAGGGAAATTACGCCCGATCGCTCTCTGGGGGGAAGGGGGAATAGGTGATAATTGTTGGCAAAGGGAGGGGGGGAGGGGGAAGGGGAGGAAAATCGCTGAACGCGGGGAGAGATAGAGAGAAAAGGACTAATTACCGACAGCAACAAGAGGTATACACGGGCGGCAAAATCAGAAAGCCGTGAAGAGGAAATAAACAAAGACGATGAACAACCTCAAACAGAAGAAGAGGATGCGAAAGAAGAATTAAACAAGGCATAAAGGAAAAAAGGAGAAAGAAATGTCGACGAAAGATGAGAAAGAAGAGAAACAATAAGAGCTAAAGGAACGGGAACTAAAACAAAAAATAAAAAATAAAATAATTACCCCCCCCCAAAAAAAAGGAAAAATATATCAAAGAAAGATGAGAAAATAAGTGAAACGATAAGAGTTAAGCGAACGGAAAATAAAAGGAAAAAATAGAATAAAGAAAAAAAAATTATGGTGGATTCAAAAAGGCGGAAAACGACTGAAGGACTGAAGGACGAAAAAAAAAAAAAAAAAAGTTAAGCGAAGGTCGGCGATGGAGAGGAACATAACAAATTACAGTAATTAAGATACACACGAGGAAAAGAAAGTTAAAGTCAGCGGAAAGATGGCTGAAACAAAACAACAATTATCTTCTCTAAAAGAGAAGAAGAGAAAAAACAAATATACAGAGAATTAAGTTCAATTCTCCAAAAGATAAAATCCTGCATGGAGGAAAGTGGGCGACCCCAGCAATACATTACATAAATACACGTTTCCATACGTCTTAGAAAAGAAAGTAGACAAAATTTAGTAAGTCAAATACAAATGCAACAATAATATACATACATACATACATACATACACACATATAATACGTACATACAGTACATATTTATATATATATATATATTATATATATATATATATATGTACACATATATAAATGCATATATACATACATACAGACATACATAGTGTATATATATTTATTATATATATATAATGTGTGTGTGTGTGTGTGTGTGTGTGTGTGTGTGTGTGTGTGTGTGTGTGTGTGTGTGTGTGTGTGTGTGTGTGTGTGTGTGTTTATAAATATATATATATATATATATATATATATATATATATATATATATATATATATATATATATATATATATATATATATATAGAGAGAGAGAGAGAGAGAGAGAGAGAGAGAGGAGAGAGAGAGAGAGAGACAGAGAGAGAGAGAGAGAGAGAGAGAGAGAGAGAGAGAGAGAGAGAGAGAGAGAGAGAGAGAGAGA
>NC_134784.1:5792857-5795357 GCF_046742065.1 Oratosquilla oratoria
GAGAAGTAATTGGGAAGTGACGACAAGTAAGGTAATAAGAAAAGATAAAAAAGATATCTTTACATAAAAGGAATAATGAAAATGAGAAAGAAATCGGACAAGGAAGAGTTTCCGAGTAGGATACGGACGAAAAGAGAAACGAGGAAAATTAAAAGAAAAAAAGAAAAAAAAAGGGAAGGAGAGGGGAAATTGAGGAAGGAAAGAGTATAGAAGAGGAGGGTGTGAAGAAAAGAGAAGAAATGAGAGAAAAGAAGAGGGAGAGGGACGGAAGAAGAGAGAGGGTGGGATAAAAGTGGAGAGGTGGAAGAGAAGAGAGTGTGGAGAGAAGAGAGTGTGGAAGGCGAAAAGAGGAAGAGATATAAATGCAAGAAGAAGAGAAGAGAGGGAGGATAGAAGAGTGCAATAGAGAAAGACGAGACGAAGAGATAAAGAGAAAACACAAGTGGAAAGAGGAAGGGAATTGAATTGAGATTTGCGAAGAGTAGATCAGAAGGAAAAGAGAGTGGGATAGACGAGAAAGAGGAAGTAGAAAGGATAGAAGAGGCACGAGAGGGAGAGGCGGGGGGGGAGAGATGAATGAGGTAAAAGAAAATGGGGAAAAGGTAAGGATAAGAACGAGGGAAAAGGGAAGCAGAGGGAGGAGAAAGGGAATGGTAGGGAACAAAAAAGTAAATAAAAAGAGGGGAGAGCGAGGGGGAGAATATTACTTGGAAGGCAAGGGGACATTTAAGGGGGGAGCCCTGGTCACAGTCTGCGTGCGTATGTATGTATATGCATAAGGTTCAAGAATATATGTGCGGAGGGTCTAGGGTCGTCCGTGGGGTGCTTACGGGGTCAGGGATTAGAGCTACAAGAGGGAAATGAAAGGGAAGTTCTAAGTTGAGAGTCGCTTGAAAATCCCGAGATTAAAGAGATGAGGGTAGACTACTTGAAGATGGTGACGTTGCACTGATGAAGTAGTGGGAAGAGTTCACGGAGTCACAGATATTAAGAGATGAGATGATATAGATGCTGTAGAAATAGTAACGCGCTGAGGTAGGGAAGGAAGAAGAGGAGAGAGAATTGACGAAAATGCTGGAGAAACGAATGGAGGAAATAATTGGGACAGTTTGAGAGGAGACATGGGAGACAGAAAATGAGTCAAAGGAGATAAAGTGGATGGAATAGGAGAGGGGACAAATTGAGGAAAAAGTTGATGGGGGAGAAGGGAAAGAGGGGGAAGAATAAAGAAGGAGTTGGGAAATGGAAATAGAATGAGGAAGTACAATGATAAGAAAGATAAATGGGGAAAAGACTGGTAAGGACAAGTTAGTATGGGATGAAGGAGAAGAAGGAAAGGAGCGACAAAGTGTGTGAGGGAGAGAGAGAGAGTGGGGGATTTAGGAGAAGAGAGGGGAAGGGAGGGAAAGCGAGGAAAAGAGATGGGGATGGATGGAAAGGGAGGGAAATAGAGGGAAAGGGAGGGGAAGGGAGGGGAAGGGAGGGAAAGGGAGGGGAAGGGAGGGAAAGGGAGGGGAAGGGACAAAGGGAGAAAAAGATAGGGGAAAGGAGTGAAAGGGAGGGAAATTGAGGGAAATGGAGGGAAAAGGAGGGGAAGGGAGGGGAAGGGAGGGGAAGTGAGGGAAATATAGGAAAAGTGAGGGGAAGTAAGGGGAAGGAAAGGAAGGAAGGTAGGGGAAGGCAGAGGTAGGTAGGGGAGGGGAGAGGTAGAAAGTAGACAGAAGACCCTCAAATATTCCAGACCAATTCTGCTGACGTCATTCTTGATGCCAACCTCAGTTATGGTCTTGGCACGGAGACCCTATACGTAATATGCAGCGTTTATGAAAGCCGTCGAGACGCACCCAACTCCCACCCAACCGCACGCACGCACACGCACACACACACACACACACACACACACACACACACACACACACACACACACACACACACACACACACACACACGTCATAACTCATCGTTATACGAGCTGCAGACATTTAATATTTCATGTGTAGTTGCCTGGAACATCGACTGGTCCGGATTGAGAACCTAGCTAGAGCTTTTAAACTAACTGGAAAGTGAATAAACCTAGAAGAACGCCACGTGGGAGGCGTTGCAGGTCTGTCTTTATTTCTCTCTCTCTCTCTCTCTCTCTCTCTGTGTGTGTGTGTGTGGTGTGTGTGTGTGTGTGTGTGTGTGTGTGTGTGTGTGTGTGTGTGTGTGTGTGTGTGTGTGTGTGTGTGTGTGTGTGTGTGTGTGTGTGTGTGTGTGTGTGTGTGTGTCTCTCAAGGCCCAGTCTTGTCTAGAACCTATCGTTGAACTGAATAGAATCGTCTAGGATTGCCTAAGACTTAGGTGATAACCTTTCCCCTGGCCTCAGCAACCCATCCCCCACCTAATTCCCTTTCCCTTTCCTTGCCCCACCCCCACCACACCTTCATCCCCTTCCCCCTCGTCCTTCCTGCCCACAAAGACCAACTTCGGGGAAACTTTTCGTCTTCTTACTTTCCCGCCG
>NC_134784.1:5805357-5815357 GCF_046742065.1 Oratosquilla oratoria
AAGGGGAGAAGGAAGGACGGGGTAAGGAGAGAGTCAGGGAAATAGGGAAGAGACAAAGAGAGAAAAAGAGTAAAGAGAAAAGTAGGACAGAGAAGGAGCAGTATCGGCAAGAACAAGAAGAGGAGAATCAGCAAGAGGAGAGAGAGAGAGAGAGAGAGAGAGAGAGAGAGAGAGAGAGAGAGAGAGAGAGAGAGGAGAAGAGAGAGAGATGAGAGAGAGAAGAGAGGAGATGGAGATGAGAGTGAGAGAGAGAGAGAGGAGAGAGAGAGAGAGAAGGGAGAGAGCGAGAGAGAGAGAGAAAGGAGTTGAGAGAGAGAGAGAAAGGAGTTGAGAGAGAGAGAGAAAGGAGTTGAGAGAGAGAGAGAGAGAGAGAGAGAGAGAGAGAGAGAGAGAGAGAGAGAGAGAGAGAGAGGAGTTGAGAGAGATGGCGGATCGAGAAGTAATGAAAATAAAGACTACGGCACCATAAAAACTAGACGACTGACGTTTGAATGCTTGGCGATCGTTTTGACATCGTTAATGTTTGCTTGCGTGCATGTATGCTGTGTTTCATTTATCAACTGAGAAGCACATGTTTTAAGATTAAATAATGCTTAATGATCGTGTGTGATTAAACAAGTAAAAAAAAATCTTATAATTTTGGACACAGCATGTAGCTTCGGTAATCAAACGTCAGGCACTGCCAGACAAATTTATATTCTTATAGTACGACCCTCAGAGGAAAGGGATGCCTATTATACAAACATTTTTGAAGAGAGGAAGAAAAAGAAAGAAAGAAATAAAGAGAGAGAGAGAGAGAGAGAGAGAGGAGAGGAGAGAAGAGAAGAGAAGAGAAGAGAAGAGAAGAGAAGAGGAGAGGAGAGGAGAGAAGAGAGAGAAGAGAAGAAAGAGAGAAGAGAAGAGAAAGAGAAGAGAAGAGAAGAGAAGAGAGAGGAGAAGAGAAGAGAGAGGAGAGAAGAGAAGAGAAGAGAAGAAGAGGAGGAGAGGAGAGGAGAGAAGAGGAAGAGGAAAGGAGAGAGGGAGAGAGGAGAAGAGGAAGGAGAGAGAGAGAGAGAAGAGGAGAAGAGGGAGAAGAGGAGAGAGGAGAAGATGAGAAGAGGAGAGAGGAGAAGAGAAGAGGAGAGAAGAGGCAATAGAGAGAAGAGACAATAGAGAGAAGAGACAATAGAGAGAAGAGACAATAGGGAGAGACAGTACAGAG
Source organism: Oratosquilla oratoria (assembly GCF_046742065.1). NCBI lineage: Eukaryota > Metazoa > Arthropoda > Malacostraca > Stomatopoda > Squillidae > Oratosquilla > Oratosquilla oratoria. The sequence goes on from NC_134784.1 coordinate 5,806,559, forward strand.
TAATGAGAGAGTAGAGAGAGAGAAGCAGCAGACAGACAGACAAACAGACAAATACAGAGTTAGAGAGAGAGAGAAGAGAGAGAGAGAGAGAGAGAGAGAGAGAGAGAGAGAGAGAGAGAGAGAAAGAGAGAGAGAGAGAGAGAGAGAGAGAGAGAGAGAGAAGCAGACAGACAGACAAACAGACAGACAAATACAGAGAGAGAGAGAGAGAGAGAGAGAGAGAGAGAGAGAGAGAGAGAGAGAGAGAGAGAGAGAGAGAGAGAGAGAGAGAGAGAGAGAGAGAGGAGAGAGACAAAGAGAAAGGGAGAGAGACATTCGAACAAATTACACAAGCTAGGTCGTGGAGAAAGTCCACGAAACCACAGGAGAGCACAAAGAAAGGACGGCAAAAGGACCAAGATGAAAGTGAAACACACACACAAACGAACACACACGCACACGCACGCACTCACGCACGCACACGCATACACGCATACACATATCCACGTACACTACACGCGCACACGCACACACACATATACGTATACACGTATACAAACACGCGCGCGCGCACGCACACACGTGTACGCACACGCACATGCACACACAAGCATACGTGCACACACATGCACGCACACACTCGCACACACGCGCGCACACACACACAGACACACACACACACACAAATATGCATACACACAGTCTCCTGGTTCGAGGTCCAGCCTTCCTAAATAATGTGAAGGCAGAAAAGGCAGCAGCCACACTTTAAGGAGGGAGGGTGGGGGGGGAGAGAGAGAGAGAGAGAGAGAGAGAGAGAGAGAGAGAGAGAGACGAGGAGAGATGAGAGAGAGAGGAGGGAGAGAGAGAAGGAGAGAGAGAGAGAGAGAGAGAGAGGAGAGAGAGAGAGAGAGAGAGAGAGAGAGAGAGAGAGAGAGAGTGGAGAGAGAGAGAGAGAGAGAGTGAGAGAGAGAGGGAGAGAGAGAGGAGAGAGAGAGAGAGAGAGAGAGAGAGAGAGAGAGAGAGAGAGAGAGAGAGAGAGAAAACGTACTAAGAGTCTTGTGGGGAAAAATAAAGGGGAAAAAAAGGTGAAACAGAAACGAGGTCAACGAATGGAGGAGACTCGGTGACAAAGAGTAACACAAAGGGTCGGACAACAGACAAAGGAAGGGAGTTAGTTAGGGAGGGAGTTAGGGAGGGAGTTAGGGAGGAAGTTAGGGAGGGAGTTAGGGAAGGAGTTAGTGAGGAATGAGGTAGGGAGTTACGGAGGGAGTTAGGGAGAAATGAGGTAGGTAGTTAGGGTGGGAGTTAGGGAGGAATGATGGTAGGGAGTTAGGAAAGGAGTTAGGGCAGGAATGAGATAGGGGAGTTAGGGAGGGAGTTAGTGAGGAATGAGGTAGGGAATTAGGGAGGGAGTTAGGGAGGAATGAGGTAGGGAGTTAGGGTGGGAGTTAGGGAGGGAGTTAGGGAGGAATGAGGTAGGGAGTTACGGAGGGAGTTAGGGAGGAATTAGGTAGGGAGTTAGGGAGGGAGTTAGGGAGGAATGAGGTTGGAAGTTAGCGTGGGAGTTAGGGAGTGAGTTAGGGTGGGAGGTAGGGAGGGCGGGTGGGAGTTAGGTAAGTTAGGTAGTTTAAGTGGGTAATTTAAGTAGTTAGGTAGGTACGTACGTAGAAGGTTAAATAGGTAAATGAAATAGTTAATTACGTTGGTATGTAGGTGACTTAGGTAGGTACGTACGTACGTAGGTTAAATAGGTAAATCAAATTGTTAATTATGTTGGTAAGTAGGTAAATTAGGTAAGTCAGGTAGGTAGGGAAGGAGGGAATAAACCAGTGTTTCCTAACTTTTTTCAGGCGACCCCCAATGTGATCCTCATGATATGACCGTGACCCCAATAACCTATTGTAAAGTTACAAAAGACAAAGTTAACGTCATTGAATTTTATTATAGCAAAATGAATTTAAAAATCTAGCATACAAGATGTCTTGGCGACCCCCGGGTTGGGAGACAGTGGTATAAACGCACATGCAAATGCACACAAACACACAGACACTCACACACACACACACACACACACACACACACACACACACACACACACACACACACACACAAACACACACACACACATACACACACACGACTCGGTGGCGCAGTTGGTAGAACGATGAACTACTAGCATGGTGGTGCGCGTAGTGCTTGGTTCGAATCCTGCCCAGGGCCGAAATTATTTCGGTACAGCTGCGCTTCGGGTCGTTACTCTGACTCTCGTGGGCGGGGAGTTGGGTGTGTGTGTGTGTGTGTAAGGTCATAGCATTACCCATAGATCGGACCTACGAGCTCTGAGCTCTCTTCTGGGAGGGAAATAGCTGTCGATCACGAGTCCAACACGTGATCCAAAGACCAAGTGAATACACATACGCACACACACACTCATGCACACACACACACACACATACACACACACCCATACACACATACACACACACAAGAGGTCTGAGGACGAAGAACCTGAAGCCGAAGCGTGGGACTCTGGGCGACCTAAAGATTGTGTTTCAGCGAGTCCGCTGAAAGAAGTTAACCATGAAACACAGCCAGCGACTCAAGCGAGCAACCCACACCGTGTCGGGTGTCCGTATAAATTACCCAAAGCCTTTCTCCACCTCTGCAAAGGAGGAAGGGGAGGATTTGGGTAGAGAAGAGTCCAATGAGAAGGGAAAATGAAAGGAAAGTAAGATAAGAGGGATACTTTTTTCCGTAAAGCGACGCTTTTTGACGAAATTGCGGTCTTTAAGAGAGACTGACAGGAGAAAGAGAGAGAGACAGAGAGAGAGAGAGAGAGAGAGAGAGAGAGAGAGAGAGAGAGAGAGAGAGAGAGAGAGAGAGAGAGAGAAAGAATGAAAGAGAGATAGTGAGAGAGAGAGAGAGAGAGAGAGAGAGAGAGAGAGAGAGAGAGATGGTTATACATACATACATACATACATACATACATACATACATACATACATACATACATAGAGAGAGAGAGAGAGAGAGAGAGAGAGAGAGAAATAGAAAATAGAGATAGAAAAATAGAGGGAGGGGAAAGGGGAAGAGAGAAAGAGAGAGAGAGAGAGAGAGAGAGAGAGAGAGAGAGAGAGAGAGAGAGGAGAGAGAGAGAGAGAGAGAGAGAGAGAGAGAGAGAGAGAGAGAGAGAGATAGAGAGAAATGCCGCCAAGACGGACCGATAAGATGACGCCAGCCAGGCGGAGGAATGAAGATGAGGAGGAGGAGGACGAGGAAGAGGAGAAAGAGGGGGAGGAGGAGGAGGACGAGGAAGAAGAGGAAAAAGATAATGATGAGGAGGAGGAGAAAGACGAGGAGAAGGAGAAGGAGAAGGAGGAGGAGGAAGACGAGGAGAAGGAGGAGAAGGAGGAGGAGGAGGAGGAGGAGGAAAAGGAGACGGAAAATTTCAAATTGGTAGAAGGTAAAATGGATGAATAGAAAGAAGGTAAGATGAGGAAGAAATGGAGGATGAAAAAATGAAGAGAGAGAAAGAGGAGGAAAATGGAGAGGAGAAAGAGGATGTAAGTGAAGAGGAAGAAGGAGGTAAATGAAGAAGGAGGAGGAAGGAGAGAAGACGATGCAGTGGAAATAATATAAGAAATTAGACATTCACATGGCTAAACAAATAGAACATTGAAAATATTATCCGTAGACTTTCTTGATATCACACAGAAGCAAACTCCGATTGGAACGTGAACTGGAAGACTTCTGGCTGATGCAGTTTCAGGAAAGTATTCGTATCTTTCAAAGTTATCTGGGTATGGAATTAGAGAAAAAAAAATAAAAAATAAAATGTGATTCGGTTTAACTTCACAAACTCTCCCATTATCGGGAGGCTAGCACGGTGTCCTTTGGAATTTAATGAATAATGCTCTTGGTTCAACTTCGCCGGTGGCAGGATTTGAACCACCATCCCCTCGACCTTCGCTGCAAGTAACGACGCCCTAATTCGCTCGGCCAGCAACCATAAAAAATAAATAAATAAAATAAAATAAAATAAAATAAAAAATAAAATAAAAGGATAGGAAGAATGATGCATGAAATTAATATAGATACAAAAATACATATACACGGAGAGCCTCGTAAGGCGATAAGGTCTTATACCCAGAGTAAACAAGACAGGTAAGGGATAGGAAGGGGGATTGGGGTAGGAAGTCGACCCAAGGTTTTCTGAGTAATAGGGAGAAAGTAGAAAAGGGTAAAGGGGGGCTTCAAGGAAGGAATAATATGTGGAAGGTTGACTCAGAAGGAAGGAGGGTAGGAAGGAGGGTAGGAAGGAAGAAGGGAGAAAAATGGAGGATAGGACAGGTGGAGGAAGAGATGGAGGAAGAAGGGAGGAAGGAGAAAAGATAAGAAGGGAGAAGGTGTGAAGAGATAAAGGGAGAAAGGGGAAATGGTAGGAAGACGGAAAGGGTGAAAGGGGGAAGAGTGGAGGATGACAGGGAAAAAGGGAGAGAGGGAGGAAGGTGAAAAGGAGAAATGGAGGGAGGGTGGAAGGGAGGAGCTGAGGAATGAAGGAGGGGATGAATGAAGGAAGGGAGGGAGGGAGGGGGAGAGGAGGGTAGGAAGGCAGGAATGAAGGGAGGAAAGGAGGAAGGGAGGAAGAGAGGATGAGAGGAAGGGAGGATGAGAGGAAGGGACGAAAGGAGGGAGGAAGGGAGTAAGGGAGGGAGGGAGGGAGGGAGGGAGGAAGAGAGGAAGGAAGGAAATGAGGGAGTAAGGAAAGAAGGGAGGAAGGTAGGAAGGGAGGAAGGGAGGAAGGGAGGAAGGGAGGAAGGGAGTAAGGGAGTAAAGGAGTAAGGAAGAAAGGAAGGAGGAAGGAAAGAAGGAAGAGAAGAAGGAAGGGAGGAAAGGAGGAAGGGAGGAAAAGGAGAGTTGGTTCGTCTACTTCTTAAGCTTTCAATTTCCATCATTTTAATGTTCGGCTTCTTCCACTAACTAAACCGATCCAATAGGTTTCCTTTTTCTGTTCCACTCTTTCTATATTTAAATTCCGTGTTTGGGGCTCACTTTTTATTTTCAATATATCTATTTATCAATTTATTTATTTATTTATTTATTTATTTATTTATTTATCTATTTATTCATCTACTGGATTTAGAATCACAATATTGTTCATTTATCTACATCTACCTATTGGCGTCAGCTACACGGTCGATCTTGTTCACTTCTGTGTCATTTTTTGTTCTTAATGCCACACAAGTGGAAGACGAACACCAGATGGATGAGTGGATGGATGGACTGAACGTCATCCATGGCTTTGCCTTCTTGTCTTACCCATACTCCGCTTCCATGGACATCTTTCTTCGTTAGTGAGAAAATGGCCACCGGCAATCTACAATCTACATATAAGATTCTGTCTTGTCACCTGAGTGAAGATGACCAACGCGAAAGTTCCCCACTTTCGCCCCCTTACCCCATTCCCCTTCCTCCCTCCCGTATCCCCTCCCCCCCTTCCTCTCCTCTCCCCTCCCCACCTTTCCCCCCATCTTCATTCCCCCCACCTTCCCCCAACCGCTTCGGGACCCTTCGCCTCCGGACTTTGAGACTCGAGCCTTCTTTGCTACTCAACAGGGGAGCACCTCCTAACCACCCCTGCTTCCCCCCTCCCCCCACCACCGCAGACATCCTCTTCTTCCCCTAGCACTCTTTCAATAATGCTCTCAGTAGGAAAGAAAAAGAAAGGAAGGTAAGAGAAAGGTAGGGTAAGGAACTAAAAGGAAGGGAAAAGAAGAGTGTGAATGAACTAGTGAGTTAATGTATGTGTGGGCTTGCACGTGTTCATATATACGTGTGCATATGTGTACGTTGTGTATTTTTGTATGTGTTTTATATGTGCGCGCGCGCGTGTATGTGTGCGTGTGTGTATGTGTGCGCGCCTGTAGTGAGTGTAGTCTGGAGTGTGGAGTAAGAGGAAAGATTGAAGCGAGTGAACGGAGCGAGACAGAGAAGGAGGAAGGGTCCAACCACCAAGAAAGAAATAGAAAGTTGCAGACAATGGCCTACAGGTCAGTTTGTCCGGTCCAGACCTGAATTTCAGGGACTGATCCGGTCACTCGGATGAGGACTCTCGAATGCTCTCTGAGAGGACCCGGAAGCCCTCTCGAAGGCTCTTCGGGGATCCAGAAGGACCTTGAAGACCCCTGTGGCTCTGCCACCAGAGTCCACGAGGTCTGCAAGAGGCTTTGCCCAAGTGCCCCCAAGATTGCGTCATCGCCCAGAAAGAATTGAGCCGAAGTAAACACGAATGACCGCGTGTCATGTACATACAGAGATTCTTGGACCGTTTAATTCCATACCAGAAGGTAGCGTTCTTGAAGCCCTCGAGGTCTACAAGAAGAGGTCATGCACAAGGTGCCTATTATTTCAGACTCGTGGGGTTCCACTGTCCCTCCACTTCGAAGACAGACTAATTTTCTTCAATATAAGCGGAAGCGCATGACGTCAACAAACAAAACAAAAAGTTACAGTTTCGACACTTCTAAAAGTCTCCTGTTGTTTTAATTCCTCACTGTGTTCTAAGCTCGGACTCTCAAGAAATCGGTACTCGTTTCCAACTACACCACAAAAGTCTCGCCCTTGATACCGTGCCCTTGTAAATTCAAGTAGCTCCTTGTAGTATATGTTTATTGGTAGATCTTTTACAATCCCGGAAAAGCCCATGGGTAGATCAAGGTAGATCCGTGTAGATTTGGATGAGATTGCGGGCGTCTACTCGGGAACAAAGATCTAGATCTACCCGCGCGTGGGTCGACGGATAACATGCTACACGTCCTTTACCTCTACTCCCTCGTAAGAACATAAGAATGAAGGAGACTGCAAGAGACCATAAGGCCTATACTAGGTAGTTCCATACCCATTACCACCTGTCATCTCCCAGACTTACTCACCAAATACTACTCACGCTCTCTGTTCCACTCTTCCTACTTCTCTCACTCCTCTTCCTTTAATTCACTCTCTTTCACCTCAACTTTCCATTCTTATATTTCCACTTTTATTCTCCATAAACCTTCCTTTTTTATTCAGATGTCCCCTGACCCCCCCCCACTCCTTCCTCTCCTTTCCATTTCTTCTCTTCAATCTTACTTCCTTTCCTCCCAGAGTTGACTTCGAAGGCCTCTATTCAATCTTCCCATTGTAGCTCTCTCCATTCCTACTAACATTCATCTCCATCCTCCACCCCCTCCCTCCCTCTTTCCTTCCCTCCCTCCTTCCTTCCCTCCCTCCCTCCCTCCTTCCCTCCTTCCCTCCCTACCTCCTGCTATTTTTAACATTATCTTCCTCTCCCTCTTGCTTCTCCATACTACCCTCCATCTCCCTCCTTCATACTCTCTTTTGCATTAAAGCCTCATTTACATGGGGCAAGTTGTGAGGCAAGTCAAGCGTGCAAGTTACTTGCTACAAGTTGTCGTGTGTAAACATCTGTTCAACAAAGAAAGTTGGGCAGATGTTTACACGCTGCAAGTAACTTGAGGCAAGTAACTTGCCCGCTTGACTTGCTTTTCAACTTGCCCCATGTAAATAAGGCTTTGCTTTCAGTGATCTCTTTTTAATTCCTTACTTCTCTCCATCCTCCCTCCTTCCCTCCCCCATTCTTCCCTCCCCCTCTCCCCCTCTCTATCCTTCTCTTAACTCTCTTCCTCCTTCCTACTCTCTTTTGTTTCAACTTACAGTTTGTTCTACTCAACCTATCACTTTTCTTTTTCCTGTCCCCCTCCCTCCCTCCCTCCTTCTCTCTCTCTCTCTCTCTCTCTCTCTCTCTCTCTCTCTCTCTCTCTTTCCCTCTCTTTCCCTCTCTCTTCTTCTCTCCACTCTTTTCGTCCTTTTTACTCTTTTTTTCATTAACTTGCAACCCTCTTCCTCCTTCCTATTCTCATTTGGGTTAACTTGCAGTTCGCTCCATTCAATTTCTCACTTCTCTCCATCCTGCCTTTTGCACCCCCTCTCTCTCTCTCTCTCTCTCTCTCTCTCTCTCTCTCTCTCTCTCTCTCTCTCTCTCTCTCTCTCTCTCTCTCTCTTTCATCTCTCTCCTTCCCTCCTATTCAGTGCATACGTTATCTGGCAGCGCGCTGTTGGGTGTGCACTTGGCGCCCGGCGGTACGTTGATGAGTGCCACTTGGCACCCGGTGGCATGCAGCCGAGTGCCAATGCACCCTGGCACGTAGTAATCGGTTCCGGCTTCCCTCCTCTTGCAGCTCGCTTAGCTCGTTCGCTCTTCTGCTCCTCAGTGACATTTCCTTCGCCTCAAACGACGTCCTTGCAACGGAATATGTTCTGTCGAACGCCATTTTGGCTCCAGATGATGCCAGACCTCCTATCGAAGAGGATCGCGGGTGTCGCCCCGTGGACGAACTTCGAGACTTTACGTACGCTGAGGCCAAGTGATCTTCTTCAGTTTAGGGCATGGCACGTGCGGAAGGGAGTTCCCCGGATCTTGGGGGGTGGGGTGGGGGGGTTATTTGTGGCTCTATTATAGCTTCTGTGTGATGAACCTTGGCAGCAGTGGTACCAAAGCTGAGATCTCGATTTTTTTTTTCTTTTTGTATGCACTGCAGGATTATTTTTTTTAACTTTCTGTATCTAATTCTAACACATATCTGATGTTGGTTAATGCCAAGCTATTTCATTCGGCGTCTGTTCGGTCCATAACCCCATCACGGTGACGCTTCGCCGCAGTGTCTGTGTGTACTAGAATCTAGAGCTACTAGTCTACCACAGTGCCCTCTTCTCCCTATGTACAGTGTCCTGCGGCGCCGCCTCCCTCCGGGCCGGCGGGAG
>NC_134784.1:5830357-5855357 GCF_046742065.1 Oratosquilla oratoria
TTTTCTGGAAAATGCAAGGCAATCTTATTTAGCTGAGTGTATGTTCTTATGAAATTAAAATTTTCTGAAATTTCAAAGAACTGTTAACGAACATTAATCACCTAATGTTTACAAAAATAATGTGTGAATGATTACGGTCGCCAAAGATAAATGGTAACTTGAATTTAATTATACAAAATGTATGAGTAGCATTTGCTTGTGAACAAAGATGACAGGAGAGCTAATTTCACAGCAAGACCTGATTCCATGACTGGAAACATTTTCTCCGATTCTTTCGAGTATCTATTTTCCCCGACTCTCTCACGTACCCGTCATACGTACCCAGTGCCTATTCCAGGCACCGACGGCGCCATCATAAAACGAAGTCCTCTGTTCCAAAATGTACCCAATCCCAACACCGTTACTTCCATTCGCATTCCAGATACGTCACCGTCAAGTCCCATCTGGGGGGGAATCTATCGCAATGAGCATTCCCGTCACGTGACGCTGGTGGCTAAGACTTCTCTTCGGAAGGCGTGTTCCCCTCCCTCACCTCTCCCTCACCTCTCCCTCACCTCTCCCTCAAACTTTTCCCCCTTCTCCTTTACATCTCCTCTTTCACCCGCCTCCATTTACTTGTTACACATTTTTCTAATTTGCCCTCAGCTCCATCGCCCTTTACCCTCTTTCTCTTTTTCAACCTCCTGCCCACCTTTTTTCCAAAATCCTTCCCGGAAATAAAATCTTCACCAGACCATCATTTACTGACAACATCTAAGTTGACACCATCACCCTCGCGCGATACTGGCACAGTCTGGAACGCGAACTAACGGAGTCCATTACCAGAAGCAGCATCGAAATTGCGAAAGTGTCATTCGGGAATGATCGTGTGAACTTTGCCCTAGAAGAAAACGAGGCTTTCCGAGGGGGCCGATGCACGTGGGATTCGAACCCTCCCTCCATTTATCCCCCCCTCGCTCCCCTCGCCCCCCCCCCTCGCTCCCCCTCCCTCCTCCCACCTCCCCGGTCAACACTCGGAGGCTGAAAAGTAAATGGAGAAGATAATGCTGGCCACTTCGATGAGACTCCAGAGAGATTACGGCTGGGGTGTCTGACAGTCTGTGTCTGTATGTCTATCTGCCTGTCTGTCTGTCTGTCTGCTTGTCTGTCTATCCGTTTACCTGTCTGTCTGCTCGTTTGCCTGTCTATCTGTCTGCCCGTCTGTCTGCCTATCTATCTATCTCCCTATCTACTTAACTGCTTCATTGCCTGTCTGTGTCTGCCTGCTTGCCTGTCTGTTTGCCTGTCTGCCTGACTGTCTATTTGTCTGTATGTCTGTATATATGTCTGTCTGCCTGTATATCTGCCTGTATGTCTGCCTGCCTGTCCGTCTGTGTCTGTCTGCCTGTGCCTGTCTGACAGTCTGTCTGTCTGCCTGTCTATATGTCTGCCTGTCAGTATATCTGCCTGTATGTCTACCTATCTATATGTCTGTCTGTTTGTCTGTGTATAATTCTCTGTATGCCTGTCACTGTGTGTGCCGTCTATATCTGCGTCCATCGGTGTCTGTGAGTCCTATGTATGTCCCCCTCACTCACTCACTCACTCCCCCACTAACTCCCCCACTTACTAACTCTCCCACTAACTCCTAACTCTCTCCCTCTCTTTCTCTCTCTCTCGCTCTCTTTCTCTCTCTCTCTCTCTCTCTCTCTCTCTCTCTCTCTCTCTCTCTCTCTCTCTCTCTCTCTCTCTCTCTCTCTCTCTCTCTCTCTCTCTCTCTCTCTCTCTCTCTCTCTCTCTCTCTCTAATGTGACCGCCTGTGCATATATCTAACCATGCAAATGTATGCGCGCAAGAATACGACTCGGCGGAAATAAATGCTTTAGCGTCGACATTCCGCAGGTTAAGAATGTGTGTTTCTGCATACACGCCCTTACGAATGTGCACCATATACATGTGTGCGAATACAATGTTGCTGTCACTGCATGTACGAGCAATTTGGAGCACCATATATGTCAGCGTATTTTTTTTTTCTTCTTTTTTAGGTGCCAGTTTCGGAGAATTTCTTCGTTCTCGAAGAGGATCAAAGAAACTTTGACTTTTGTACACATCGACATTGGAGTATACGAACACCTCCAAGGTGCTGCCAACTTTGGCTCCCAGGACGCCCATGAGGGCCAAAGAAGCGAAGACCCAAGACACAACTTCAAAAACACTACAAGAAGAATAAAACGACAAGAGGAGGAGGAAGAGGAGGAGGAGGAGGAGGAGGAGGAAAGGAGAAGGAGGAGGAGGAGGAGGAGGAGGAGGAAAGGAGGAGGAGGAGGAGGAGGAGGAGGAGGAGTGGGAGGAGGAGGAGTGAGAGGAGGAGGAGGAGGAAGTGGGGACATGGAGGACCTTCAGTTGAGGAAATGAAAAGGACGCCTCTCGTCGCAGACACCTTACGTACACTTTTACGTGGTCGTCCTCAATACCGATTCCCTCACCCATGGAAGAGGAAGAAAAGAAGTAAGAGGAGGAGGACGAAGAGGACGAGGAGGAGGACGAGGATGAGTAGGAGGACAAGGAGGAGGAGGAAGAAGAGGACGAGGAGGAAGAGGGGGATAAAAAGAAGGAAGGTGAGGAGGTGAGACTTGGAGTTGGAGGTGGTAAGGGAAGGGAGGAGGCGGCGAAAGAGGCGGAGGAGGTTTGAGGAAGAGGTTCGAGGAGGGGAAAAACAAGGAGGAGTATGGGGGGTAGAAGGAGGAAGAGAAGGGAGAGGAAAAGTTTGGAGAGGAGTAGGGAAAGGAGGAGGGGAAGGAGGGAAAAGGATAGGAGGAGGAAAAAGAGGAGGAGAAGGGAAAAGAGGAGGAGGGAAATGAGGAGGAGGAGGGAAAAGAGGAGGGAGAAGAGGAGAAGGGAGAAGAGTACGAGAAGAAAGGAGAAGAGGATTAGGGAGAGGAGTAGTAGGAGGAAAAAGAAGATGAGGAAGGAGAAGAGGAAGGAGTGCAGGAGAAGAAGGGAGTGAAAGAGAAGGAGGAAGGAGGAGGAGGAAGAGAAGGAGGGAGAAGAGGAGGAGGGAGAGGAGGAGGAGGAGGAGGAGGAGGAGGAGGAGGAGGAGGAGGAGGAGGAGGAGGAGGAGGAGGAGGAGGAGGAGGAGGAGGAGGAGGAGGAGGGGGAAGACAAGATGAGAAAGATGGAAAAGAGGAGGGAGTGGAGGAGAGGAGGGGGAGGAGGAGGAGAAAGAGGGAGAGGAGGAAGAGGAGAAGGAGGGAGAGGAGGAAAAGGAAGGAGAAGGAAAAGGAGAAGGAGAAGGAAAAGGAAAAGGAAAAGGAAAAGGAGAAGGAGGAGAAGGAGGAGGAGAAGAGGAGGAGACGAGGAGGAGGAAATAGGAGGAGGAGTGGCGTAAGGGAGTAAGGGGGAGTTGAATCCAATCTGGTCAGCGCCAGACCGGTATTGGTCCATCCGAGTCTAAAAGTTCGCAAAAAGGAAATGAAAACAAAAAAGAAAAAAAAAAAAGAAAGAGGAGAGAGAGAGGACATACTTGAAATATCACAGGAAACTTACGGGCGGAGAATAATAAAAAAAAAAAAATAATAAAAAAAAAAAAAAAAAAAAAAAAAAGGCCAATTCAAAGCGACGGTATCCAAGAATATCATATCTATCCATCCGTATGGATATATGTACGGATAAAGAACAATCCAGAAAAAAAAATCCTCTGGAAATAATAAAGAAACCTGCATCCGAGTCTACGGAAAGGAAATTCGAAACTGAAAAATGTATGGAATAAATTACTTTTTATTCTTCAGGTCGACATATTGGTTAAGGAAAATGGTCACCGAAGGAAAAAAGAAAAAGAAAATAAAAAAGAGAAAATTCAAAGAAAGGTTGGGGTACAAAGACTCAACTCCCTAAAGAAGAGACCAGAAATAGAAAAATAATTATAAAATTAAAAAAAAAAATAAGAATTTCGTAAGACAAAGAAGAAAGGAAGGATAATTATAAATTTATATAAAAAAAGATATAAAAGATTTCGTAAGACAAAGAAGAAAGAAAAAATTGAAGCGAATCCCTGTCCAGGGAGTGACCTCACCTGAAGAGAATCTTTCGGTAGTATTCTTAAAAAAAAATATTTCCTTATATGAATTTTGTATAAATATTTGGAAGGGAAAGATTTATATAAGGAAATGTTTTTTTTTTTTTTTAAGAATAACACCGTAATATTCTTACGGTGTTATTCTTTAAAAATTCCTTATATAAATCTTTCCCTTCCATGGATTTATATGAGATTTACATAAGAAAAGATTTTTTTAAGAATACCACAGTTTTTATATAAATACTTGGAAGGGAAAGATTTATATAAGGAAATATTTTTTTAAGAGTACCACCGTAATATTCTTACGGTGTTATTCTTAAAAAAATCCTTATATAAATCTTTCCCTTCCATGGATTTATATGAGATTTACATAAGGAAAGTTGTTTTTTTTTTAAGAATACCATAGTTTGAGTATTTCCGGCCTCAAGAGAGACGCTTGTCCTATGAAACTCTTAGATGTTTCGACGTTATTACCTTTGCCCGAAGTACTCAGCGTGCCAGGTAGCAGACAACAGTAAGATATTAAAACTCTGACATTTGTAACGCAATCTTTTGACTTGAACATTCAGCCTATTACATAGGTCACTAGTCTACCCATATTTGGAATATGATTTCGCCTCTCCGGCTCCCAGATCTCAATAAAACATTGATAGATTGGAAGGAGTGCATCGACGAGCCACAAATCTTATACAGAGTATAAGAAACAAAACATACTAAAACAGCTTAAACCATATGAATTTAATCTCTCTCAAAAAAAATGAGGGACTTAATACAATCTCATTAAAGTAATCCGTACATAAAACATTACGATATGTTCACACTAGATACTAAAATAACGAGAAACAGTGGGCATAGGATTGTAGAAAGTGAATTTAATGTTTAGGTAGGCAGAAACAGTTTTGCCAAACATATCGTCAATGACTGCAACTAGTTTCCTGCCTGATAATGGACCTAAAGGTCTTCTCTTTTATTATAGTTACTCGTAACTCAATGAGTGAAGAAGAGAGAGAAAAGAGAGAGAGAGAGAAGATGAGATGAGAAAGTTAATGTGCCCTCAGTCAATTGTTTAATCTCTGAATCAACTGTAAGTTCTTTGTTCTGCATATTTATGGTTGCATCTGCACGTATCTAAATTAAAGCTAAGAAAACAAGTGGAAATAAATGCTTCAAAACATACATGCAAACACATAACCACATATTCATGTAAACGCATATACGTATATGCACGTACATACACATTTACATGTACGCTAATGAGCGTTCATATCCACACGTACATGCAAAGGCACACGTACACATACGTACATACACGTACATGTACATACACACACGCAAGCACACGTTCGTCATGCTCCGTGCTGTTGAAAATTATGCAAAAGACGTCAAGTACACGAAAATTGAACGACTCTAGTCGCGAACAACTGCCGTTTCGGGTAGGATAACGTAACACATGTTGACCCCACTTGTCAGTTCGTATTCCTTATTGTTTCCCTTCCCTTTCATTTGTAGCTTCAAGCATAATCATTCTAGATATAATCTCAGAGCTAACGTTCCGTTAATTTACAGGTAACGTACTGGTATAACGTGTCAGTCCAGTGGGCTGGGCTTTTGTCTGTCGGCCAACTTCCTCAGTTTAACCTCCCCATGTACATCGATCAAGATCTTTCACATCGAAGAACATTTTGTTGTATTCTGGCTAAACTAACACGATTGTATTCAATTACGTGATATTTCTTCCTTAGTGAAGTATGGCGATCTGGAAACTGGAGTTATGGTGTTTTTGATAGTTCAAAAGTTGGTATTTTTTCTTTTTTGAATATTGCAATATTGTTTTGAACACCACGACGGGTTGAGTTTCGAGTTCAGACTTTATCCAAGACTCAAGTTAGTTTCCAAGTGTCACTTGCCCAAGCTCCTCCAACACGTCTTAAGGGTAAACCTAAAGGCTTCGGCCGCAACCAAACGCCTGGTGGATAGTGTGACACCAGCTAAGACTAAGATCCCGAGTTGAGCTCCGAATACATTTTTTTATCAATCAAGACACCTGACGTCTCTCATCAGGTTACTGTGTTCCATTCTCATTAAATTTTATTCTCCTCTGAATATATATATTCATTTCAAATTTTACTTTTTTCAATCTTATTTCTTATATAATCTGAGTCATCAACTCAGGATTTCAAAAAGCTTCTTTTTTTTTAATTCCTCTCTAAATGTAAAATCATTTTGGACTTCAATTAGAATACCGCGCATGCTGCGGACAAAAGAATGGCCATTGTCACAAGACTGGTGGAAAAAAAAGCACTCATTTCTTACTTCATATGATATAACAAAGACCTAGAGAGATAGCATCACACAAAGCGATACGATCTTCAGAGTATATACTCCAACTCGATCAATACGACAACGTAATTTAAGATATCGTTACGGACGGAATTAAATGAATTGGCTCCACTTACAAGGTGGATCTTCCACCTGAGCTGCCTCGATCCATCGTGGTACCACCTGGGAAGGAGGTCCACTTTCCAGGTGAATAAAACTGTCTGAGGTTTGAGGTATAAAGATAAGTGAAAGTTAGGTCACCGTCAGGGACTGGATTGAAGTTCGTAACAGCTCTTACAGTAATTACATCCAGTCTGCTCATCATACTGATAGCTTTGATAACTATATCGAACTCGCTTTCACTTCATCGTCTTGCTGTTTCTCTTGGAATTTATTTTTTATATTTTCTCCTGTTCTGCCTCGTTGTTCTCTGGGAACAAAGCGAAATGATGTCAACATTAGATACAATCTTCCTACTCCTTGCTTCAATTGTCTTTACTTACACTATGATGTCGAACTTTCTCACTACATTATCAACAACAATTATATGTTATCGCTATCGCAACTACCAGTTATAGTGTCCTTATCAATCCCCCACTTCCCCGCTTTCTAAACTATCAGGGTTATCTTAACCTACACGCTGACAAGACTTTATTCAGTTTAGGAGAGATCTGGGCAATAAAGGTTTAAAGCCAATTTCGATTTAACTCCCTCGACTAACCAACTACTTGGGAAGAGAATAAAGATCTTGTCCTAACCTTCGCCAGGCCATTTCATTCAGCTAAGATGCGCCCACGGGGAATAAAAGGACAAAGACAATCATCCTTATGGCTACTTTGGCGGACTTTTTGAGACCCAGGGGCGTCTCGACTGACCGATCGAGTCATTTGACAAAAGAAAGACCCTCTCCTGAAGAAGGATTACAAAGGACTACAAAGGAGAACCATGCCGACAGGAGACCTTTTGGTCCATAACTAGGTCGGATACGATTTTTTTTTTTTTATAATGATAAATAAATAAATAAAAAATAATAATATAAATATTAATAAAGGAAATAAAAAAGTTAAAAAAAAAAAAAAAAAAAAGCTTGGAGCCCGCCACGACTAATACACGAAAGCTGTGTCGCCATCGCGAGGGGTTCGAGCCACTATTCATGTGAAACACAAAGTTCTTCAGCGAAAAAAGTACAAAGTTATAGCTCTTGCGATGTCGTTCATCTTCCGAGGCAACCAAATAAAAAGCACATACCAGAACGTGAATATCACTACTTATACTTGCGCACTCACGCACTGTGTAGCAGAGACATACATTAACACACGCGCGCACGCGCGTACACACACACACACACACACACACACACACACACACACACACACACACACACACACACACACACACACACACACACACACACACACACACACACACACACACACACACGTACACACACACACACATACGTACACACACAGACACATACGTACACACACAGACACACACATATACACACACATATCCACATAAACATAAAAATACACAGTACAAACATATCCAGTACTCTCTGAAACGTAAAGAGAGGCGCTTACGGAAGTTGGGGGGGGGGGTTTCCTTTGTGTTTCCTCAACAGCCGGAAAGGATGAAGAAATGAAGCAGAACGTTTCAAGTGACACGCCCAGATGCAGCGTCACATTGTGTCACGTCCGTCACAATAAAACCTCCACTTCATTCTCACCTAAATGAACGAGGCTTTGCGAATGTTCCCCCCGCAGCATAGTCTAAGCATAATCTCTACAACATAAAGTACATTCTGCTGCTGTTATGTCTCTTCTGTATCCAGGTAATCGCGCCAACACTTTCTGGGAAAAGGATGATTTCAATTCCATCAACTCCTGTAAACTTCTCCCCCGTCTGTTTCATTCTCCATGGAAAATTTTGTCTAAACTAATAAGTAAACAAGTACACGGACAAGTTAATAAGCAAAAGCAAATGATAAATATTATATATATATATAATATATATATATATATATATATTTATATATATATATATATATATATATATATGATATAGATGTACGGTATGTATATATTACACGCATGCACACGTTCATGTACACACGATGTATGCATACCAGCCCGACCCTTCTGTCACCTCGATGGCAGCTGTAACAGGAAAAGGAATGTTTTATATTGGTTTCGTCCCCCTCCCTCCCGCTACCCCTCAGCCCAGGGCTCAACCTCTCCCCTCTCTCCTTTCCCCTCTTTGTTCCCCTCTTTACGTACGTGGCTCCACCTCTTCTCTCAACCATTTTTCTCCGCCGTTTATGGCCACACCTCTGACTTATTTTCTCCAAAATGTTTACCTCAACTCTTCTTCTACTCTCCCCTCGTTTCCCCTCGCTCCTTCGTGTGTTCTTCATACCTTCCTCGAGTCTACCTATCCCCAGTTCTTTCTATCATTGCTATTTTCTCTTCTTTTAAGTTCATTCTTACTCTTTCCCTCTTTCCCTGACCTTCCCCATCACCATAAAAAAATGACCTCTCCTACTAGGCCTAACAAGTCTACTAGGTACATAACCTACTAACACCTATCTGCCATTCAACTCATGTTACTATCCATCAGTCTACTACGTTACTATTCACCCTTCGTTGTCATCTACCCCAGGACTAACCTACCTGCTACCCAACTCTGATATCCATCCCTCTCCCCATCGCTCTTCCCATTTCTGTCTCATTCATCACAGTCTCTTTCCCAGGTACTCCAATAATTCTCTGAAGCTCACCACCCCCCGCCTTCCCCCCTTTCCCCTCCCCCGCTTTCCCCTCTGAACCTCCCCTTTCTCCCTCCCCATTTACTCTTCCCCGCTCCCCACTTCCTCCTTTGAAACTCCTCTTCCATCCCCCGCTTCCCCCTTAGAAGCAAGTTCCTTTCTACCCCCCAGCTCCACCATTTACCCCCACTCCCCCCTCTGAGGCATGTTCCTTCCTACCCTCCAAGCGCCCTCCTCCCCCCCCCCACACACACCCAGCCTCTCTCCTATCTAATCCTTACAGGCCCCAGCATCTATTAAGCTCCAGGTTATATATGGCGCTGAGATTCTGAGCTCTTATATGAGAACGGAGATCCCCCCTTCTCTCTTCCCCCTCCCCTCCCCCCTCCCCCCAGTTCTAGACCTCCTTGCGACCAAACCCCAACAAGTCCGGAACACCAAACGTCCTCAACAGTGTATCCGTGTCCCTTTATGGCTTGAACCTTCCCGGAAACAGAGTCTCCGGATCCACCCTTGCCCGGGCTCCAGAAGCCTTCGAACCAAGGCCCTTAGGTTCATTATCGGCGTCCGGGCCTATTCATGTCCGAGACTCGAACTAGTGTATACCTTCAAGTGTGTCTGCATTCCAAAGTATTCCCAGAATTAAAAAAAAGACCAGACCACAAAATGTATCTTACATACACACACACATACATACATTATATATATTACATACATACACACACAAAAGGTGATTTCCCCCTTATAAAGGGGTGGCCTAAATCTATCTAGATCCTTAAATATACACAGACCCGCAAATTAGGCCAAGACCCACGTCCCAACCCAAATGTATGTACACAAACACGTATACCCTGTTTACTGGATCTTGTGGACAATATCTTACTAATATATATATCTTGTCCATTATTACTATGATTACATTGATATATGTAGTCCCTAACACCTGTCTTTTCATCGACATTTTCTGCCTACGTTTCTTGTATTTACACATGTGCAATACAAACCCTTGTCGTTCCTCCAGGTAATAACAAAGTACACATAACCTTTTTAATGAGTAGTTCGTACACACTACTGATGGCAAGTACATGCCGTGCACATAATCTACGCGTAGATTACTTTCCTTCGAGCCCACGTTTTCCATCTACGAACGGAATACCTTACGTCCTTTTCGAGAGATCCTGCGTTTAATTGATTCAACCCAGATAAACATTTCTTGGATCTCATTCCGTCTAATAAAAGACTATTTCGTGCAGGGAAGGAGGGGAGGGTAGGGAGGAAAGGAGGAGAGGGAGGGGGGGAGAGAGGGATAAGGGGATAAGGAAGGCGGAGGGAGGGAGGATAGGGAGGGGAGGGGAGGTAGGGAGTGTAGAGAGAGGAGGGAAGGGAGAGCGAGGTACGGTAGGAAGAGATTTGGGAGGGCAAGAGAGGGAGGGGAGAAGGGAGGGGAGAAGGGAGGAGGAGGAAGGGAGGAGGGGGTAGGAGGGGAGAGAGGGATTTGGGAGGGAGAAAGAGGTAGGAGGGGGATGGGAGGAGTGGGACTGAAGAAAAGGGGAAGGGTGGGAAGGTGGGGAGGGGAGGGAGTGTAGAGAGGGCAGGGGAAGCGAGGGATGGTAGGGAGGATTTTGGGAGGGAGAGACAGAGAGGGAGGAGGGAGGAGGGGGGAAGGGGTAAGGGGGAAGGGAGGAGAGGGAAGGAGGTTAGGGTAGGGAGGGAGTATAGAGAAGGAGGGGAAGGGGAGCAAAGGATGGTAGTGAGGGATTTGGAAGGGAGAGGAAGAGAAAGGGGGGAAGGGAGGAAGGGGAAGGGAGGAGGGGGAAGGGAGGAGGAGGTAAGGGAGGAGGAGAGGAGAGGAAGGGAGAAGGAAGGAGGAGGAAAGGAGGAAAGGAGGAAGGAGGAGTAGGAGGATAGGAGGACTTCAGCGTTGGTTCGTATGAAGACCATTCTCTTCTGGCTTCCTTCTCTATATGCGATTTTATTCAGCCAACGGAAACCGACCTTGGGGGGAAAAGGATTAGTTCGATGGTGACATTTTCACTTTGCATTCGGTCCAACTTCTGGAGTTATTGACTCTCGTGACGCGTGTTTCGCCATTATTTCGTGAACATAACAATTACCTCGCCCAATTTGGGATAAACGTGTTTGGCCATTCGTGTGTCATTCCCGTTTCTGATCGAGAATATTAACTTCTTCTAACACGTGACACACTTTAAGAATTCTATCTTCGCCGAGACCTGGCCACTCCATTCAGCTGGGGGGGAGGCATTTGTGTTATTCACAAAATTAATTCAGTCTAATTCAGTCCTTTTCTTCCTCAGGCGACACCAATATGGTCTTCATGATACGACTGCAAACCTAATAATATATTTGTATGTGTATTAATACATATAACTAGTTGATTGCCGACTTTAAAAAGTAGGGGATAAGTATAATAAATATATGTGTAAGAAAGATAATGTAAGGTTATAGAAGCCTTCATCGCGTGTGCATGTTTATTGTGTTGAATTAATATCATTTTGCAACAAACGAATTTAACATACAAGATGTCTCGGCGAAGGAGGAGAAACGCTAGGCGACCTCACTTGGGATTGGAAAACGGTGGTGTTGTGTGACTCCGGGAAAGTAGAGGAACGATTTTGTTTCTTTAAAGCAAAGGTATTTGCATCTGGACCATCTGCTACGTGCCCGTCCCGCATTTGCTTAGTCCTGAGTTCGAATCCCGCACTCCTTTCCAATTCCCAGCAGTGACTGTGTGTTACTTTAACCAACGGTCCCCAAAGCGCATATAAGGGCAATGGTGACGGCTTCGGCCGCAGCTACTCAGCAGCGCCTCCTGGTGTATACTCCTCATCACCACCTCGTGGAGCAGTGGGTAGTGTTCTTGCCTCTAACTCAAAAGTCCCGGGTTCGACCCCCGAGGGAGGCGTGAGACAAACGTTCAGATTGGGTTCCCATGGGTTTTCAACACAGTACGTCTTTCTACAGCAAACTGATCAAACTTACAGTAGATTAAAACATATCAAAATAAATTACAACACATTTCCCTTTTTAAGCAATTGTGTATGATAAAATGCCACAGATAAATAGAGCAGTGAATCCCAGTACCATACCCTATCGTACCAAATACAGTCTTGTGACACCATATCGTACTATCATACACACGAGACGAACAAGTCATCAAACAACAAAACATGACCTTGTTATACCGTAGACTGCAAAACATCATACCCAATTCCACTTTATGGTACCCAACCGTACGATCACAAGGGATCATTATACTCCTCGTACGTGGTACTATTTAGGATGTGGTACCTATTCGTACCAATAACGCTCAACTGTACATCAGAGAGTTACTTTATCGTACCTTAAACATAGACCATCCAGGGACCGGAAAGGGTACTATAGTATAGTATACCAAGCCAGCGTGGTGAGGTACAGAGGATGTATCGTTCCTCAAGGGATAGGCCGGTCCTGCAGTCGACCATTAAGTCTGAACTAACAACACCGTATACCATCTGAAAAGCATATCGTACCGTATGAATCATAAACTACCAGGACGAAGTATTATGAAAAACTGTGAACGATAGCCTCCTGTACAGCGAGTCCGTCTCTGCCTCCACTATAATTCGTTCAATCAGCGAAGAACCAGCCCCTCCCTCCCTCCCTCCCACTCCCTCCTTCCTCCACCACAATTACCAAGGCCTCTCCAGCACTCGGCTGCCTCTCTCCAACAACTCCTCCCGAGCTCCTCTACCACGTCCTCCACCTAATTAGAGCAACGCCTCAAGTCAGCTCCCTCCTATAGAACCTCTGCCTTAACGAACTCGACATAATCTCCCTCCATCTTCTTCATTCCTCCAACACAGGTATGTTTTATCTTCGACAACCGCCTTCGTCCAGTCAGGACACAACCTCCCCCTCCCCCACCACCTCGCCTTTCTCGTCTTCCTCCTTGTCACTCCTCTTCAGTCACTCCTCTTCACCACCACTGCCACCACCAATTTCATCGTCAATGCTGCTACAGCCACTTTCACCACCACTTCCATAATCAAATATGCTCCCTCACCGTTCTCTTCCTCCCTCCTCCTCCTCCTCCTCCTTCCTCCTCCTCCCTCCTCCTCCCTCCTCCTCCTCCTCCTCCCTCTTCTTCCTCCTCCTCCTCCTCCTCCTTCTCCTCCTCCTCCTCTTCCCTCCCTCCCATCACTTTTCTTCTGTCTCCTTCCCACACCTTTCTTTCTTTGTCGAGTCTTCTCACATGTTCCCACTCCTGCTTCTCATTATCTCACCTCAGCGGATAACGCAGAGTCTAAGAATCGAACGCGTTCTCCTCCGCTCGATACGTCAATAATACATCTGGAACCTCAAGATGTGAACTTTATTTCATTCTCCCGCCTGCGAACACATGATAAATATTTTTCAGGCGTGTTACTTTTTTTTTTTTTTTAGTTTTTTGTTAGTTTTTTTTTCGATGAATTTTTGACATGAATGAAAAAATGCCTAGAACAAAAGCGCAATATTTCTTTTCTCATGTTCTTGTATAACTTGTTTTAGAAGTTCTCACTTCCAGGTGAAAATGTTCTGTTTTGAATATTCTCTAGCCAGAAAAGGATCTTTTGTTTTATGCATACATGTATGTATGTATGTATATATGTATATATTATTTATATGAATATGTTTCCTTTTCTTCGTATTTTACCCATGTGTGCTATTCTTTTGTACCATATATTTGTCATCATGTATTATGTATTACTATTTTGTAAGTGCAAGCTGCACCATTAATATACAATGTGCGATCCTGTACGTACTTAACTTCACATCTTAAAGTTATCAAAATTATAAAAGTACTCTGTATTCCTTCTGTCAAAAATTAAGTAAACATTTCCGGTCGACTCGAATACGGATTCGACCAACAGAATGGCAAAATGACTGACATCAAGTCCCGGTTTCTTGCAGAGCAGTTAGTCCTAAGAACTTTGGTATACACTTCTAGTCGGCTCGCAAGCGTCTTCGACCGAGGGAACAACCCATTGACTATGTGACGTTAGAGCCGGATTTCTGGGACTTATTAGTTTATCACTTCCCCCCCCCTCCTCGAGGTTATTCATAATGCCTTGCCAGAGATACTCTACTTCCGGTTGACGACCATAAACTATAAACGCCCGGGTCCTCTTCACCATTGTTACTCTCTTGACAAGACGTAAGACCTATGAGAAGACTTGTTGGAAGCGATCAGCCACATATCCCCTTTTTCTCAATCAGGGTCTCATTCTTTTTATTAATATCTTATATATTATCAATGTTTTTTTATCTACATGACCCACGTATATCCCATTCTCTAATGTGTTAATAATTTCCATGTATATATTTACCTGTCTTTGTTTTCTGTTTATATATGTCAATATATATTTTGTTATTTAAATTCCATGTGTAATAATCCTTCTGAAATATGATTATTTGTTACATTACCTCTAGTACTACAGTAAATTCCCCGGATACAAACCGGATAACTCAGTCTAAGATACAATACTAGAGGCGAGTTGACGCTTCATAACGTAACAATGCATGCATGCATGTATTTTTGTATGTATGTATGTATGTATGTATGCATGCATGCATGTATGTATGCATGTACTTATGCGAAAAATTTGGAGTACAGAAACCACGACTGTATAATTAAAATACATAGAACTCAGAAACAGGTACTTTAATCTCAATCTATGTATGTAGGTATGCATGTATATGTGCATATATTATACATGCATGAATGCATTTATGTATAATAAATAAGATGAAAGTCATCGCCCCAGATAGTGAATCTGAATATAGAATGTAAATACGTATGTTTGTATATGTATATGTAAATATATTATATATATATGTAAATATTATATATATATGTAAATATATTATATATATATATATATATACATATATATATACATATATATATATACACATATATATATATATATATATATATATATATATATATATATATATACAGTATACATATACAGTATACACATACAGTATACATATATATATATATATATCTATATATTATATATATATTATATATACATTCATATTCAAAATTCAAATTCACTACCTGGGGCAATGATAATCCTCTCGTTCATATACTTTCTTTAATTTTTCTGAAACATTAAAATATATCTTGATATAACCATGTCATTGAAGTACATGTAATATAATATCATACATCTATTAAAGCATATATTCAAATTCTGCGACCTGTCTCGTTCAAATTCCCTGGGTCAGTGAAGCTCAAGACAACCACGATAATGATTCTCGTTCTCATCGGTGTTATTCTCATCATTATTACTGTTATCATTATTGTCATTATTACTGTTATTCCTGGACTCTCAGTAAAATCTTAGGATTTTTTCCACCATATTTATTTTCATCTCTTACTTAGCCTTGCAGGCTCTCTACACCCTTCACCACTTCTTGTTCAATATTATTGTACACAAACAAATCATTTGTACATCCCGCGGAAAAATATATATAGCTCAAAAGACTAAAAGGTGAATAAATACCAAAGAAAGGCAAACTGATAGACATTTTGGCTATGAGCAACCCTGAAAATATAAAGAACTAAAATGTGCTTTAAAAACATCGACTTCCCATCTGCTTTGCACCAACATCACGCCGCCCACGGTCCTTCGTCTCTCCTGAACATTTGCCTGTACCACTTCCACTCAAAGCCGAGACAAAGAGGGCGTCGTGGCGTCGCCCGCTTGACACCTCCCAACCTCAAAGTCAGCTAAGCAACCCAAAGCTCACTTCAAAGTCGAAGCCGACGCTTGGGCCTTTGAAGTGTGGGGGTTGACGAACGCGTAACAGAAAACAAGAGAATGGAAGGATGGTGATAGAAAGAGTGTGTGAGAGGGAGGAAGAAATCGTGAAAGCACTCGAGACAATAACATAGAGAAAAAGACATAGACTGTGTGTGTGTGTGTGTGTGTGTGTGTGTGTGTGTGTGTGTGTGTGTGTGTGTGTGTGTGTGTGTGTGTGTGTGTGTGTGTGTGTGTGTGTGTGTGTGTGTGTGTGTGTGTGTGTGTGTGTGTGTGTGTGTGTGTGTGTGCGTGCATGCGTGGGTGCGTGTGTGTGTGTGTGTGTACCAAAAGCGAACCCTAGGTACACAAATAAACACGTCCCAAATTTTCCTTTTCCCTCGTCGTCGCCGGCGGGGATGCCCTGCCTGCTCTCGCCTTTATAAATGTAAGTTATGAACTTCGTGGGGTGAGGGGGGAGGGGGGTACGTAACGACCAAACTCTACTTTCGCCACAGCTCAACCACATTTACCACAGTTACCACAACCGCGGGACGGTGCCGACGTTAAGGCTCCCAAAGGCCCGATCACACGTCCCTCCACTCCCTACTCCCTACTCCTCCACATCCTTCTCTTTCTTCTTCCTTTTCTCCACATCTTCTCCACATCTCCTCCACACCTTCTCCACATCTTTCTCTTTCTCCTCGTCATCCTTCACCTCCTCTTCATCTCTTCCTCCTCTTCCTTGTTCTTTTCCTCTTCTACCTCCTCTTTCGTCCACAGTACCCTCTTCAGCCTACTTCTGCTTGAAACTCATATTATTTCATTTACACTGCTTTCCATCTCTGCTCCATTTCCGGTCCTACTCCTTCTTTAACTTTATCCTCTTGAATTCTGTACTGCTTCACTTGTGTTATTTTCAGTAGTGTTTCATTTTTCTTAATTTTTCATTACCGTCCAAGGATTTGACCTCAATAACATTAGTGTACAACCAAACACTTCTTGCCACCTTCTTATTTTAACTCTTTTCTTCAATTACTTTCACCAATACATATATATATATATATATATATATATATATATATATATATATATATATATATATATATATATATACATACATCACTCTCTCTCCCTCTCGCTAACAGACACTCACACAGGCGTTAACTTCTTTGTATTCTTCATCGAAGTCGTTTGCCTTTAGATCTGCAACAGTTTGTTGCCGTCAAGAAGGAGCAAATCCTGAGCCACAGAATCTTACGTACTTAGGCCATCCTGCAACTTTACCTCAACTTTTAAAAGCCACTGCCACATGCAGCAGGAAAACCACCTCCTCCACCTACCACCACAATTTTCACCATCATAACATCCTCTACCACCAGTATCATACCACCGTCACCAACACTCATTATCACTATCACCAGTACCTTGACATACGAGCAGTCGTTCTCAACATGAGGTCCATATCATCCGTCGTCGACTTGGTCCTCAACCTCAACCTCCTCCTCGACCTCAACCTCCCCCTCGGCCTCAACCTCCTCCTCGACTTCAACCTCCTCCTCGACCTCTACCCCAACCTCGACCTCAACCTCCTCCTCGGTCTCAACCTCCTCCTCGGTCTCAACCTCCTCCTCGACTTCAACCTCCTCCTCGACCTCAAAATCCTCCTCGACCTCAACCTCCTCCTCAACCTCAACCTCAACCTCCTCCTCGACCTCAAACTCCTCCTTGACCTCAAACTCCTCCTCGACCTCAAACTCCTCGACCTCAACCTCCTCCTCAACCTCAACCTCCTTCTCGACCTCAACCTCCTCCTCGACCTCAACCTCCTCCTCGACCTCAACCTCCTCCTCGACCTCAACCTCCTCCTCGACCTCAACCTCCTCCTCGACCTCAACCTCCTCCTCGACCTTAACCTCCTCCTCGACCTCAAACTCCTCGACCTCAACCTCCTCCTCAACCTCAACCTCCTTCTCGACCTCAACCTCCTTCTCGACCTCAACCTCCTCCTCGACCTCAACCTCCTCCTCGACCTCAACCTCCTCCTCGACCTCAACCTCCTCCTCGACCTTAACCTCCTCCTCGACCTCAAACTCCTCCTCGACCTCAACCTCCTCCTCAACCTCATCCTCCTCGACCTCAAACTCCTCCTCGACCTCAACCTCCTTGACCTCAACCTCCTCCTCGACCTCAACCTCCTCCTCAACATCCCCCTACTTCCTTCTCATATTTGACTTCCCCTTCCTTCTCCTTCCTCTCCTCTTCGACCTCCCCTTCCTTCTTCCCCTCCTCCTCTCCCTCTCCCTCGTCGACCTCCTCTTCCTACTCCTACTCCTCCTCCTCACCCTTGGGCAGTTCCTTAGATCTCACCTCTTGTGGGAGGCTCCTTCAAGATCAACGTCGTCAGAGTCACCTACCTGTGGAAGAAAAAAAAAAAGTAAATTAATAAAATTAAATAAAGTTGAATGAAATACCATAAAATGAAATAAGCTAATAAAACAAAATAGAATAAAGTACAAATAAAATAGAAAAAATAAAGTTGAATAAAGTTAAACAAATTAAAATAAAACGATAAAATAAAATAAAACAAAGTTTAATAAAGTTAAATCAATTAAAATAAAATAAAAAAGATAAAATAAAACAAAATAAAATGGAATAGAATAAATAAAGAACAAAAAAAGAAGAGGAAGAAGAAGAATTTTCTGAAGACTGTATCGCCACCGAGAAGCACTTAAGACTTCCATTATGGCTGTCGCCAGGCGATTTTATTCACTCCCTTGGTAACCCCTGTAGGGAGGCTATTCATCCTTCGTTTCTGATCAAGACCAACCTGTTTCATGCATACCTAGGGCACTTACTCGTTGAATGGCCATTCACACGGCCAAACGGCTTGTCAAACCCGGTTTGTCAAACAAATGTCTGAAGTGATGTTTGACCGTGTGAATGAGGTGTTTGGCAAACGTGTTTGACAACCAAATACCCCATTCACACGGTCAAACGTCACTTCAAATACTTGTTTGACAAACCGGGTTTGACAAACCGTTTGACCATGTAAACGGACCTAAAGAAAGGCTTTCAATTATTACTGGTGCCTATTGAAAACAAAATAATCTGAAACTGTCTTGAGTGATGGGGAGGGGGAGGAAGAGGAGGGAGAAGGGAGGAAGAGAGGGCGGGTGGGCGTAGGAGGGGGTGAAAAGTGAGGGGGGAAGGGGAGAAGGAAGGGGGTGGGAGAAAGGAAGGGGGGAAGAGTAATGGAGGAGAGGGGGAGAGAAGGCGGGTGGGCGTAGGAGGGGGTGAAAAGTGAGGGGGGAAGGGGAGAAGGGGGAGAGGGAGAAAGGGAGGGGGAAGGGGAATGGAGGAGAGGGGGAGAGAAGGCGGGTGGCCGTAGGAGGGGGTGAAAAGTGAGGGGGGAAGGGGAGGAGGAAGGGGGAGAGGGAGAAAGGGAGAGGGGGAGAGAGGGGGGTGGGCGTAGGAGGGAGGGATGCTAGACCCTTGTTATAGGGTCAAGTCTAGATTGTTGCTCCTTTCATCACTCTTAAACTTCAAATCCTCAAGGGAACATTACATTATGAAAGTAATGAAATGCTCTTAATGTTGTGTTTCATGATTTCTCATTTTCTTTATGAAAATAGCAATATCATTGTGGGAGCTAATTGCAAGCAAAACTCAGAAAAAGACTTGAAACGTGAAAACACGTGAATGAAAAATAGATAATAGTCTTTTTAGTAGACACGAAATGGATGACAGGTGGTAATGGACATGGAACTGCCTAGTGTAGGCCTTATGGTCTCTTGCAATCTCCTTCATTCTTATGTTCATATGTTCTTATATGCAAGAGGTATCTCTGTTCTTAGGAAACTATTGAATGAATATCAATTTATACTTTAGGTGCATCGACTTTTAATATCAAGAGAACTGGATAAAAAAAAATATAAATCAAAAAGAAAAATACGAAGAAGTCCAGCAAGAAAAATAATATTGCGAGAAAGTTATGAACAATTTAAAAAAAAAAATAAGAAGATGAAATTGCACAGTATACCTTGAGAAATTTTCAGAAAAGCGAATCACGTAATATAAGAAGATGCACGAAAAGTCTGACAAGTAAAAACTAGAAATAATCTAAGAAGACAAAAGATAAACAAGAAAATGAAAATAAAAAGATATTATTATGGAAAAGTTTTACCGAGATAGCTAACACAAAATAATAACTATCTATTCAATTTATGGACCTTAAGACTTCTTTCTCCCTTATAAGGAAGTTAGCCAGTCCATCCGTCATCCATTTCTTTCCCTCTTGTCCTAGTTTCTCTTGGATGAAGGATCATCCATGTCAAAACGACAACATCCACGACTACTCCAGCGACCAACCCACCCCACCTTGGGCATTAAGATTATTCTCTCTACTCTTTTTCTTTCTCTCATTAAACCTACCTACCTACCCCCCTCCCTCTCCCTCTCCCTCTCCCTCTCCCTCTCTCTCTCTCTCTCTCTCTCTCTCTCTCTCTCTCTCTCTCTCTTTTATCCAAATTTTACCCATTTCCACATTTCAGTAATATTCTTCCACATCCGTAACCCATTCCAAGTCATTCATCATTGTCGAAATCATTCCCTCGTTCGTTCATTCCATTCCTCTTTCCCCCTCCCCCTCCCTCCTTCCCTCCTTCCCACTCTCCCTTCCCTCCCTCCTTCCCACTCTCCCTTCCCTCCCTACTTCCCTCTCTCCCTTCCCTCCCTACTTCCCTCTCTCCCTTCCCTCCCTCGTTCCCTCTATCCCTTCCCTCCTTCCCTCTCTCCCTTCCCTCCTTCCTTCCCTCTATCCCTTCCCTCCCTCCTTCCCCCTTTCCCTTCCTCCCTCCTTCCCTCTCTCCCTTCCCTCCCTCTTTTCCATTCTTCCCTCCCTCCTTCCCCCTCTCCCTTCCTCCCTCCTTCTCTCTCTCCCTTCCCTCCCTCTTTTCCATTCTCCCTTCTTCCCTCCCTCCTTCCCACTATCCCTTCCCTACATCCTTTCCTCCCTACTTCCCTCTCTCCTTTCCCTCCCTCTCTCCCTTCCCTCCCTCCTTCTCCCCCACGTTCTTACATCCCCATAAACCAAATCTACTCTCTTGTCTTCTCTCTTCTATGCACCTTCGACCTCACAATATCGTTCCCCGCTCTTTTTCTCTTCCACTCTCCTTTACTCTCTTCCCCGCTTCCTCCCTCCTCGCCTCCATTTCTCTTTTTTCATGAATGATCTCAATTTCTTGCGGTTCAATGGTGTTCCCTTTGACTATGCTTACTTGTTTGCCTGTTTGTTTGTTTACTTGCTCTTGTCCTCCCTCTTTCTCTCTCTCTTCCTCCCCTTTACTTCTCTCTCTACCACTCCCCCACCGCAAAGGCGTACCATGCCCTTAGGTGTGTGTTATTTTATATACTAACCAAATTACCCGCGCGTTGCTGCGAGTTCGTGAATAATCCCTAACCTAACCATACTCCACATAACTTTAACCCTTATCCCTAATCAAAATAATTTTGGGGGAAATTAGATATAGTTATCCAAGTACCTGGAGTGAAATGTATCAGAATATATATGGTTATGGGGGTCTATCTCCAAAACCCTAGGAGGAGTTCGTGAACAAACAAACAAACAGACAGACAAATGAAAGATAGTTATCCAAGTACCTTTGGTTATAAGGTTTCAGAATATATATGGTTATAGGGGTCTATCTGCAAAAACCTAGGAGTAGTTCGTGAATAATCACTCACCTAACCATACTCCACCTAATTTTAACCCTTAATCTTAACCAGAATAAAAAATATGGAAATGAAATATAGTTATCCAAGTACCTGGAGGGATAGGGTATCAGAATATATATGGTTATGGGGGTCTATCTCCAAAACTCTAGGAGGAGTTCGTGAACAAACAAACAAACAGACAGACAGAGCCTACTACTTTATTATAATAGATAGTTATGATTACGTGAACGAAGTCCGTAGTTTAATATCATATCATTACTTTCATGTTCCCCGGAAAGGAAACGTACATTACAGAGGTGTATGTTAGCTGTGCACACTACATTGAATGGGAAAACATACTTACATATACATACATACATACATTACATACATACATCCATACATATATATATATATATATATATATATATATGTATATATATATATATATATATATATACAGACAGACACATACACACGTACACACACGAACGCACACACACACACACAGGCGTACACAAACACACACACGACCATACATGGGTGCGGACACAAAAATGCGTACGTTCGTACACACGCACTCTCCCCTCACTCACTCACTCACTCACTCACACACACACACACACACACACACACACACACACACACACACACACACACACACACACACACACACACACACACACAGATACAGGCACGCATGCGCAGAGAGAGCATGATCAGGCGTTCGGACGCAAGCAGGCAGTCAGGCGATGGTCGAGACAAATGAGCAGGACTACTTAGGAAGCTTTCAAGCCCATTCCAGACCATCCGGGTCCGAACGTAAAGAGAAGACTCGTTACACAGTGTGGACCTGAAAGCACACTGGAGGCCCTCTGGGAGGACGACCGAAGAAGGGGTGGGGGTGGGGGTGGGGGTGGGGGAGGAGGGAGAGGAGGAAGACGAAGGCGAAGGAGAGAACAAGTTCAAGGATGAGACTGAGGAGAAAGCGACAACAACGATGAAGACGACGAGATAAAGGAGACTTAGGATGAGGAGAAAAAGTAAAGGAAGAATACAATGCGGAGAAAGAGGAGGAGTAGTGGGAGGAAGGGAAGGAGTGGGAGTAGGAGGAGTAGGAATGCGAGTAGATGTAGAAGTTGATGAATGGATGTAAAGAGGGAGACAAAGAGGGAAACAAGTAGGAAAAGGAGGAGGAGGAGGAGAGGGAGGAGGAGGAGGAGGAGTAGGAGGGGAGGGGGAGGGAAAGAAGGAAGAGGAGGAGGGGTGCGAGTAGATGTAGAAGTTGATGAATGGAGACAAGGAGGGAGACAAGGAGGGAAACAAGGAGGTGGAGGTGGAGGAGGAGGAGGAGGAGGAAAAGGAGCAGGAGGAGTAGCAAAAGGAGGAGGAGGAGGAGAGGGAGGAGGAGGAGAGGGAGGAGGAGAGGGAGGAGGAGGAGGAGAGGGAGGAGGAGGAGGAGGAGAGGGAGGAGGAGGAGAGGGAGGAGGAGGAGGAGAGGGAGGAGGAGGAGGAGAGGGAGGAGGAGGAGGAGAGGGAGGAGGAGGAGGAGAGGGAGGAGGAGGAGGAGAGGGAGGAGGAGGAGGAGAGGGAGGAGGAGGAGGAGAGGGAGGAGGAGGAGGAGAGGGAGGAGGAGGAGAGGGAGGAGGAGGAGAGGCAAGAAAAGAAGGAGGAGGAGAGGGAGGGGAGGAGGAGGAGGAGTCTTTGCATGTGGCCCTCTAATGCAGACCCACCCGCCCTGTCTATGTCTCCCCCTTCCTCCAGGGCTGAGTGAGGGGAGGGGGGGGGGGTTGCTGTTCTTTTTCGAGCTCGGTCATCCAAGACGCCGTTCCCCATGATGACGTCTCTCGCAGCGCCCGGCTCCTTCCTCGAAGTCATCAGGGAGTTCTTCGAGCAAACCTAGACAGCTTTTTTCTAATTATACATTTGTTTATTTGATTATTGTTCATCTATCTATATATATTTCTTTCTTTCGTTTGTCTATCTCTTTTTGCTTGTTTATTTACCTATTTATAATGTTGGTTTTATTTCATATTTCATTTATTTGTTTATCTATTTATGTTTTATCTTATTTATTTATCTATTCGTTTCCTTACATCCGACCTCGTTATGGACCAAAAGAACTTCTGTGGAAATGCTTTGCCATTATAACTCGACGTAGCTCCTTGTGCCGTAGACGGGCCATCAGTCACCATTCACGAAACCCCCGGGGTCGAATGACGCTCCACAGACAAGAACTCGACGTGAGCCGTTGAGGACCAATTTGGACCAAAAGTTCCCCGAAGAAAAAAGCGGAGAATATATGAAAAGGTTGACAGGGAGGGTAAAGGAGAGAGGGAGGGTGGGAAGGAGAGAGAGAGAAGGAGAGAGGGAGGGAGGGAGAGGAGGGAGAGAGGGAGGGTGGGAGGGAGGGCGAGGACAAACATGGATGGTTGCGTGGAAGAAAGGGGGACGGTAATGAAGGAGAAAGGGATGAGGTAGAACGGGTTAAAGGAGACGAAGGGTAAAGTGGACACAAGAGTGACGTGGAGTGAGAGCATGGGCAATGGAGTGAGGGAGAGAGGGAGAGGTGGAGCGAGGACGAGAGGGTGAACGGAAGAAAGGGAGAGAGGGAGGGAGGAAGCGAGAGAGGGGAGAGGGAGAGGGAGAGAGGGAGAGGTGGAGCGAGGAAGAGAGGTGGAGCGAGGAAGAGAGGGAGAACGGAAGAAAGAAAGGGAGGGAGGGAGGAAGGGATAGAGGAGAGAGGGAGAGTTGGAGCGAGGAAGAGAGAGAGAACAGAAGAAAGAGAGGGAGGGAGGAAGGGATAGAGGGGAGAGGGAGCGAGGGATAAAGAAAGAGAGGAGCGAGGGAGAGAGGAAGAAGGAGCAAGGGAGAAAAGGGGAGAGGGAGCGAGGGAGAGAAGGAAGGAGAGAAAGGGGAGCGAGGGACCGAGGGAAATAGGAAGAAGGAGAGAGGGAGAGAAGGAAGGAGAGGAAAGGGAGCGAGGGACCGAGGGAAATAGGAAGAAGGAGAGAGGGAGAAAAGGGGAGAGGGAGTGAGAAAGCGAGGGAGAGAAGGATGAGGGAGCTAAGGGAGGCAAGAAGACGAAGGAGGCAAAGGCGATGAAGTGAAGGATGAGGAAACGTGCCATAACAAAAAGAAAAAAGTAATCTAGGGATAATAGGAGCCGATATCAGACAAACGACTCGTGACAGAAGCAAAAGAAAAACCAAAGATGGGAACTTTATTACGTGCACACACACACACACACACACACACACACACACACACACACACACACACACACACACACACACACACACACACACACACACACACACACACACACACACACACACACACACACACACA
>NC_134784.1:5870357-5890357 GCF_046742065.1 Oratosquilla oratoria
ATTTCTAAACAAGATATTTCAATCATCCTCTGCTGCTTCTTCCTCTTCCGTCCCTCCTCCTCTGTCTTTCCGCTCACTTCACACTCCCTTTATGTCATCCCTCTCCTCTTCCTCGAATTCCTCCTCCTCGTCTTCTTCCAAATGCCTTCTCCTTCCTCTTCGTCTTCCGCCTCTCTCGACCTACTTCCGTTTTCTTCGCAGCCACCCGTTCCCCATTTTCTAAACTTGGGTTCTTTTATCGCCTCCAGAGATGGCGCTCATTGGCAACTTTCTTCCTCTCCGATTTCCAAAATCGTTCTTCATCAACTTTGGATGTTATTTATCCCGCCAAACGCCACGATGCACACACACACACACACACATGCACACACGCACAAACACACACACACACACACACACACACACACACACACACACACACACACACACACACACACACACACACACACACACACACACACACACTCACAAACACACACATACACACACGCACACTCACATATATATGTATATATTATATATAATATATATATATATATATATATATATATATATATATTTATACACGTATATATATGTTACAATAAAAGCACATTATATATATATATATATTATATATATATATATATATATATATTATATTTATATATATATAATCACACACACTCTTTCGCCCTCGCTCCCAGCCTTTCTCCGCCTGCCTCTACTTCCTGCTCCTGCTCCTGCTCCTGCTCCTCCGCAGCTGCAATGTCTTTGCTGACATTCGTCTTGCTGGAGACAGTTCCCTTATAACTATTCCTCTTTTTCTCCTCGTTTGCTAAGGCTGCTGGATAAATGGCAGACAAACCAGAGGGGAGGAAGACGAGTGGGATGAATAGGAAGGGGAGGAGGAGGAGGAGGAGTAATGGAGGTGCGGAAAGAATAGGAGGAAGAGAGTGAGAAGGAGTAGGAAGAAAACGAGTGATGAAGGTGGAAGAGGAAGAGAAAGAGGAGGAGGAGGAGGAGGAGGAGGAGGAGGAGGAGGAGGAGGAGGAGGAGCAGGAGGAAAGTGAGGCTATTTATAGTTGGAAAACAAACCGACAGAAGACAAACAACAAATAAAACATTTTCTACACATCACGAATAC
Organism: Oratosquilla oratoria; assembly: GCF_046742065.1. Classification (NCBI taxonomy): domain Eukaryota; kingdom Metazoa; phylum Arthropoda; class Malacostraca; order Stomatopoda; family Squillidae; genus Oratosquilla; species Oratosquilla oratoria. The sequence goes on from NC_134784.1 coordinate 5,871,484, forward strand.
ATCGACCCTACACTTGACCCTTTCGATACCAAAAAGGTCACATGATCCCAGACACCTTACCCCGGACACTTTACCCCGGACGCCGGACCCGTACACCGGACTTTGGCTCCCGGACAGCAGACCCCAGACCCCAAAATCCCGGACCCCAAAATTTGGATCTCGAACGCCAAAATTTGGATCTCGAGCACCCGACTATGGACGCAAAACCAAGAACCCTGGACCCCAAAACCTACATTCCAGAACCTGGAACCTGGAACGTGGACGCTCGACCTCAAACCCCCATAATCTGGATCCCTGAGCGTCAAGCCCCGGTTCACAGATCCCAGATACCGGATCCCGGATCCCGGATCCCGGATCCTGGACGCCAGATCCTGGAACCTGGACGCCAGATCCTGGAACCTGGACGCCAGACCAGACACACTCATAAGGCCAGAACACGGGACAAAGTAAACCGGCCGGTCATCAGAAGCCAAAGAGAGGGAAAGTGCGTTGGAAGGGGAGAAAAGAGGGGAGGCGAAGGGAAGAGAAGGGGAAGAAGAAAAGGGAAATAGACAAGATGAGAGGGTAATGCGAGGGAGTTAGGAAGGAACGGAAGCAAAGGGGAGGTGAGGGGGGCAGCAGGGGGAGGGTAGGTGGGTACTTGGGGGGGGGAAGGGAACGAGAAAATGGGTGGCGGGAAGATGGATGGATGGAGGAGGGTAAGGAGAAAAGATTCACAAAGGGCGAGGGAGTGTCTAGTCTGTGTCTACCTGCTCGTTATTACCTCAGTCGAAACGAGACGTAGTAGCAGGTGGGGGGAGGGGGAGTCACGCTAGGAGGAAGAGGAGGGAAAAGAGGATGAGGGACGAAAAAGAGGACGGAGAGGAGGGAGGAAGAGGAGGGAAGGAGAAAGAGGAAGAGGGGAGCTGGGGGGTCACCCCAGGCGTTCCCATTGGCTGTCACCACAGCATCAGGACGAAACACAATTTCCCTAAATGACATGTCGGCAGGGAATTCCCCCCTAGCGAGGGATTTTCTCGATTTCGGTATCGGCTCCAGGAGGAGGAGGAGGAGGAGGGGAAGGGGACTGACCGCCCGGATTATGTTTACGGGGAACCGGAGGCCCCTTTGGAAGACCTGCCAATGTTCAGGTACGCGGTCCTGCGAGGCATTTGGGCGCATACGTATATTGATGATGGGCGGTTACCAGAGTAAATGTCAGCGTAGAGGTAGTCGTGTTTGTTTGCTTGTTCGTGTGTGTGTGTGTGTGTGTGTGTGTGTGTGTGTGTGTGTGTGTGTGTGTGTGTGTGTGTGTGTGTGTGTGTGTGTGTGTGTGTGTATCTGTGTGTGTGTGTGTATCTGTGTGTGTGTATCTGTGTGTGTGTGTATCTACGTGTGTGTGTGTGTGTGTATATGTGTGTGTGTGTATCTGTTTTTTTTTGTGTGTGTATCTGTTTTTGTGTGTGTGTGTGTGTGTGTGTGTGTGTGTGTGTGTGTGTGTGTGTGTGTGTGTGTGTGTGTGTGTGTGTGTGTGTGTGTGTGTGTGTGTGTGTGTGTGTATTCAGTCGAGTGTATTAGAATGTATTCTATTCTTAAAAATCCCTCTACCTTTTCCTCATTTACGCTCAAATACCTGTTTCGTGGTGAACTTTCCAAGCGTCCTTTCGTTATTGTGTTTCCTCTTCACCTCTCTGCACACGGTTTCTTGTGAGAGGTTGTGAGAGGTTGTAAGGGATTTTGAGAGGTAAGGTTTTAAGAAGTTGTGAGCGGCTGTAAGATATGAGAGGTTGATTGTGAGAAGATGTGAGAAGTAGTAAGGGGTTTTGAGAGGTTTTAAGGTTTTAATAAGTTGTGAGAGGTTGTAAGATATCTTGAGAGGTTGTAAGATATTGTGAGAGGTTGTAAGGGGTTTTGAGAGAATAGATTTTAATAAGTTGTGAGAGGTTGTAAGATATCTTGAGAGGTTGTAAGAGGTTTTGAGAAGTTGTGAGAGGTTGTGAGAGGTTGTAAGGGGTTATGAGAGATTGTGAGAGGTTGTAACGAGTTGTGAGAGTTTGTGAAACATCGTGAAATAGTGCTGGCGCTTGTTAGACCTTATGAGGCATTATAAGAGATTTTGAGATCTTGTGAGATCTTATGAGATCTTGTGAGATCTTATGAGACCTTGTGAGACATTATAAGAGCTTCCTAGAGCTTGTGAGAGCTTGTGAGACATTATAACAGTTTGTGAGATCTTGTGAGAGCTTGTGAGACAGATCAACTGCGTGAGAGTACAACTGCTTGTGTAGAAGCATGTGCAAGTTCAAACATGTCTATACCTGTGTACGCAAATCTGTGTGCGAATGTACACCTGTGTGTAAATATACAGCTGTGTGCAAATGTGCACCTGTGTACGAATGTACACCAGTGTGCGAATGTGCATCTCTGTGCGAATGTATACCTGTGTGCAAATGTGCACCTGTGCGCGAATGTACACCTGTGTGCGAATGTACACTTGTGTGCGAATGTGCATCTGTATGCGAATGTGCACTTGTGTGCGAATGTGCACTTGTGTGCGAATGTGCACCTTGTGCGAATGTGCACCTGTGTGCGAATGTGCACCTGTGTGCGAATGTGCACCTGTGTGCGAATGTGCACCTGTGTGCGAATGTGCACCTGTGTGCGAATGTGCACCTGTGTGCGAATGTGCACCTGTGTGCGAATGTGCACCTGTGTGCGAATGTGCACCTGTGTGCGAATGTGCACCTGTGTGCGAATGTGCACCTGTGTGCGAATGTGCACCTGTGTGCGAATGTGCACCTGTGTGCGAATGTGCACCTGTGTGCGAATGTGCACCTGTGGACTTGCGTGTGCGTTGGAGTTAGTGGGGGAGCGTTGTGGGGGGGAAGAAGGAAGGGGTAAGAGTAAGTGGGGGGGCGGGGGGAGGATGCAGTTTAAATTTAGAAAGAAAAACAAAACTACGAAGCTGAAAATTGAAAGAGGGAAAAAATGGGGGGAAGAAGAAAGGGAGTAGACATGTGACAAGTAGAAAGCGAAAGAGGAATAATGAAGATGAGCAGAAGATAAATGAAACAAGGAGTAGGAAACGACAATATTTCCAGGAAGAAAGTAAAAATGTGAAAGGAAAAAGATGGAGGAAGGAGGATGGTGAGAGAAGGTGGGACGGATGGAAGGAAGAAAGGAAGAAAGAAAGAAAGGAAGGAAGGAAGGAAGGAAGGAAGGAAGGAAGGAAGGAAGGAAGGAAGGAAGGAAGGAAAGAAGGAAGGAAGGAAGGGGGGAGGAAAGGAAGGACTGTGTGCACGAAGAACAGAAAGGAGGAAAGAAAGGGAGGAAGGAAAGCAGGAAGAAAGGAAACAAGAAAGTAGGGAGGGAAGGAAGGAAGGAAGAAAGAAAGAAAGAAAGAAAGAAAGAAAGAAAGAAAGAAAGAAAGAAAAGAAAGAAAAGAAAGAAAGAAAGAAAGAAAGAAAGAAAGAAAGAAAGAAAGAAAGAAAGAAAGAAAGAAAGAAAGAAAGAAAGAAAGAAAGAAAGAAAGAAAGAAAGAAAGAAAGAAAGAAAGAAAGAAAGGAAGGAAGGAAGGAAGGAAGGAAGGAAAAGAGATTGAAGGAAGAAATTGTGTACAACGGATCGGAAGAAGCTGGAAAGAAATAAGGAAAGAAGGAAGAAAGCAAGGAAGGGAGGGAGGAAGGAAGAGTGAAAGAAGGAAGAAAGCAAGGAAGGGAGGGAGGAAGGAAGAGTGAAAGAAGTAGGAGGAGGGAGGTGAACGAGAGAGGAGTGGACAAAAGCGGCCGAGTAAAGGATATTCCATTTCGTCACGTCCTGCAAATCCTTGAGGACCACAAAACACATGGGCAGGCCTGTCCAGGCCAGGACTGGAGCCCACCACCTCCTCCCCCCATCGGTGAAGGGATTGGGGACCGCACCTGGGCATTGCAACCTCTGTAACCTCGAAAGCAAGGTGCTCACTCAAGCCCGGTGACGCCGCATCTCGCCATAAAAAAAAAAAAAAAAAAAAAAAAAGAGGATGGGCATCTTATATTGGATACTGAAACCGTACCGAACAACCTCCTGAAATTGGTCTCGCGTTTTTAGGGTTTCTGAAAGAAATGTACTGAACTAGGAAGTTAAATTCTTCCCGTCCTTTTACCCACAGGCGATTTCATTCAGATTCGTGGTACCCTTTAGTCCAGTGGTTCTTAACCTGGGGTACCTGTTCCTCCCCCCCCCCCCACCCGGGGGTACGAAACCTTGGACCTGGGGGTGCGAGACATGATAGCCAGTGCAATGGTACTGCATATTTACCATGAGAAAGCATAATGTGCATTCATTGTATCCTACTAATTGACATTTTTAATTTGAAATAAAAAATTACCTTTGTTCAGTAATTGAATATATCTAATAATTTCTAAGCAAGGTTTGTATCACTAATCCTTTTCATATGTTTGCATTGTATTTACTCGTATATTAGATGGGGGTACGATTTGATTTTTTTTTTCTTTTTTCTTTTTTCTTTTTTTAGATAATCAAGGAGCACGGACACTGAAAAAAGTTAAGAACTACTGCTTTAGTCCTATTCAGTTGGGGAGGGGTGCCCCCTACTCCCAACGACCTGACACAGATTGTGTATCAATCACCTTGGTGTCATTTCTGTGACACGTTTCACGGTCTCATGTTCTCTGTCGCCCATGTGTCATGACACCACAACATCCTGCGTCACGTATTCAAATGCCATGTGTTATGGTATGCTTATGACGTATGTCATGAAGCCATGTTTTGCGGCGCCAACATTTCCGGCGCCAAGGGTCCCGGCGCCAAGGTTCATGTTTTATGTTCCATGAAATCATGCTCCATGGCGTCACGTTTCTAGACGTTCCATGAAAGAGGACATGTTTCACGGAGTTGAACAAACCACAACAATCACGTGGTGTGGAGCACACGTTGTCGCCCACAAGGCTAGACCTGGCGCGCATATGACAGTGCGACCCTGTTTGACCCGACCTAACCTAATCCAGTGTAATTATATAATTGCGCACCATGGGTGACTTTCCACGCCGTATATATACACAGGCTCCTGGCCGCATGTACAATCAGTTCAGTTCTGACCTACTAATAAACAACGAACTACCTGCTGGCATTCTTCTCCTGTTGCAGGAGCATCGTCCCTAAAGAGTCATTTATCATTTTATCATTTTCTTCAGAAAGGGAAATGACAACATTCATTCGTTCACGTTCCACGTAGACACCTTTGGACATCCAATCAAAGGCGAAGATTAGGATGTCGTTAACCCAAAATCCTTGATGTCATGTACTACCCACTCCTGTCTCAAGTTCCACAGATCCGACTAGATCCTCGCCTTATTGAAGTCGTCGGTTTTCCAGTTGTAAACAAAGTTCATAAAAAGTACGTTTAGTTTTTCCTTCAAAACCAGTTCTATGAACAAAAAACAAAAAAATCTTAATTTTTGGTTTAGCATTGTCCAAAAGAAAAAATGCAAAATAAAATAATAAACAAATAATAATAAGAAACACGAATAAATGGAGTCCAAGAATAATCTAAATTACGTTTTCGTTCTGATGAGAAATAGTAATAAATAGTAATAATAATGATAATAATGGCAGATAATAATAAACAATAATAACAATAATGACGAAACTATACTGAAAATTCCCACGCGGAAAAAAAAACAAGTTAACAAAAACGTTCCACAATTTATTCTATGACTATCACAATAAAAGATCACAACATACACGTCCCATTCCCTCTTCGAGAAGAAAATACACGAAACATGGAGCCGTTTCCCGTTTTATATGAAGACCGAAAATGTAAACACATAATAAAACAACTACATACATATGGACACAAAATAAGAAACTGGATAGTTTCTAGTTTCCTCTTTGGTGTGATTTCTTCCAGTCGACCCAACGCGAAGGAAAAGTAAATAAATAAACAAAATAAAAATAAAAGAAGCACGAGGCGAAACTACTTCCGGACAAAGAACCAAAAGCGACAATTAACTTGACTCAAAAGTGGTAACCAACCCACGCGCGCGCGCGGGCGCACACACACACACACATTTCCCCCCCTCCACTTCGCCCAAGTCGAAATTCCTCCGTATCTGATTCTCGAGGGAAAAATGGGGATGAACATGGCCCCATACGCTAGCACACGTACATGTGTGTGTGTGTGTATGAGAGAGAGAGAGAGAGAGAGAGAGAGAGAGAGAGAGAGAGAGAGAGAGAGAGAGAGAGAGAGAGAGAGAGAGAGAGAGAGAGAGAGAGAGAGAGAGGGAGAGAGAGAGAGGGAGAGAGAGAGTGAGAGAGAGGGAGGGAGAGGAAGAGAGAAAGAGAGAGAGGGAGAGAGATGGAGAGAGGGAGAGAGAGAGAGAGAGAGGAGGGGAGAGAGAGAGAGAGAGAGAGAGAGAGAGAGAGAGAGAGAGAGAGAGAGAGAGAGAGGGAGAGAGAGAGAGAGAGAGAGAGAGAGGGGGGGAGGGAGAGAGATAGACAGAGAGAGAGAGGGAGGGAGAGAGATAGACAGAGAGAGAGAGAGAGGGAGGGAGATAGACAGACAGACAGAGAGAGAGAGAGAAACAGAGACAGACAGAGAGAGACAGATAGATAGAGATTCACCATGGTCCTGGATCACGTGTTGGATTCGTGATGGACAGCTATCACCCTCCCAGATGAGAGCTCAAAGCTAATATATGGCCCAATCTATGGGTATGTTGTGACCTTACACATAGCTTGTTTCTCCACTTTTACCTGTGCGTGTTCGTGCGTGCGTGTGTGCGTGCGTGCGTGTGTATACACGCATCTGCGCATAAAAGAAACAACACAACGAAGACGCCAATGACGTCATGCGGAGGCGTGGCCAGGAGGGAAACCCTCCCTCCCTTCCTCATTCACTCCCTCCCTCCCTCCCTCCCTCCCTCCCTCACTCACTCACTCCCTCACTCACTCACTCACTCTCTTTTTCTCCTCCGAATTACATCTACTTTACAACCAATACACCATTTCTACAACAATTATTGATTTCATATAAAGCCTGATGGGACCTGGGGGGAAGAGCCCGGAGGAGGAGGGGGAGGAAGAGGAGGAGCAGGGGGAGGAAGAGGAGGAGGAGGAGGAGGAGGAAGGGTAGGAAGAGGAGGAGGAGGAGGAGGAGGAGGAGGAGGAGGAGGAGGAGAGGGAGGAGGAGGAGGAGGAGGAGGAGGAGGAGGAGGAGGAGGCGGGGGATGTGCTGCAATGGTTGTTCAGGAGGAGGGGGAAAACGAGGGGTCAAGAGGGGAATAAGGACTGGAAAGGGGGAATGAAGCAGAAGATGCTGGGATGAGGGGCGGGGCAGGAGGATTGGATGTGGGAGATGATGTGGAAGAAGATGTGGAAGAAGATAGAGAATGCGAAGGAGAGCACGTGGATAAGAAAATGAAAATTAACGAGTCTGAATAGGACAAGGTAGTGGAAATTGGTAGCAGAAAATGAGAGACAGGAAGACAGACAGACAGACAGAGACACGCAGACAAAGACAGATAGACAGGCAAAGACAGAGAGAGACAGTGAGAGAGAGAGAGAGAGAGAGAGAGAGAGAGAGAGAGAGAGAGAGAGAGAGAGAGAGAGAGAGAGAGAGAGAGAGAGAGAGAGAGAGAGAGAGATAGAGAGAGAGAGAGAGAGAGAGAGAGAGAGAGAGAGAGAGAGAGAGAGAGAGAGAGAGAGAGAGGCGGGGGGAGAAGAACACCGACGATAATGGAGCGGACAACTCAATTGACCTTAAGAGTGATCTAAGATAAGGGAAAGGGGAGAGAGAGAAAGAGAGAGAGAGAGGGAGGGAGATCGAGAGGAAGGATGATCACAAGTGAGGAAGGGAGGTCAGCAAGGAGGAGGTAGAGGAGGAGGAAGAGGAGGAGGGCGGGATAGAGGGCGGGTGGTAGGGAGGGCTAAGTAGCAATGAAGGGAACCAGAGGCTATGGAGGGAAGGTAAAAGGAGGGGAGAGGAGGGGGAGAGGGAGAGAGAGGGAGTAAAATGAAGAGTACGGAAACGGGCTAAGAAGTGATGAAGGGAACCAGGAGGTAAAGATGGAGGTAAGTGGAGGGAAGGGGAAGTAAGGGAGGGAGTGAGGGGCGGGGGAGGGGAGGGAAGGGGAGGGTAATGGGAAGGAGGGAGGGGCAGGGTGGGGATGGGAGGGTAATGGGAGTAATGAGGGGAGCAGGAATCAGAGAGTGGCAGGCGAGGGAAGGGAGGGAGGGAGAGAAGGGGATAGGGGATAGGGAGGAGAAGAGAAGCGTGAGAGAAGGAAGGAGGGAAGGAGAGAGGAGAGGAGTGAAGAGAGAGGGAAGAGTGAAGAGAGGGCAAAGGGGTGAAGGGAGAAAGGGGCGGGGGGGAAAAGGAGAGGAAGGGAGAGGAGGGAAATAGATCTGCCGGAGAGGTGGGGGGGGGAGGAGAGAAGGGCTGCAGGAAGGTACAAGGCGAGGGATGGAGGAGGACGGGGGAGGATGGGGGGAATATGAATTGGGAGATGGGAGAACAATCCCGAGAAAGGAAATCGAACTGGGGGGAAGATGCAGGGGGAGAGGGGTGGAAAGAGGGAGAAACGGAGGGAACAGGGGAGGAAAAGAGGGAGCGAAGGAACGAGGGGGCGAGAGAGGAAGGGAGGCATGGAGGAAGGAAGGCAAGGAAATGGGAAAAAGGGACACTAGTCATTCCCCAACTGCTTTCCAGAAACAGATGAATTGCTGTCCAGATAAGGTAATTGGGCATAAACAGGAGGGAGAGAGACAGAACCAAGAGGAGGTGGTAGGAGGAGGAAGAAGGGGAAGAGCTGGAGAAAGAAGAAGGGGAAGACGAGGAGGAGGAGGAGGAGGAATATGTAAGAGGAGAAAAAAGAAAAAGTGGTGTAAAAGTAAGAGGACAAGAATAGGGGAAGAGAAGGTGGAAAATCAAAAGAAAAATAAGGAGGACGAAGAGAAAAAGAGAGGGAAAAAAGTAGGAGGAGGAAGAGGAAGAGGAGGAGGATAAGAATGTGAAGTTAGAAGAAAAACGAGCCCGAAAGAAAGGCAAAACTAGTAGAAAAATAAAAAAGTTGAACAAAAAATCTGTATCAATTGTCTCGCCGGTTACCATTGGAATAACACACAACCACAAATATTACAAAACATTTCAATTTTCCAATTGGGCGCCGGTGAGGGCCACTGAAGACGTCAATGATGGAAGCTCTTGGCTAGACGAAGAAGAGTTCTTGAGGTAAAAAAAAAAAAAAAAAAAAAAAAAAAAAAAAAAAAAAAAAAAAGGGGGGGAGGGGGGTCTCTATTCCAACCAGTATCTCCAGCTGCCAATAGACTACTCCATTCAGCTTGAGTGTGACCCTGAAAGGAGTTCATGTGTACTCCGGGCTAGGAAGGAGATGAATGTACAGAGAGGGTGTACAATGGGGAACATGTAGAGTACAGTGGACGATGTTTGTAACGCGGATGTAAATGGTGTGCATGGAGCATTGTACAATGGTTAAAAGTACATTGGGAAAAAGTCTTCAGTGGAGAAAGGTGAACAAAGAGTTGTACGAAAGAAAAAGGAAATAAAACTTTAAATGGATGCAGAATATGACATGGAAGGAAAAGGAAGGGAAGGAGGAGAAGGGGAAGGGTGATGAAGGGGAAGGGGCGAAGGGAAGGAGTGGGAAGGAAGGAAAAGAGGAAAAGGGTCTGTGGAATAGGCTGGAGAACGAATGAAGGAGAAGGAGAGGGAAGAAAGAGAAAGGAGAGGATTATGTGAAAGAAAGAATGGAAGGGGAAGGAGATGAGGGAAGGAGATGAGGGAAGGAGAGGAGAGAAGGAGAATAAGGTGAGGAGATCTAAGGGAGAAAGGATGAAAAGGAAGAGGAGAGGAAGAGCGAGAAGGAACAAAGGGGAAGGGAAAGAAGGGGAAGGGAAAGGAGGGGAAGGGGAAGGAGGGGATGGTAAAGGGTAGAGAGGTGAGGAAAGAGGGGAGAGGGGAGAAGGGACAGGAAAGAGGAAATATGAGAGGGGGAAAGAAAGATGGGAGAGGGGAGAGGGGAGAGGGGAGACGGGGCATGAGAGAGGGAGAGAGGGGATAGAGGGGGTAGAAGAGAGGAAATAGGAGAGAGAGGAGAGAGGGAAGCGGGTGTAGGAGGGAAAGAGAATATTAGGATGTGGAGAGGGGGAGGCTCGAATGGGGGAGGGAGGACAGAAGGGGAGGGGGAAAGTGTCACGCGAAAGGTGAAGAGGAAATAATTTGCCGACACGATGGGGAACCGGGGGGGGGGGGGTGTTCATGACTCTGGATAGAGGGGAGAGGGGTGAGGGGGCGGGATCGAGGAAGTGGAAATTGTAGTTGCTGATGGATGGAAGAGGGTTGACGAAGAAGACGAGATATAAATAGATATGAAAGAGATGGATGAAAGACAGACATACAGATACACACACACACACACACACACACACACACACACACACACACACACACACACACACACACACACACACACACACACACACACACACACACACACACACCTCTCATGGCGCTGTGGTTAGAGCTCTGGCCTGCCACTACGGAGGTCAGGGTTCGACTCTCGCCCGGGGCTGAAATAATATCAGTATCGCAGCGCTGAGGGGTGTTACTCCAACTCTCGTGAGCGGGGAGTTGGGGGTGTGTGTGTGTGCAAGGTCATAGCATTACCCATAGATCGGACCTACGAGCTCTGAGCTCTCTTCCAGGAGGGAAATAGCTGTCGATCACGAGTCCAACACGTGATCCAAAGACCAAGTGAATACACACGCATACACACACACACACACATTTTATATTATATATATATATATATATATATATATGTATATATATACATACATACAGACAGACAAACAGAGCTAATGAGTGTACGAGTGAATGAATGTGTTTACGTGTGTGTGTGTGTGTGTGTGTGTGTGTGTGTGTGTGTGTGTGTGTGTGTGTGTGTGTGTGTGTGTGTGTGTGTGTGTGTGTGTGTGATGTGTTGTGTGTGTGTGTTGTGTGTATGTGTGTGTGTGTGTGTGTGTGTCTGTGTGTGTGTTCTGTGTGTGTGTGTGTGTGTGTGTGTGTGTGTTGTGTGTGGTGTGTGTGTGTGTGTGTTTGGTGTGTGTGTGTGTTGCGTGTGTGTGTGTGTATGTGTGTAGGCGTCAGTGTGTGTGTGTATGTGTGTATTTGTGTGTGTATTTGTGTGTGTGTGTGTGTATGTGTGTGTGTGTGTGTGTGTGTGTGTGTGTGTGTGTGTGTGTGTGTGTGTATGTGTCAGTGTGTGTGTGTGTGTGTGTGTGTGTGTATGTGTCAGTGTGTGTGTGTGTGTGTATTTGTCAGTGTGTATGTGTGTGTTTAGTGTGTATATTTGAGTGTGTGTGTGTGTGTGTGTGTGTGTGTGTGTGTGTGTGTGTGTGTGTGTGTGTGTGTGTGTGTGTGTGTGTGTGTGTGTGTGTGTGTGTGTGTAAGCGTGTGTGCGCTCATTAGACTTAGGGTTTTGAAGGAGATTAGCGAGTAGAGATGAGGCGGTCAAGTCCTTCGATACGATCGAACACTTTGCTGAAGAGTTTAGGGCAATGGATCAGTAACTAAGCGGACAAATAACCCGATTAGTTAACCCTGACGAGAAGACGAAGACATCGAGCCAACCCCTCACTTGCCCACCAGCAACAAACTCGATAAATAAATAACAAAAATTAAAAAAGTAAACAAGCCGGTCTTGAAGCCCCTTACCCTATCAGAGACAATAATCTTATTAATTGTACTGATAATATGTGTCTATAATCAGAAGAAGCATCAACAATGTGGACAATGCAAAACTCCGAATGGAGGTAATCACTAAATGAAGAGAAGGATATGAAATAAGATAAAAGGTAATTAATCATTATCGATAAACTTTGTTCTGTCTGGGAAAGATAACAGAGGTTTGGTGGGAGGAATAACAGAGTATGTTTGTTGTTTTATGATGGATCTGTTGTCGTCACTTGCTGGTATCTGGGACATTTCATTTTGTAAAGGAGGAAGACGAGGAGTGTGACGATGACGAGAAAGACGACAACAACGAAGACGATGACGACGGTGACAGTAACAAAGGCGGAGAGGATAACAACAACAACGACAAAGACGACGACAAAGACGACGACGACATAGACCACAAAGACGACGACGATAACGACTACAACGACGACGACGATGTAAACGAAGACGACAAAGACGACGACGACAACAAAGATAACGATTACGAAGACAAAGACGACAAAGACAAAGTCAAAGACGACGACGACGATGACAACGACGACGACAAAGACGACGACGACAAGGACAACAAAAACCCGACTACAACAACCACGACGATGAAAACGACGATGACGCGAAATAACGATGAAAAACGTGAGTCAGGGGAGTGGAAAAGAAAAAGAATTAGATAACACGATGTGTTCAAGACCCAAATGCAATAAGACAGAGAGCAAACATAAACAAGAAAAGAGACGCCGCCGAGTCGAGAAAAAAAAAAAGAAAAAAAAACGGAGAAGTAGACATAATGATGATAATGATGATAAGGATCCGGCCATTAAAGGGAATAAGAAAGGAGAGGGGGATAATGTATATCAGGGAACTAAGAAGGTATAAGAAGGACGAAGACGAAAAGGAAATGAAGGTGAAATGGGGAATGGAGAAACGCAATAAAACCGATGATGATGCTGATAATGATGATGATGATGATGGTGATGATGGTGGTGGTGTTGATGATGATGATGATGATGATGATGGTGATGGTGATGGTGATGGTGATGGTGATGGTGATGGTGATGGTGATGGTGATGGTGATGATGATGATGATGATGATGATGATGGAGACAGACAGAGAGAGAGAGAGAGAGAGAGAGAGAGAGAGAGAGAGAGAGAGAGAGAGAGAGAATAGAGGGAATTATACGGACTGATGAGTCGTCTGGCAGGGAAAGGACAAGGGGAAGGGGAAGGGAATAGGTATGGGCAGGGTGATGGAAAAGGGGATGGGGAGGAGAAGGGGAGGGAGAAGGAGGATGGGGGGTGGAAAAGGGGATGGGGAGGGAGAGGGGGAGGGAGAAAGGGAGGGAAAAGGGGAGGGAGAAGGGGGAGGGAGAAAGGAGGGAAGGGGGATGGGGGAAGGAGGGAAGGGGGATGGGGGAAGGAGGGAAGGGGGATGGGGGAAGGAGGGAAGGGGGATGGGGGAAGGAGGGAAAAGGGGAGGGAGAAGGGGGATGGAGAAAGGAGGGAAGGGGGATGGGGGAAGGAGGGAAGGGGGATGGGGGAAGGAGGGAAGGGGGAAGGAGGGAAGGGGGATGGGGGAAGGAGGGAAGGGGGATGGGGGAAGGAGGGAAGGGGGATGGGGGAAGGAGGGAAGGGGTGGGAAGGGAAGATGGAGATGGAGAAGGAGAAGCGGAAGGGGTAGGAGATGGGGAAGGGGTAATTGTATGGAGACAGGAAAGGGGAATAAAAAGGGGAATGAACAATAGGAAGGTAAGGGACGACAGAGGGGAGTGTGGGAAGGAGGGGAAAGGGAGTGGGAGGTGGAGAGCGACACAGAGAGGGGAATGAAGGACTGAGGGAGGGAAGAGAGAAGAAGAGTATAAAGAGGGAGAAAGAAATAGAGAGGAATGGAGGGGAAAAGAACGTGTGGTTCAGACGGGGGGGGGGAAGGGAGGGGAAAATGATGTGGAAAACTGGAAAAGAGGGGAAGGGTAACGAAAGGGAAGGAGAAATGAATGACGGGGGAGGGGGAAGGAATGGACGGGGGAGGGGGGAAGGAATGGACGGGGGAGGGGGAAGGAATGGACGGGGGAGGGGGAAGGAATGGACGGGGGAGGGGGAAGGAATAGACAGGAAGGGGGAAGAATAGACGGGGAGGGGGAAGGAATGGACGATGGAGGGGGAAGGAATGGACGGGGGAGGGGGAAGGAATGGACGGGGGAGGGGGAAGGAATGGACGGGGGAGGGGGAAGAATTGACGGGGGAGGGGGAAGGAATATCGAGGGAGGGGGAAGTAATGGACGAGGGAGGGGAAAGGAATGGACGGTGGGAGGGGGAAGGAATAGACAGGAAGGGGAAGAATAGACGGGAAGTGGATGGAGAGGGAAGGAATGTAAAGAGGGGAAGTGGAGAGAAGGATGTAGAAAACGGGATAGGGGAATGGGACGATGGAAAGGGACGGGAGAGGAATGGGAGGAGGAAAGTGAGGACGAGATTTGGGGTGGAAAAGGTAAAGTGGAGGGGAAGGGAAAGGAAGAGAAGGGGAGGGAAGGAAAGGGAAAGAAAGGAAGGAAAGGGGAGGGAGGGGAAGGGAAGGGAAGAGAAGGAAAGGGAAGGGGAAGGAAGGGAAGGGAAGGGGAGGTCAGGGAAGGGAAGGGGAAGAAAGGGGAGGAGAGAAGGGAAGGGAAGGGAAGGGAAGGGAAGGGGAGGAGAGAAGGGAAGGGAAGGGAAAGGATGGGAAGGGAAGGGAGGGGAAGGGAATGAAAGGGAGGGGGAGGAAAGAGGTAAGGGAAGAGAAGGGGAGGGAAGGGAAGAGAAGGGGAGGGAAGGGAAGGGAAGGGAAGGGAAGGGAAGGGAAAGGAAGGAAGGAAAGGGAAGGGGAGAAAAGGAAGGGGAGGAAAGGAAAGGGAAGGGAAGGGAAGGGAAGGGAAGGGGAAGGAAGGAAGGGGAAGGAAAGGAAAGGGGAAGGGGAAGGAAAAGAAGGGGAAGGAAAGGGAAAGGAAAGGAAAGGAAAGGAAAGGGGAAGGAAAGGAAGGGAAGGTAAGGGAGGGAGGAAGGGGAAAGGAAAGGGAAGGGAAGGGACGTGAGAAAGGATACTGGTCGGGAATCTCGCAGGTGGTAATGGAATTATGGATGGGCAGAAGCGGGAGGAGGGAGGGGAGGGGAGAATAGAGGAGGGAGGGTGGGAGGGGTGGGAGGAAGAATATGGAAGGAGGAGAGGAAGAGTGTGGGCGGTCAGGCAGGCATCAAGTCATAAAGAAAACAAGGTGAGTGGACGAGTGAGTGGATAAGTGGATGAGGGTGAGTGGAGGATATGTTGTGCTTGAGTGGAGCGAGATGTGTGGAGTAGATGTAGATAGTGGGTGAAACAGGGTGGTGAGTGGATGGAGGTACGCCAGCGAGGAGGAGGAGGAGGAGGAGGAGGAGGAGGAGGAGCTGGGGGTGGGGAGAGGGGGAGGGGAGGGGAGGGGAGGAAGGGAGGGGAGGAAGGGAAAGAGGGTAAAATGGGTCAAGGGTGAGGTGGGTCGAGGATGAGAACCATCAAGGCCCGAGTGGGAGATACAGGCAAGCTCGAGGAAGGATGAGGTCAGGGCTACCAAAACGTGGGTTCCAAAAGCACAGGAGGCTTCGTAAGGAAATGTGAAGGTCTCGACCAGAAATGGGGAGGGGGAGGAGATGGGAGGGGGAGAAGGTGGGAAGAAAGGACCTGGGAGAGGGAGGTGGGGGAGGGAGAAGGGTGGGAAGCGGGAAAAGGGTGGTGGAAGGGGAAAAGGTGGCGGAGAGGGAGACGGTGGTGAAGGGGGAGAATGGTGGGGGAGGGGGAAGAAAGGTCGTGGAGGTGGAGAAGATGGGAGAGGGAGAGGGGAGAGGGGAAAGGTGGGAGAGGGGGAGAGAGTGGGAGGGGGGAGGTGGGGAGGGGGAGGTGGGAGGGGGAAAAAAGGTAGGGGGAGGTGGGAAGGGCGGAGAAGGTGGGCGAGGCGGCGAAGGTGGGAGAAGGTGGGAAGGGGGAGAAAGAAGGTTGGAGGGGGATATGGTTGGGAGGTGGAGAAGGTGGGAGAGGGGAGAGAAGGTGGGGGAGAAAGGTGGGAGGGATGGAGGTGGAGAGGGGAGAAGGTGGAGAGGGGAGAAGTGGGGGGGGAGGGGGTGGGAGGGGGAGAGGGGGAGGGGGAGGGGAGGGGTAGGAAGGGAGGGGAGGGGAGAGGGAGAAGGTGGGAGGGGGACAGGTGGGAGAAGGTGGGAGGGGAGACAGGTGGGAAGGAGGGGGGGAGATTACACGGCAGGGGGAGGTGGAGGGGGAGGGTACCAAAAGGGGAGTGGGAAAAGAAGGTGGGAGGGGACCAGAAATGGGGAGGGGGAGGAGATGGGAGGGGGAGAAGGTGGGAGGGGGAGAAGGTGGGAGGGGGAGAAGGTGGGAAGGGGAGAGGGTGGGAGGGGGAGAGGGTGGGAGGGGGAGAAGGTGGGAGGGGGAGAAGGTGGGAAGGCAAGGGTGGGAAGGCGGGAGAGGGTAGGGATATGGGGAAGGGGTAGGAGAAGAGGAGGGGGAGGGGTAGTAGGACGGAGGTGTTGGAAGGGGAGGGGGAGGGGAGGGAAGGGGGAAAGGGAGGGGATGGTGAGGGTGGGGGAGGAGTGGGGTGTGTGTGTGTGAGAAGGATAATAACAGTTAAGTTCCTAATGGGTTGTCCACCCGTATTGCGATGTATGGGGGGAATCACCAGGTGAGCGCGCCGTCTTGGTAATGGGGTGCATGGGAGCAAGCACGGTGACAGCGAGGGGACAGGAGGTAGAGGAAGGGGAGGAGCAAAAGAAAGGAGATGTGATGCCAAAGAGGAAGAGGAGGGTGATGAGGATGGGGGAGATAGTGAGGAGGGAGGAGGAGAGAGGAGGGAGGAGGGAAGAGGGAGGAGGGAAGAGGGAGGAGGGAAGAGGGAAGAGGGAGGAGGGAGGAGGGAGGAGGGAGGAGGGAGGAGGGAGGAGGGAGGAGGGAGGAGGGAGGAGGGAGGAGGGAGAAGGAAAGAGGAGGGAGGAGGGAGGGTAAGGCGGACGGGGACGCGGACAGGAAGAAGATAGCCACATTGACCAAATGGAGGTGGAGAGTGTGGAGAAGCTGATGTGAAGGTAATAGACGAGGGGGTGGTGGATGAAGAGGCAATGGACGAGGAAATGGGGGATGAGGAGGTGGAGGATGAGGTGGTAGTGGGTGAGGAGGTGGAGGATGAAGAGGTGGAGGATGAAGAGGCGATGGACGAGGAGGTGGAGCATGAGCTGGTAGTGGGTGAGGAGGTGGTGGATGAGGTGGTGGTGGATGTGGAAACGATGGGTCAGAAGTCAATGGATGAGTGAGCGATGGATGAGAAAGAGATGGATGCAAAAATTGGCACCACAACAGACAGAAGGCATAAAAGTACAAATGAAATAAAAGGTTAAAACCAATTCATCATCCAACACTCAACATCCGGAGGATGAAGAGGTAAAGTATCGGGATGCGAAACCAAGGACTAAAACAATTTGGAGAGAAAAAAAAAAACTAAAAAATGAAATGGAAAAACATTCTGGAATTAAACAAATTTGAAGCACAATATCGAATTCGTTTAAAAATTCAAATTTGTTACCCTTTCGGCTGCCGACGCCCTCAACCCCGCTACCACAGAGGGGGAAGGGGGGAAGGGGGGAAGGGGGGAGTGGGAGGGAGGGAGAGATGAAGGGGAAAGAGAAGGGGGAGGGGGACGGGGAGGGGGACAGGGAGGGGCGGGAGAGGGTGAGGGAGAGGGGCAGGATGAAGAGTGAGAGGAGGATGAGGGGGCGAGGAGGAAGAGGAAGAGGTGGAGGAGGAAAGAGAGAAGAAAGGAGGAGGAAGAGGAGGAAGAGGAGAAGAGGAAGAAGAGGAAGAAGAGGGGAGAAAGGAGGAAGAGAAGGAAGAAGAGGAGGAGGAGGAAAATGATGAAGAGGAAGACTAGAACGAAAAAGTTGTTGTTGTTGTTGTTGTTGTTGTTGTTGTTGTTGTTGTTGTTGTTGTTGTTGTTGTTGTTGTTGTTGTTGTTGTTGTTGTTGTTGTTGTTGTTGTTGTTGTTGTTGTTGTTGTTGTTGTTGTTGTTGTTGTTGTTGTTGTTGTTGTTGTTGTTGTAAAGTTCATACTTGTCCATTGGTCACCTATCCTCACACCTCGGGCATGGGTTAAACGGCGCTGCGGTGGACACGTCAAGCTCCAGCCTTTGCGACCCCACGGCCGAGCTGTTCCGTTAATGGAGACTTGTGGTTTGCGGTTAACGGGGGTAAGAACTATGGGGACGCAGGTAATGGGAAATAATGGCGAAGGCCTCACAGCCAATGGCCATGAGGATCAACGGGGCCAGAAACCTCGGGTTAGTTACCTTCTGGTATCAACCACATCAGGTCATCTTCCACAGACACCCCCGTTTGCTTACACTTTTTCCTCCCCCGACACTGAACATTCTCGTTTCATTCCATACTAGGAAATTCAACTAGGAATGGCTATCTATTCCTAGAAATGCTCGAGTGAAATTAGATGTTCCTAACTCCATCTCATATGCTGACGATATTCACGGTGAATATCCGCCTTTGCATGGAGTACGTGTCTCACACTGGGGAAGAGGACTCTCGCCCAGGGTTTCTGTGCAAGATGGAGGTCAAAGCTTACCAGCGTTTCTTTCCTTGTCGAGGAATTTCGGCCTCCCCTTATACATAAGAACATACATAAGAATGAGACTGCAAGAGACCATAAGGCCTACACTAGGCAGCTCCATATCTATCACCACCTGTCATCCCCATCCATAAAGTTGTCTAACCGTTTCTTAAAACAACTGATAGTTTCAGCGCTCACTACATGGTTACTGAGTCTATTCCATTCTACCACAACATCGCGTCTTTATCTATTTGTTATCGCTATTCACACGCCCACTGTTCTTCAGATCTACTGGTGTGACTGCCAGAACCCAATTACTCATCCCCACTCACCTGCCTTAGGAGGCAGTGCAACACTAGCTCTCCTAAAACAAAGCCAGCAACTCTTTCAGACCACCTGTGAGGCTACAGAAGCTTCTTACAAAATAATCATTCCATCAAAACGAAGATGTCATACACTGTAAATTTTTAGAACATTCCTGGCAAAATTATATATATATATATATATATATATATATATAT
>NC_134784.1:5895357-5907857 GCF_046742065.1 Oratosquilla oratoria
GAGGATGAGGGCAAGGAGGAAGAGTAGGTGGAGAGGGAGATGACGAGGAGGAGGAGGAGGAGAAGGAGGAGGACGAGGTGGTGGAACATGAGGAGGACAACGAGGGAATAGATGGAACAGGAGGATGACGAGGATAACGAGGACGAGGAGGAGGACGAGGAGGAAGAGAAGGAAGACGAGGACGAGGAGGATGAGGAGGACGAGGACGAGGAGGATGAGGAGGACAAGGAAGACGAGGAGGAGGTGGTGGGGGGAGAAGGTGAGGGTGTGAACTGTTGGGGGTAAAGTCATTGTAAACTAAACTTGCCTTTCTACTTCTTTTTCTTCCCCTCTTCCCTACCTCCCTTCTTCCTCCTCGCCTTCTTCCTCTTCCTCCTTCTCTTCCTCCCCATCTTCCTCCTCCTCCTTCTCCTCCTCCTCCTTCTCTTCCTTCTCCTCCTCCTCCTCTCCTTCTCCTCCTCCTCTCCTTCTCCTCCTCCTCCTCCTCCTCCTCCTCCTCCTCCTCCTCCGGTCTCCTTCACAAGAGAGTCGAGAACCCCTTTTTCCTTTTGCACTCGTCATTTCATCAAATTTCGTCATAATTTCCCCCTCCCATCTCCTCCATTTCCTCCTCTTCACCCCTCCCAGTCTCCCCAACACGAGCACAAATCTCCCCCCCTTCCCCCCACCCCCCCACACACGCACCAAACTTTTCTTTGCTTCAGCTCTCCTCTATTTTCGAAAAATTATTACCAGCGCTCGCTCTTACAACTTCTTCTTCTTCTTCTTCTTTTCATCTTGTTTGCCTGGCTTTTGTAGGTCCACCTCCCTCCCCCTCTTTATTTCCCTTTCTTACTCTTTCTGTCTGTCTGTCTGTCTGTCTGTCTGTCTGTCTGTCTGTCTGTTTGTCTGTCTGTTTCTCTCTCTCTCTCTCTCTCTCTCTCTCGCTCTCTCTCTCTCTCTCTCTCTCTCTCTCTCTCTCTCTCTCTCTCTCTCTCTCTCTCTGTGTGTGTGTGTGTGTGTGTGTGTGTGTGTGTGTGTGTGTGTGTGTGTGTGTGTGTGTGTGTGTGTGTGTGTGTGTGTGTGTGTGTGTGTGTATGTTTCACCATGGTCTTGGACCACGTGTTGTACTCGTGATCGACAGCTGTTACCCTACAGGATGAGAGCTCAGAGCTGATATAAGACCGATCTATGGGTAATGGTATGACCTTACAGTACATACACACACACAACTCCCCGCCCACAAGAGTTGAAGTAACGACTCGCAGCGCAGCGATACTGAAAATATTTCAGCCCTGGGCGGGATTCAAACACGGACCGCTGTAGTAGCGGTTACGAACGCTACCACTGTTTCTTCGAGTCGTGTGTGTGTGTGTGTGTGTGTGTGTGTGTGTGTGTGTGTGTGTGTGTGTGTGTGTGTGTGTGTGTGTGTGTGTGTGTGTGTGTGTGTGTGTGTGTGTGCGCACGCGTGCGTGCCTGTATGCGCCTGTCATCACAGTGTATCAAATTCCCTGAACGTACATCTATTTACCTTTTTTGCGGTTTTCTTCCATAATTCTATTAGTCCCTGCTGCCCGGCTTTCGTCTCGCCCCCTTCAGCCAGGCACACTCTTCCCTCTTCATTCTCCTCCATCATCTCTTCCTCCTCGAACTCGCCTCGGGGGTGGGGGTGGGGGGGGGGGGGTCAGCCTCGAAGTTGAATTTGGCTCTTCTCTTTCCTTATCAGCCTCTCTCTTTCGCTTTTTTTTTTATTATTTAATGTTCCTCTCACTCCCTGATCATATATGATCACTCAACTTTCTTCCCCATTTTTGTTCTTGCAGATTAAATTCTCCTCCTTTTCTTCTTCCTTCTTTGCTTTGTCGATTTTCAGTTATCTTCCTGACATTCTTTTAACATGACATTTCCTTTCGTCTCCTTCTTCTTCTCCATCCTCATCCTACTCTTCTCTTTCTTCTTCCTCTTCTTCTTCCTTTTCGTTCCCAGCTTCACTCAAGTTCACCGTCTTCTGTAACTATTCCTTCTTTCTTCCTCATTTATGATCCAACATTGTTACCTCCCTATCAAGGAATGTGGTGGTAATGGGGGGAGGGGGGAGTGTGTGGAGGGGGAGTGGGGGAGAGTGTGGAGGGGGAGTGTGGAGGTTAGTAGATGTGTCGGTAGTAGTGGTGATGGTAGTAGCAACGACGAGGGTTGTGGTGGTGGTGGTGGTGGTGGTGGTGGTAGTTGTAGTGATGGTGGTGGTGGTGGTGATGGTGGTGGTGGTGGTGGTGATGGTGGTGGTGGTGGTGGTGATGGTGGTGGAGGTGGTGGTTGTAGTAGTAGTAAGTGGTGGTGGAGGTGGTGGTGGTGGTGGTGGTGGTGGTGGTGGTGGTGGTAGTTGTAGTGATGGTGGTGGTGGTGATGGTGGTGGTGGTGATGGTGGTGGTGGTTGTAGTGGTAGTGTGGTGATTGTGGTGGTGACAGCGATAGTTGGCGTGAGTAGTGATAACAATCAGCAAAGATATTAACGTAATCCTTCATACAGGATATTCTGTAACAGTAACAGGTTCCTACGTCAACCGCTGTACCCAGCCTTATCTCACGCTGACCGTCTCACGAATGTTGTCTTTCCGTGTTTATCCACTTCTCACGCGCGTTATGCAATTCCCGTCTCGGTTTCCTCGTCTGAAGTCATCTCACGTCTTCAGGATCTATCGTCTCACACCCTGGAGGCCATCTTTGTTTCTTTATCATTATATGTCTACTCTTTATCATTATATGTCTACTTTCATCTCTTTCTTTTTTTATTTTTTCCTGTCATTCATTTCCTCTGTCGTAACTTTGTTGTAGTTTTGTTGTTGTGTGGTTGTTGTTGTTTGTGCTTTTGAGAATGTTTGCGTTATTGATGATGTCTGTACTGATGTCTGTATTGTTGTTTCTGTTGTTGTTGCTACTGCTGCTATTGTTGTGTTGTTATTGTTGTTTTGTTGTTATTGTTGTTGTGTTGTTATTGTTTGTCACTGTTGTTGTTGTGTGTGTTTCTGATAATGTTTGTGTTATTGATGATGTCTGTACTGATGTCTGTATTGTTGTTGCTGTTGTTGTTATTGTGTTGTTATTGTTGCCGTTACTGTTGTGTGGTTGTTGTTGTTGTTGTTTGTGTTTTTGATCATGTTTGCGTTATTGATGATGTCTGTGCTGATGTCTGTATTGTTATTTCTGTTGTGGTTGCTACTGCTGTTGTTTTTGTGTTGTCACTGTTTGCGTTTTGTTGTTTTATTTCCCCCTCTTCCTTCTTTATGCGAGTTTTCGATACTTTTATGAAAACAACAACTGCACACATTTCACACAAGTATTTCAAAATCACCATCATTTCCTATCCACCTTTCCATTTTCATCTTTACCCATTTTTTTACCATCAATCAGTTCCTCGTTCCTCCTTTCTCCCTTCCCTTTGCAATCTTTGTCTTCTTCCTTCCTCCTTCCATCTTTACTCATTTCGTCCCGTCATTGTTTATCTATTACTTTTCCATTTCCTTCTTAGCCCATTGCCTACGATGACGAACCTCATGCATTTCGTCTTGTCTGACGTCAAGTGATTTTATTCCACTGAAGAGAAGACCTAGCCTAAGAGGTCATAGATCATCTCCATCTATCACAATCTTCTGTCTCCTACCTCTCCTCCTTCTCCTTCTCTTACTCCTTTCCCCTATCATCATCATCCTCTTCAGCTTCCTCCTCCTCCTCATCTTCCTTCTCCTCCTCTTCAGCTTCCTCCTCCTCCTCTTCAGCTTCCTCCTCCTCCTCTTTAGCTTCCTCCTCCTCCTCCTCATCTTCCTTCTCCTCCTCCTCTCACTTCTTTTCAGTTCCCTTCTTCTCCTCTTCTGCTTCTTCCTCCTCCATTTTCTCCACCTCCTCCACCCGTCCGCCTCCATTAATTCATCCTCCTCTTCCTCCTCCATTTCCTCCTCCTCCTAAACATCCTACACCGCCTCTTCCTCTTCCTCCTATCACAAATGTATCATTTACTCCTACACTTTCTACACCTCATCCTACTATTCCTTCCACACCTCCCCCTCTTCCTTTCCTCCCTCCTCCTCCACCTACTCCCCCTATCCCCCCCCCATCCCCCCTACCACTCTACAGTAACGAGCCCCTGGCCCGGAGTTGACCGGGGAACAGATTGCGTGGCGATGGAAGAGATAGCGTGTGTCCGGGGGTCCCCCCCACCCCCCCCACCCCCGTCCCAGAGTCCGGGAGGGGGAGAAAGGGGTCGACATCACTCGAAGAGAAGAGAGCCAGGGGGAACAGTTTAAGAAAGATAGAGACAGAGACAGAGACAAGGACAGAGACAAAAACAGAGACAAAGATAAAGAGAGACAGAGAGAGAGAGAGAGAGAGAGAGAGAGAGAGAGAGAGAGAGAGAGAGAGAGAGAGAGAGAGAGAGAGAGAGAGAGAGAGAGAGAGAGAGAGAGAGAGAGAGAGAGAGAGAGAGAGAGAGAGAGAGAGAGAGAGAGAGAGAGAGAGGGAGAGAGAGAGAGGGAGAGAGAGATGGAGAGGCAGGATGAAAAGGAAGAGGAGCATCTCGAAGACACAAGAAGGTGAAGGTCGACACGTTCGAGTGCCGCCTCGAGTGGGGGGGGGAGAAGAGGCCAAGATGAAAAGGGGAAGGGAGCGACCGGGGGGGGGGACGGAGGGGGTTAAGGGAGGGGGTTAAGGGAAGAAAGGAAGGGGGAAAGGGAGGCGGAAATAGACAAGGGAAAGGTAAGGGAGGGGAAAGGAAGAGGGAAGGAGAGGAAAGGGAAGGGAAAGGAAAGGGGAAGGAGGGGGAAGTGAGGAGGAAGGGGAAGAGGGAAAGGTAGAAGGGGAAGGGGAAGGGGAGGGGAAAGGAGGTGAAAGGGAAGGGAAAGGGAGGGGGAAGTGAAGATGAAGGGGAGGAGGGAAAGTTAGAAGGGGAAGGGAAGGAGAGGGGGATAGGGAAGGGGGAAAGGGAAGGGGAAAGGGAGGAGAGAGGGGAGAGGGAAAGGGAGGGGGAGAGGAAGGAGGGAAGGTGGAGAAGGGACTAGAAAAGGAAGGGGACAGAGGTTAGTAGGTGCTCGTGGGGGGAAGGGGTAGAGGATAGGTGTCGGTTGGTGGGAGGGATGAGGGATGGAGGGAGAGAGGGAGGGAGGAAGGGAGAGAAGGAGGGAGGGAAAGGACAACTCCCACAAGGCGGAGGATAGACGAGGGAATACAAGTCTCCGTGTAGAGGAGAGAAGGAAGAGGAGAAGGAAGAGGAGGAGGAGGAGAAGGAAGAGGAGGAGGAAAAGGAGGAGGAGGAGAAGGAAGAGGAGGAAAAGGAGGAGGAAAAGGAGGAGGAAGAGGAGGAGGAAGAGGAGGAGGAAGAAGAGGAGGAGGAAGAAGAAGAGGAGGAGGAGGAAGAAGAGGAGGAGGAGGAAGAGGATGAGGAGGAAGAAGAGAAGGGAGGAAGAGGAAGAGGAGGAGGAGGAGGAGGAGGAGGAGGAGGAGGAGGACTAAGTAAAATAGGTGATTGCAATAAGAGGCGACGCGTGCTGCAACGAGAAGAACTGCTATGGGAGTCGGTCGAAGAAGTGTAAAAGGGAGGAGAGGAGGAACGAGATTAACCAAGGAAGAAGCGAGAGAGGGGTGAGGAATAAGTATGAGGATGTAGAGAAGAGAAGGGGGGAGGGGGAGAGGGGAAGGGGGAGGGGGAGAGGGGGAGAGGGGGAGGGGATTAGTGGAGCACCAGGGGCTGAACAACGAGGAGAGAGAGATTAACAAGACAAGAGTAAAAGGGAAAGGCATAAAATACAAGGCGGAGAAAGCGTGGGAGGGAAAGGAGGAGGAGGAAGGGGAGGGGGAGGAGGGGAGGAGGAGGGGAGGAGGAGGGGAGGAGGAAGGGAGGAGGAAGGGAGGAGGAGGGGAGGAGGAGGAGGAGGGGAGGAGGAGGAGGGCAGGAGGAGAAGGACAGGAAGAGAAGGGGAGGAAAAGGAGGAGGAGGAGGAAGATGAGGAGAAGGAGCAATGGGAGGAGGTGGTGGAGTGGAGGGAGGAGGAGGAGAGGAGGAGGGGGAGGAGGAGGAATGGTCAGAGAGCACTTGGGGTAAAAAGGGAAAAACGACGAGCGAAACTTTACTGACAAAGTGTCCTGCTGAAGAAGCGGGGAGGAGGCAAAAAATGAAGGAGGAGGAGGAGGAGGAGGAGGAGGACGAAAGTAGGTAGGAAGAGGGAAGAAAGAAAAAAAAGTCGGAGAAGAAAAGTGGAAGAGGAAGAGGAGTAGTGGGAAGACGAAGAGGAAGAGGAGGAGGAGTAGTGGGAAGACGAAAAGGAGGAGGAGGAGAGATGATAGTGGGAGGAATAGTAGTGGGAAGACGAAGAGGAGGAGGAGGTGGAGGAGGAAGAGGGGGAGAAGAGATGATAATGGGAGGAGGAGGAAGAGGAAAGATGATAATGGGAGGAGGAGGAAGAGGAGAGATGATAGTGGGAGGAGGAGGAGGAGGAGAGGAGGAGGAAAGTTGAAGAGAGATAACAATAAGAGGAGGAAGCGATGGGGCGTGGAGGTAAGGAGGATCGAAGTAGGAGGGAAGGCTATGAGCGGAGGGGAGGGAGGGAGGGAGGGAGGGAGGGAGAGGAGGAAGTGGCTATCGCAGCACAGGAGGTGCGGTGCAAGAGGCCGAAGATAGCCATCTAAATCTTTACTCTATTATGGTCGGATGCTGGTGGAAGCCCCCCACCCCTCCAGCTCCCCCCCCTCCCCATATTCTCCCCACTCCCCCTCCCAGCATCGTCCGTCCGTCCGGCCCGACCCAGTCTGTCCCCCCGGACCAACTCATCCCTATTCCTCCTATCCCCCCCCCCGCCAGCCCATCCCCCCATCTCCGCCTTATCTCCCCTCTCTCCCTCGCTCTTAACTTCTCCTCTCTATTACAGCCTTCATCTGTGCTCTCCAGTCTATGACTCGTGCGTGCGCGCGTGTGTGTGTGTGTGTGTGTGTGTGTGTGTGTGTGTGTGTGTGTGTGTGTGTGTGTGTGTGTGTGTGTGTGTGTGTGTGTGTGTGTGTGTGTGTGTGTGTGTGTGTGTGTGTGTGTGTGTGTGTGTGTGTGAGAGTGAGAGTGTGAGAGAGAGAGAGAGAGAGAGAGAGAGAGAGAGAGAGAGAGAGAGAGAGAGATTCACCATGGTCTTAGTTCACGTGTTGGACTCGTGATCGACAGCTATTACCCTCCCAGAAGAGGGCTTAGAGCTCATATGTCTGTGTGTGTGTGTGTGTGTGTGTGTGTGTGTGTGTGTGTGTGTGTGTGTGTGTGTGTGTGTGTGTGTGTGTGTGTGTGTGTGTGTGTGTGTGTGTGTGTGTGTGTTCGTCTGTGTGTATGTGTAACTAAGATAAACGAGTACGAAAGAGCAGAGACGAGTGAATAGAATCTTGGGAAAGTCGGAAAATCAAAACCTTTCAACCAGTTGATAAAGAAAAGTACCTTTCGTCACTACAGATGCCCGACTTTCATAAGTTTATTGTTCCCAATTGCAATACACGATACTTCATTCCCCACATTAAACAACATGTAAACGATACTTGAGGTTCATCAACTTCTCAAATAGAGCTGAAGGTTGGATCAATCTCTGAAAGTTGATCAGCAGGTGGTGTTAAGGAGCCTACACCAGGAGGCGCTGAGTAGCTGCGACCGAACCCGTTACCTATGCCCTATGTGCTTAGACTCTTGAGCCAGATAATACACAGTCACTGCTGGGAATCGGAGAGGAGTGCGGGATTCGAACCCACAACTAAGCGAATGAGAGACCAGCACGCTTTCGACTAAGCACTCATTGAACTTACTCACAAACAGATAATTAGATAAATAAATATACAAGTAAATATGAATAAATATATAGATAAATATATGTATAAAGATATGAATAAGTATATACATAAATATATAAATGAATATGAATAAATATATAGATAAACAGATATATAAGTAAAGAGAATAAGTAGAATATCAAGTTTGTCGTTTTCTGCAACAAAATCATCGTCCACCAGAAAGATCAGAGAGTTTCAGTTTCAGCTTGAGAACCCTCTTCTCCAAACACACCATATTACGAAAACACACACACAAAAGTACGCGCAGGAAGGAACGCGCCCATATAAACCATTAATCACTTGACCACCGAGGCAGAAACACTGCACTTAGTGGCGTCCCGCAGTTTCTGCAACCTTTACGCTTCTTTAGCTTTTCTTTCCGCCGTTTTCTTAGGTTTCCCCTCCTTCCCTTGCTCCCTGCGTCATCAACAAGGAATTCCGGATTATGCAACCTCAACCATTTTTCAAAAAATAAACACTTTCTGATTTCTCCCCTCCATCCTCTTTCTCAATAATAATAATGCTCCTTATTCTTTTCCTACTTCTAGCTCTCTCTGTCTGTTTCTCTATCTCTGTGCCCCTGTCTATCTCTGTCTATGTCTGTCTCCCTGTCTATGTTTGTCTGTCTGTCTCTCTTCCTCCCCCTCTCTATCTCTCTCTCTCTCTCTCTCTCTCTCTCTCTCTCTCTCTCTCTCTCTCTCTGTCTCTCTCTCTCTCTCTCTCTCTCTCTCTCTGTGTGTGTGTGTGTGTGTGTGTGTGTGTGTGTGTGTGTGTGTGTGTGTGTGTGTGTGTGTGTGTGTGTGTGTGTGTGTGTGTGTGTGTGTGTGTGTGTGCGCGCACGCGTCTGTGTGTGTGTGTGTGTCTGTCTGTCTGTCTGTCTCTCTCTCTCTCTCTCTCTTCGCTATATATATATATATAATATATATTATATATATATATATATGTATATATATATATATATATATATATATATATATGATATAATATATATATATATATTTATATATATATGTCTGTCCGTCTATCTGTCTTTCATCTTTCCCTCTGTTTTTCGCTCCTGCTGACCCCTGAACGTCTTTGCTAAAACTGAAAAATCGAGATCCATTTTTGGCCCAATTCTCCTTCTCCCCCACACCTACCCTTAACCAGAACAAAGTCATAAAGTACGTCTGGCAAAAGCATTTCAACCTCCTCTTCCTCCTCCTCCTCCTCCTCGTTCTGAAGAAGATTTTATGACGCTTTTATATTCTATATCAGGAGGTACCCTCCCCCCCTTCTCATTCCTCCTAACTGTTCAATGTAGTGGAAGGCATTACGTTTTCATATTTCTTCCCACTTTCTCTCAAGACATCCTTTCCTTTTCTGTCTCCACCTCTCCCTCCAGCTACATCACTTATGTTCTACGTAAGAGTTCTATTCCTACAGGACTTTTTGTTGTCCAATTTTTTTTTTTTTTTTTTCTTTTTTGCTGTCTTACATATTTGTTGTGAAGGTCACTATAAATACTGATATACACCATAGTTATATTATCAATGTTATTTCTCTTAGACAATTTACGTTAACCAATAAACGCAGATTTCATGTTCTGTTTCGGTTTGTGGTATTATCATTTTTTTTTTTTTTTTCTTATAATCATTCGAACGTCATTTTCGGTCAGAAATAAAAAGCATATTTAGGTAATATTGTTGTGTATTCAATCAAAGGGGAAGAAATGGAAATTGATTATTCAATCCTGTGATCATTTTATACACAACTGTGGTTATCGCATCGAAATGACTCGTACATCTTCTCTAGCTTCGTCCAGACGATTTTATTCAGCTGAAGAAGCAACCTGAGCTGCAACCTTCCTTACTCATCTGTTGCTCTTCTCCATCCTCTCTTCCTCCTCACACTCTGTGACATCCTCTTCATCCTCCTCTTTCTTCTCTTCTTCCTCTTTCTCACCCACTCCTCTTCTTCCTTGTCCTCTTCCTCCTCCCCCTCCGCCTCCTCCTTTTTCTCTTCCTCACTTTTCTCTTCCTCCTCCTCTCCCTCCTCCTCCTCCTCCTTTTCCTCTTCGCCTTCTCCTCTTCCTCCTCCTCTTCCTCCTCCTCTTCATCCATCTCTTCCTCCTTTTCCTCTTCCTCCTTCTCCTCTTCCTTCTTCCTTTCTTCCTCATTCTCGTCTTCCTCCTCCTCCTCTTTTTCCTCCTCCTACCCTACTCCTCCTCCTCCTCCTTTTACCCCTACTCCTCCTCTTCTCCTCCTCCCCTACTCCTCCTCCTCCTTCTCCTCCTCTTCCTTTTAACCTTACTCCTCCCGACGTCATTATCACCATTGTCATCTTCCTCATCTTCCCTCTCCTCCTCCTCTTCTTCACACTTTACTTTCCTCCATCTCGTCACCACTAGCCTCCCCCCCAACAGTCTCCTCCTCTTCTTGATCATCTGGCATTTTGTTTTTTCTTCCGTTGTCTTCCTCTAAACCTTTTTACCAAGAAATTCCTTCTCATCCTTCATGCAGTCCAATTTTCCCATCCTAATGGACACTGACCATATCTGTCGACTCCCCCCTTCCCCCTTCCGCCAAACCTCGCATCGCACGAAAGCTCCTTGAGATGGCACACAAGGATAGAAGAGTTGCTAAATTACGATTGAAAAGGGTGGGTGATAGCTAATATATATATATATATATATATATATATATAAATATATATATATATATATATATATATATATATATTCTGCCGCCCATCAGCCAGCCAAGGTCACAATCCAAGGCCAATCCTTTCCTCTAACACTTCACTACAAGGGCAATATTCGTTGACATTATACTGATTAACGCTACGTGCTCATATTCAGCTTCATGCGACTACTGCATGGGTTGATAAATGTACTCGTCTTTTATACGATGAAGCATTTGGAAGAGTTTTATTCCCTTTAAATATATATATATATATATACATATATATATATATATATATATATATATATATATATATATATATATATATATATGCGTAAATAACCACTAGGAAAAGTAAACTAACGAAGCAGAGCGCTTTCGTGTAATTACATCTTCAGTGCAGATACAAAGAAGGATGTAATTACACGAAAGCGCTCTGCTTCGTTAGTTTACTTTTCCTAGTGGTTATTTACGCATTTGTGAACACACGCTCCTAGTGCTTTTATTGCATATATATATATATATATATATATATATTCCTGAAGTCTCTCGCCCCCAAAGACGGAATTTTTCCTTATCGGGCAATGACTGGACTTCAAGTTTCCCAGATGTAAACACGTTCTTTATCGCTCATCTACGATCTTCTCCCCTTTTGTCCATCTCCCTTATCTTTCCTTCCACGCTGCCCTTCCATCCATTTCCCTCCTGTTCCCTCTCTTTCTTCCCTCCTTTCTCAATTTGTCCACTTTCTCAATTCCAAATTGTTCACATTTCCCAGTTTGATTCGTCTCCTGGTTATCTCTGGTCTTTTGATTTCAATGGAAATCACACACTTGATCTCAAAAGCAAGAAGGTATCTTTACGATGTTGAACGAAAACGTATGATACTACAGTGGGCGAGAAATGCATGTTTCGTTTTATTTCGTAGATTTCCTTCCTTTTCGCGCAATGTCTTTAGAGACGAATTCCCTAAATTCTCTCTCAATGAGGTCGGATATTTTGCTGTCAGGATTACCAACCTTTCCGTTCCAGCCGCAATGTTTACACTGAGCTTTTCACAAAAATATTTCGACAGTTTGAACAGACTTCCTTCTTTTTTCTCTCTTCAATTCGCTTCTTTACGACTGTTATTCTTTTCTTTTCAATTTGTTTTACTTTTTCATATCTTCACACGACTTTTCATTAGAGCTCTTGAGAGAGAGTGTGTGTGTGTGTGTGTGTGTGTGTGTGTGTGTGTGTGTGTGTGTGTGTGTGTGTGTGTGTGTGTGTGTGTGTGTGTGTGTGTGTGTGTGTGTGTGTGTGTGTGTGTGTGTGTGTAAGTATGAATGCATGAAAATTGAGCGAGCAAATAAGAGAGAGAGAGCTATCGAATACTTGACTCACATATACACGAACTGCCAGACATACACATGAACACAAGAAGACGAACATCTAAAGTCATTTTCTCTCACATTTGCTCTCCCCTTTTATTCTCCTTATCTCCCCCTCTCTTCCACTTGCGTAACTTCAATGCCAATCCTCTCCTCTTCTCTTTTGCTCTCTTCCTTCCTCCTTTTACACCCTACGGATTTTCATAATAGCTCTGACGTATTCTCTCTTTTGGCTTACTCTGCTCTCTTTGCTTTCTTCCTCCTCATCATTTTTAGTTTCTCTTTATCATGTCCCCCACCCCTGTCTCATCAAACTCCTTCATTCCTTCTCTCATTCCTCTTTCGCATCTTCTCTCTCTTTCCCCAACCCCTCCTCTTACTCTCTCTACCATCTTGTCAGCATCTTCAAGCCTCCTTCCCTCTTCTCCTTCACTCACCTCTTCAACTTCAATTTCCCTCTTTTCAACTTTTTTACTTCCTTTCTTGTTCCTCCTCCACATCTCCCTCTTTGCAGCCATTTTTCTTTGCCCTCTCGATTTGTCGATCTGCTATCTTACATTGTATCTCTGCCTTTTCTTGCATCCCCTTCCCAGTTTCCCCTCTTTCCAATCTTTCTTGTCTCTCCCCTCCCAGCATTTCCTCAGCCTCCTAC
>NC_134784.1:5917857-5920357 GCF_046742065.1 Oratosquilla oratoria
TTCCTTCTCTCAATCCATATCCTTCCTTTCCCCCATTCCACTCCTTTTCTCTCCAAATCCACATTTCCTTCTTCCATTCTCTTCCATTCCACACTTTCTTCTCCACTCTCCTCTTCTTATCCATTCCCAGTCTCTTGAGATCTCTCCAGTGATGTCGGGGCAAATGGAAAACCCACACTTATGAAAAACATTAATTTTCTCTCCGTCTAAGACAGTTTTAATAAGCTGAGATCTAAGAACAATCGTAACCTTGGATCTTCTTAAGGAATTTGTACCCGAACCCTCCCACCATTATTAATATATTTACTATTATCATTATTTCTACACCTATTTCAATCTATTGTCAGCCAACACCACTCCCAAGCTCCCGTTAGCCAATTATAATTAAATATTACATAATTAAAGGCGGTTTTAGTCAGTTGATGGAAATATCTCAGTCAAAGACTCTTCTTCGAAAAATCGACTTTGAACCGAGGAATACAATAAACATCTTTACAAAATTTAATCCCGACAATTTTTCTTCAGCTTCACGGAAAAACTGGGGTATAGATGTTTATGCCAATATACATCCTCGGTACATAAATAATCATGACCTAAATGCTCTACTATCCTCTGTTATCTTTTAATTATAAACTTTCGTTTTTATCCGCAATTAATATAACAAGCCAAACACAGAGAATACCTCCCGTTACGAAGTGCAAATAACAATATAAACAGTACAACTTGTACAGACCCACGGAACCGCATCTGCCCTAGTGATTCCTAGCAGCCTCCCCGAGTTCCTATTATATCTACTTTCATCAGACAAACCACGTCATTTTGACACCTACAACACCCTCCCCAAGGAGAACCACGTGCTCCATGCGTCCATCTGGTTCTTCTTCTTCTTCTTCTTGTTTCTTTTTGCAGAAGCTCCTCGGTCCCTTCGGCAACATGACACTACATTCAGTCTTTTTCTTTGCCGTTTTTCACTTATCTTTCTCTCTCCCCCTTTTCCATTATCCTGGTCGCCTTTTTCCCGACTCCCCGCCTCGACGAACGCGGCATCTTCGTCGCCCGAGTCTTGTACCTAATTGTAGTCAGTTTTTCCCTCCAACTCATAATGTACTTCGATCAATACCTTATTCTTATTCTCTTCTACACTGTGCGGCGATCTCCCGTTTATTCTGTAGCCAGGCTATTTTATTCATTTCCGTGGCATGTTGTCTATAGTGAATGCGTTATGGTCTAATTACATTTACCCTCCGAACGACAATTACCCCTTTTTCATTCATTCCGT
The DNA here is from genome assembly GCF_046742065.1 of Oratosquilla oratoria. Lineage (NCBI taxonomy): Eukaryota > Metazoa > Arthropoda > Malacostraca > Stomatopoda > Squillidae > Oratosquilla > Oratosquilla oratoria. The sequence goes on from NC_134784.1 coordinate 5,919,137, forward strand.
TTGGCGCCAAACTATATACTGGCATTCCTCCAGGCAACATAGACTAACTCTTGAGGATGATAAGGTAAATTCTGTCTCTTATGACACCATCGATTCTACCCAGCTGAGAGATCAAATTGCTCTCTCTCTCTCTACCCACATTGACGATATAGTACTTGGTCAGCTTTGCACACGTTCACATGAACATTATTTTTTCTTTCCTACTCAACAACGAGGCTTTCATTTGTGGTTTTCTGCTTGTACTGCAATGAGGACAATAATTCTAGAGCTCGTCGTCGTCGTCTTCTTCTTCTTCTTCTTCTTCTTCTTCTTCGTCGTCGTCGTCGTCGTCGTCGTCGTCGTCGTCAGCAGCAGTAGAAGTAAGAGTTTGACCTTTCTATTCTTCAGCCTCCTCCTCCTCCTCCTGCTGTTGTCTATCATCTTCCTCCTATCCCCCTCCTGCTATCCATCCTGCTCTTCCTACTCATCCTTCTTCTGCCCCCTTCTTATTCCTCCTAACCCTCCTCTTCCTCCTCCTCCTGTCCATCCCACTTCCTCTGCCCTTTATCCTCATCCTCATCCTTCTTCTCCTCCTCTTCCTCCTACATCACCTCCTCTTTCACCACTTCGTTTCATCTTTCTCGCTCTCCGATTTCATTCCTTTCCTTTTCGTCATCTATTCTCTCTCTCTCTCTCTCTCTCTCTCTCTCTCTCTCTCTCTCTCTCTCTCTCTCTCTCTCTCTCTCTCTCTCTCTCTCTCTTCTGTATCGCCATTTTTCCCTGGTCCTCGTCCGACAAAGGAAATGCAGAGGGAAGATAAGAGATAAGTATCACTCGATCCTTCGAAGGCAGTTCATTTGTTTTTCATAAATGGCAAGGACTCTCCCCCATCTCCTCCCCCCCCCCAACCCGAAGCCCTTTTCAGCAAAATTTCTTATCTCACTCACTTTATTTCTCTATTTACAGGTTTCCATCTCCTTTGGATTTTCCGCTTCTTGCAGACTCTCTGCGTTCTGCTCCATTCTCTTCTTCTTCTTCTTCTTCTTCTTAGTTGGCATTACAACCTTATGCCTTTCTCTCCTCGCTTCTTTCAGTCCCTTCCCGCGCACCTTTTCTTGCTCGTGTGCATTACTTCAACAATTTGTAATATTCCTAATATGTGACTTCCTTGTTCGTAACTCCTGGTGACGTCATCGGAAATATGCGGGTCTCGGAAGAGGAAGCCGACAGGAGACCTTTTGG
>NC_134784.1:5932857-5942857 GCF_046742065.1 Oratosquilla oratoria
GCGGGGAGAAGGGAAGGGGGTGCGGGGAGAAGGGAAGAGGGAGCGAGGAGAAGGGAAGAGGGAATGGGGGGAGGGGAAGGAGGGGGTGGGGAGAAGGGGAGAGGGAGTGGGGAACGGGGAAGGAGGAGCGGGGGAGGGGGAGAGGAGCGGGGGAAGGGGGAGCAGGGGGAGGGGAAGGGGGAGCGGGGGGGGGAGGGAGGTAAGAGATAAATACAAGTTAACCACAAGAGAGGAATCTGCTTTAGAGACGTGAGGACACACTGAAAAATGGATCCGCGCATGGACGCGAGTGGATTGTCCTGTCCTGTCCTGTCCTGTCCTGTCCTGTCCTCTCCTGTCCCGTGGCCGCCCCTCTCCCTCCCCCTCTCCTCCTCCTCCCCACCCCTCCCCTCCCCCCGGGGGGGGGGACAGAATCAGCCTACTTCAGACGAAACCATTACGGTTTTAGTTTGCTTTGAAATGAAGAGACACTTTTGTCCCATCGTTCCATTTTCTTTTTTTCTTTTTTTTTATAATCCTTGTTGACGCCAATCTATTCTATTCAGTTTTGGTGACACCATTGATATGGACGACAACGGCGATGCCGACAATGACGCTGACTACCATAACCAACAACAACCTCCTACCACCACTACCATCTCACCACCAGCCCCACATGCGACACCTCGACAGGGCCTGGCACCCTCCGACGCCAGTGCCAACTACTTCTTCAAGTGTCCAGAGGGGGAGGGGGAGGGGGAGGGGGAGGGAGAGGGGGAGGGAGAGGGGGAGGGGGAGGGGGAGGGACATCCTCCGGGAGATCGAGAACCCCTGGGGGCGACGACGAGGACGAAGAAATGAAAGCTACACGGCGTGTAATCCGACCAATGGACGACTTCCGCGTAGTCTTCTACCCCCCACCCCCACCCCCACCCACCCTCTCTTCCTCCTCAGCCTATCGGCCCACTTTCCTCCCTTCCTCTCCGCCCGCCTTCCTGTCGGCGATGGAGGCAAGAAGGGAGGCAAGAAGGGAAGGAAGAGGGGGAAGGGCAAGGAAGGGGCAGATGGGGACAGACATGGAGGACCACGAATACGAGGAAGACAACGAGGAGGTGGAGGACGAGGAGAAGGTGGAGGACGACGACGAGGAGGAGGAGGAGGAAGAGGAGGAGGAGGAGGACGAGGGGGACGAGGTGAGGGAGGACAATGACAATGAGAAATAGACAGAGCAATGGGAAAAGGTAAAGGAAGAGGAAGAGGGAGGGGGGATGATGATGATAAGGAGGAGGAGGAGGAGAAGGAGGAGGAGGAGTGGGAAGAGAGGCAAGGGAAGATGGTACGTAGATATCATCTCCGACATTTAACCAGAGCTTCTATCCTTAAGGATAATATGGTGGCGCCGCAAAAAAAAAAAAAAAAAATGAGTGTATTAGCTCAAGTACCCAAGGGAGTATGGTATTCTCAGGCTTTGGAAATGTTGATGTGTTGCGTTGTAAGATGACTATGACTGGATGATTATGGGCTATTAATGAAGGGTAATTGTAGGTTTCAAGAGGACTTCTGTCTCTTGTTGATAAGTAGTGGATGAAAGTGGTACTGATGTTTCAACTAAAATCAACTATAGTAAGATTCTTGTCTAGGTAAAGTGGGTATTCTATGGAAAAAAAAGACAAGAAATTAATCAATTAATATATCAATGTGGTAATACTCAAAATCAATAAAGTATATCCCAGCTTCTTCGGAGTGGCAACTGACATATCCCAGCTACTTCGGGGTGGTAACCATTATATCCCAGCTACTTCGGAGAGGTAACTAATATAACCCAGCTACTTCCGGGACGACGGCTATCCAAGCGACCTCTGCATGCCCGAAGAAAGCATGTAGAACAACTTGTCATGTTACAGGCCCGCTTCCCCTCTTTCCCCTCTTCCTTTAATCGTCTTCCTGCTTCCTTTACTCCCCACTCGCCGAAGGAAGAGGACGACGAGGAGGGAGAAGGAGAAGGAGGAGGAGGAGGAGGAGGAGGAGGAGGAGGGGGAGGAGAAGGAGGAGGAGGAGGAGGAGGAGGAGGAGGAGGGGGAGGAGGGGGAAGCAAAAGACGAATACACAAATCGCTGGCGACATATCAAAGCCAAAGTCATCACAATATTAAACAAGACAACGGAAATTCCGCAGCTCTTCACGAAGGGGGAGGAAGAGGGAAGGTGGGATGGGGGGGGAGAGGGGAAGGCGGGAGAGAAGGAAGGTGCCACAACGAGATCCTTAAGAAAGGCAAAGTTCAAGAACTCCTGGCACCGTTCCCCCTCTCCCCCTCTCCCCCTCTCCCCTTCCTCCCCTCTCCCCTCTTCCTCCCCACTCCCAACCGTGGAAAGCGTCGATGGGCGAGAGAAGGGGGAAGAGGAAATGACTTGTAGAAGAGAATGCAGCGGGAAAGATGGATGTGCTGGAAGAGGAGGAGGAGGAGGAGGAAGCTATGGATATTTTGGGGGAGGTGGGAGGAGGTGAGAGGAGAAGGAGGAGGTGAGAAAAGGAGGAGGAGGAGGTTAGAGGAGGAGGAGGAGGAGGAAGCTATGGATATTTTGGGGGAGGAAGGAGGAGGTGAGAGGAGGAGGAGGAGGAGGAGGTGAGAGGAGGAGGAGGAGGAGGTGATAGGAGGAGGAGGAGGAGGAGGAGTATGGGGAAGAGAAAGAGGAGAGCTGAAGGTGAAGGTGGAAGACGTTTTAGGGGAGAAGGATACACAGGAATAGATGGATGACGTGCACAAATAGATACAGAGTTTAAAGAAAAAAGAATGAATTAATGAAATAAAAAATCGAAGAGAAATCGAAATGAATAGACCAAATGGTAGGATTTAGCAGCCATTCCTTATCCAAAGAATTCAAAGAATTAGAAAAAGAAAAAGAAAAGGAAGAAGAAGGAGACAGGGGGAGGGAGGGAGGGAGGGAGGGAGGGAGAGAGAGAGAGAGAGAGAGAGAGAGAGAGAGAGAGAGAGAGAGAGAGAGAGAGAGAGAGAGAGAGAGAGGAGAGAGAGAGAGGAGAGAGAGGAGAGAGAGAGAGAGAGAGAGGAGAGAGAGAGAGAGAGAGAGTGAGAGAGAGAGAGAGAGAGAGAGAGAGAGAGAGAGAGAGAGAGAGAGAGAGAGAGAGAGAGAGAGAGAAACTACAGGGGTTGGTGGGGAAATCCCCTCCACCGACCCATCGACTGACCAATAAATTCTTGAAGTCTTTCGCCAAGAGTCTCCAGAGGTCCTCCGGAAGGCCAACAAAGTCTTCAACAACTCGCCGCTAAGTTGACGAATCCTATTCGTCTTGCGTTCGGAAGACCCTTTCCCTCCTCCTCCTCCTCCTCCTCCTCCTCTTCCTCCTCGTCTCCCACCTCTTCCTCCTCCTCCTCCTCTTCTTCCTCCTCCCCTCCAACCAAAGGGGGTGAGAGGAGAAGAAGGGCATACTTATCAACCCTTTGTACGAGGTGGAGGGAGGGGAGAAAGGGAGGGGAGAAAGGGACGGGGAGAAAGTGACGGAGAGAAAGGGACGGGGAGAAAGGGACGGGGCACAGGGTTCTCCAACCCCGCATAGAGAAATTGGCCCTCCATGTCTTTAACCTTGAGGTTACCTGTCAAGAGTTTTATTTACTTGTCATGAAATATATATGGATTTTCCTTTTCACTTTTGGCATCACTGCATTCGAAAAAAAAGGTTCGAAAAAAATACATCCACCTCATAACTCATCTTGATATTTCTTTGTTGTTGATGTACGGTTGTCGATCTACTGTGATTCATTTCCATCACACGCGCGCGCACACACACACACACACACACACACACACACACACACACACACACACACACACACACACACACACACACACACACACACACACACACACACACGCACGCACGCACACACACACACGTGCTGAGGTGATGCTTATTTGGCTACATGCACACAAATGCTTTTGTGATCAATTTTACATCGCGGCTTGGGAGTTAGAAGTAAAAGACGCTGCCCCACTTTGTGAACACGTGTGGAAAGAGCTCAAAATTGATGTGAGCAAAGGAGGACGAATAAACGACGGAAATGTGAACTCGGCTGAACACGAAAGCCAAACTTCCTTTTGAGGGGACGCGTAGAAGGAGGAACCAGGGAGCTAGAGAGGGACGTCACAGAAGAGGGGGGAGTGGGGAGGTAGGGGTGAGGGAAGGGGGGAGTGGGGAGGTATAGGAGGGAGGGGAGAGAGGGGAGAGAGAACTGTGGAGAGGGGACTAGGGAGAAGGGACTGGGGAGAGGGGAGAGGGGAGTGAGGGAGCGGGGAATGGGGAGAGGGAGTGGGGAGAGGGGAGTGGGAAGAGGGCATTGGGGAGAGGGGAGAGCGGAGAAAGGAGAGGGGAGTGGGAATAGAGGAGTTGGAAGAGGGAATTGGGGAGAGGGGAGAGATGAGAAGGGAGTGGGGAGAGGGGAGAGATGAGAAGGGAGTGGGAAGAGGGGACTGGGGGGAGGGAAGTGGGAGTGGGGAGGGACAAGGGAAAGGGGAGGAGAGAGAAGGGAAAGGCTGAGTAGGACGGGGAGAAGAAGGGAGGGTGGGGAAGGGGGGAAGGGGGAAGGGGGAAGGGGCGAAGGGGAAGGGAGAGGACCCCGCCCCTCACAACGTGGTATCTGAATATCACACCGAACGACAACGGAAACTCTTCCGTCTTGGAGGATTTCGACGTCTTCAAGGGCGGAAACGCCTTCCAGAACTTCTTCTTCCTCCCAGACTTGTTCAAAGTCCCGCTCTCGACCCCCACACCCCCTACCCCCGCCCTCCGCCTCTTGTCTTTTGTGGGGGCGGGCGGTGGCGTCCTCCAGGATAAGAGGGAGGTGAGGGGAGGAGGGAAGGGGAGGAGAGAAGGGGAGGGGGAGGGGAGGAGGTGGGAGGAGGGGAGGGAGAGGAGGAAGGGAGGGAGGGGAGGAGGGGAGGAGGGGAGGGAGAGGAGGAGGGAAGGGGAAGGGAGAGAAGGGAGGGGAGGAGGGGAGGGGAGAAGGGAGGGGAGAAGGGAGGGGAGGGGAGGGGAGGGGAGAAGGGAGAGGAGGGAAGGGGAGGGGAAGAGGGGAGGGGAGGGAAAGAGGGGAGGGGAGGGGAAAAGGGAAGGAAAGGGGAAGAGGGAAGGAGAGGGGAGGAGGGTATGGAACCAGGGAAGGGGATGAGAGTAATGAACGAGGGAAGGGGAGGAGGGAAGGGGAGGAAGGAAAGAGAGGAGGGAAGGTAAGGAGAGGAGGGAAGGAGGTTAGGGGAGGAGGGAAGTGGAGGATGGTGGGCAAGGAAGGAGAAGGTAGATAGGGGATAGGGAGGGAGAGAAGGGAAATGAGGGAAGGGAAGGGAAGGGAAGATGGGAAGGGAAGGGAAGGGAAGATGGGAAGAGAAGGGAAGGGAAGGAGGGAAGGGAAGGAAGGGAAAGAGGAAAGGAGAGTACAATAGGGGATGATGAAATAAGGTGAGGAGGGTTCTCAGACTGGGCGATGATTGTGGGAGATCGAATTGTGTTGTTCTAACTGGGCGGAGAGAACGAATGAGGAGAGGTGAGAAAGAAGGTAATAAACGTGACATTTTCGAATTCTGTTCAAAGATATTAACAAGGCTTATGATAAGAATCTATTACGTTTCAGTGACGGCGTCAACATCATGTAGATAATGGACAACTTGAATGGAACGCAAAAGAATATAAAACAAAAACAAGATAAAAACAAATTAACAAAAAGCAGGATGAGGAAATTAACTAAAAAATAAGATGACAGAAAACGAAAATGAATTTCAAGAGAAAACGGAGAACAAGGTAAACATAGTAATGATAAAAAAAGAGAAGAAAAGAGGAAAGAATAAGACAAGGATAAGAAGAACAGACTATTCACTTTTTCCTCCTCCCCATCCTGCCCCTCTTCCTCCTCCTCCTACCCCTCCTCCTCCTCCTCCTCCTCCTCCTCCTGCCCCTCTTCCTCCTCCTCCTGCCCCTCCTCCTCCTCCTCCTCCTCCTCCTCCTCCTCCTCCTCCTACTGCCCCTCTTCCTCCTCCTCTTCCTCCTGCCCCTCGTCCTCCTCCTGCTCCTCGTCCTCATTGTCCAACGTCTCATCCTCCTCATTCTCCAACCCCTCAGCCCCCTCATCTCCAGCATATCCTCCTCCTCCTCCTACCCCTCTTCCCCCTCCTCTTTCTCCAACCCCTCGTCCTCCTCATTCTCCAGCCCCTCGTCCTCCTCATTCTCCAGCGTCTCGTCTTCCTCATTCTCCAGCCCCCCTCCTCCTCCTCCTCCTCCTCCTGCACCTCGTCTTCGTTCTTCATCCCTTCTTCGTCTTTCTCAAGTCCCTCTATCTCTTGTATCCCCTACTCCTGCCGCCCCAGTCTTTATTCCAGTTCAATCCCCTACACCTCCTCCACCCCTACTCCTCTTAATTTTTCTTCATTCCTCCTTCTCCTCCTCCTCCTCCACCCCCTACTTCTCACCGTCCCCTCCTATTTCTCTTCCACCTCCTAGTTTTCATCTTCCTCCTCGTCCTCCTCCATCCCCTACTCCTCTCTCCTTCCTTCATTCAATCCTTTTTCCCTCCCTCCTCCACTCTCATAGCTGCACTAATCGATTCCTATTATATCGAGAAGCTCACGCTGTTCTTTACTTGTGCTCCCCCTCTTCCCCTTCCCCCATCCCCCTTTCCCACTTCGCCCCTTCCGCCACTTCTTACTTGGTCTTCTTCCCCTTCCCCCTTCCTCCTTCCTCCTTGACCTTTCCTGCTCCACTCGAACTCGAGAAGGACGAGGCCCGTGTCTCTTTCTCGAGGTCTATTGGCAGTCGGAAAAGAAGACCTAATTATTAGTTTCTCTTCACGAGAAATAACTAAACAATAAATAAATAAACGAATAAATAACAAGTAAGATAAATAGAATAAATACATAAACGAAGAAGCAAAGATAAACAAATATTTTATGAATAAATTATAAGGAGATATATGAATATGAAATATAAATAAATGATTGAATAAATGAGTATACAGCAACACTCCCCTGTTACTCGTAACAGAAGTACATAAATCTGTACCCCCATTCAAAGATACGCTTCACCTCACATACTCCATTTATTCTAACAAATGTTGCTGCATAATTACTACGGGCGGACGTTGTCTCAGGACTGGGTATTGAATTTGTCTCTATTTGTTTGTTAACAACATTGAGTCTCTGGGTGGACGTGTTTATGTGTGTGCGTGTGTGTGTGTGTGTGTGTGTGTGTGTGTGTGTGTGTGTGTGTGTGTGTGTGTGTGTGTGTGTGTGTGTGTGTGTGTGTGTGTGTGTGTGTGTGTGTGTGTGTGTGTGTGTGTGTGTGTGTGTGTGTGTGTGTGTGTGTGTGTGTGTGTGTGTGTGTGTGTGTGTGTGTGTGTGTGTGTGTGTGTGTGTGTGTGTGTGTGTGTGTGTGTGTGTGTGTGTGTGTGAGAGAGAGAGAGAGAGAGAGAGAGAGAGAGAGAGAGAGAGAGAGAGAGAGAGAGAGAGAGAGAGAGAGAGAGAGAGAGAGAGGGAGAGAGTGTGAGAGTGAGAGTGAGAGTGAGAGAGAGTGTGAGAGTGAGAGTGAGAGTGAGAGTATATGAGCGAGTGTGAGAGTGAGAGTGAGTGACCTTTCGAATGGCGAGGAGGAGAACTTTTCCCCTTTCAGTCTGCCGGGCACTAATCCTCACTGTCTCTTCCCCGATTCTAGTCCTCCGGTGTACTTTTACGGCACCCTCAAACAAACCCCTTGGACCTCTGTCTGCAACCATTTACCACATGTAATTTTTCCTCCTCCTCCTCCTCCTCCTCCTCCTCCTCCTCCTCCTCCTCCTCCTCCTCTTCCTCTTCCTCTCCTTCTCCTCCTCCTCCTCCTAATCCTCCTCCTCCTAATCCTCCTCCTCCTCCTCTTTATCTTCTGCTCTTATTCTTTCTCTCTTCCTTCTCTTCCTCTTCCTCTTTCTCTCCTATCCTCCTCCTATTCTTTCTCTCCTCCTCCTCTTCCTCTTGCTTTTCTTCCTCTTGCTTTTCTTCCACTTCCTCCTCCTCCTCTTTCTCTCCATCTACTCCTCCTCCTCTCCCCTCCTCCTTTCGTCCTCCTCATCCTCCCTTCCTCTTCTCCTTCTCTTTATCTCTATCTTTTCTTCTTTTCAACCTGCATCAACAAACGCTCTCCATGTTTCTCATCGTTGCTCGTGTCCCTCTTCTTCGCCCTCTCTTCTCCCTTGCCTTGTAACTCCTACATTATTCCTCTGAGCCCAGAATTTCTGCCTCTTCCGTCTCTACTTTCTTCTTCTCCACGCATTCCCATCGCACGGGTCTGCCGCCCGACTCTCAGTGTCTTCTTCATCTTTCTTTTTCTAACCAAACGGCAATTATACTGTATCTAGTGCCTTGTCCCCTTTTTATCGGTTCTAAGTGTTCGTTCGTCTTGCGACACTGCTTCTGACCCAGGGCAGTGGACAGGATGCAGGGAGGACCCGTCATCCAGGAGGTGCCAAGATAGGAGGGGGGAGGAGGGGGGAGGGGAGTGGAATATATGGGAAATGAAATGGGTGGGAGTAATTTCAATGCCTTTTTCTTTTTGGCTACCCTCCGTGTATGGGGGAAAAAGCCTTTGGTATATGTATGTATGTATGTAAGTGTTCGTTCAGGAGGCTTTAAAGAAAATTTCACTTTTCTTTTCCATAAATAGAGGTTAAATTCGTCAGGCGTCCTAAATTTTATTTTCTATTATAATCAGTAATGACTGTTATCTATTTTATATTATTTGTTTATTTGTTTTGTTATCGTTTGTCTGTTTATTATTATTTGCTTGATTCACATTTATTATTAGTTATATGTCATTTTATTATTATTTACTATTTACCTGTTTGTTTATTATTTAACTATACCTATGCATTTATTTTTTCATTTTATTTATTATTATTTATATTATTACATTTTTATTTATCTATCATTATTTTTTTCGCATCTGACCTAGTTATGGACCAAAAGGTCTCCTGCCGGCATGCTCCGCCTTTGTAATCCTTTGCAATATAAGTATCTAACTGCTTTAAGGTTCTTCGCTACGGATGTAGGTCTACTGTCAAGCCTCCCCCACACCCCCATTTCTCATCCCTCAGTCATCCTTAGCATCTTGTGGATGGTGGATCATCACTTTCATCCAAGTCAGAAGCAATGCAGCAGGACACAGGACCTCAACAGCAGTGCCCGACAGCCGAAGCTTGTTTGCCCCCACGGATTCATCAATTTTTTCCTAAAATATATTCTAATCAAAAAATCTCAATTAACATGGCAGCCAAAATAACTTACCCTCCCTTTCTTCTTTCCTTCCTCTTTCCTTCACCTTCGTTCCCTTTCTTCTCTCCTCTTCTAAATATTTCCGTCCTCGATTTACCTTCTCTTCTTCCTCCTCCTCCTTCTCCTTCTCCTCCTCCTCTTCCTCCTCGTTCGGAATTTCTTCGTCCCCCTATACTCCTCTCCTATTCCTAATGTTTTATTCTTGACCTGTGCTCGGTTCTCCCCTCCTCCTGCGTCTTGTACATCTTCCTTCCTCCTCCTCCTCCTCCTCTTCTTCCTCCTCCTCCTCCTCTTCCTCTTCTTCCTCCTCTTTTTTTTCCTCTACGTCTATTCGAATCTCTATTTTCCATTTATCTTTTGAACCTTCCTACACCTACACCTTTACCCCTCTCCTCCTCCTCCTCCTTCTCCTCCTCCTCGTCCTCCTCCTCCTCCTCCTCTTCGTGAGAGAGGAGGAGGGTCCGGGGCAGGTCAAGTTACCTTGGACGTATCGTCATGTCTGTCTGGGAGAAGAAAGTAAAAGTGGAAGGAGGAGGAGGAGGACGACGACGAGAAGGAAAATGAGAAAGGAGCAGCAGAAGGAGGAGGAGGAGTACGAGAACGAGGAGGAAAATGAAAAGGAGGAGGAGGAAAATGAAAAGGAGGAGGAAAATGAAAAGGAGGAGGAAAATGAAAGGGAGGAGGAGGAGGAAAATTAAAAGGAGGAGGAGGAAAATGAA
>NC_134784.1:5950357-5952857 GCF_046742065.1 Oratosquilla oratoria
GAGGAGGAACGGGGGAGGAGGTAGTAGGACAAGAGGTGGAGGAGGGTGAGGAAGAAGAGGAAAAGTGGAGAAAGAGGAGGAAGGGGGAGGAGGTGGTAGAGGAAGGAGTGGAGGAGGAGAGTGAGGAAGAGGAGGAAGAAGAGGAGGAAGAAGAGAAGGATGAAGAAGAGGAGGAGGAAGAAGAGGAGGAAGAAGAGGAGGAGGAAGAAGAGGAGGAAGAAGAGGAGGAGGAAGAAGAGGAGGAGGAGGTGGAGGAGGAGAAGGGAGATGTGGAGCGGGTGGTAGAGGAAGAAGGGGTGGAGGTGGTGGTAGAGGAAGAAGGGGTGGAGGAGGAGGGTGAGAAGAGGAGGAAAAGGGGAGGAGGAGGAAGAAAGGGTGGAGGTGGTAAGGAAGAAGGGGTAGAGGAGGAGGGAGAGTAAGAGGAAGAAGAGTAGGAGGAGGAAGGGGTGGAAGAGGTGGTAGAGGAAGAAAGGGTAGAGGAGGGTGAGGTAGAGGAGGGTGAGGAAGAGGAGGAAGTGAAGGAGGAGGAGGAAGGTGTGGAGGAGGTGGTAGAGGAAGATGGGCTGGAGGAGGAGGGTGAGGAAGAGGAGGAGGAGGAGGAGGAGGAGGAGGAGGAGGAGGAGGAGGAGGAGGAGGAGGAGGAGGAGGGGCGGAGGAGGAGGAGGCGGAGGAGAAGGAAGGGGTGGAGGAGGTAGAGGAAGAGGAGGGTATGAAAGAGAAGGATGAGGAAGAGGAGGAGAAAGAGGGAGGAGGAAAAAATTAGTGGAAGAATCCGACGTCTTGTTTGGAAAGCTTTGGCGGCAGTCGGAGATGAAGAGAACTGAATAGTGAATGACACCGCGATCCATGAGGGATTCGGAATGACGATCAGGAGGAGGGCAACTAAGGAGAGGGTAAGGGGAAGGAGGGAAGGCCATGGAGTAGGGCAAGGGGGAGGGAAAAAGGGGGAGCGGAATGGGGGGGGAAGAGGGACGGGGGGAGGGAAAGGCGTGGGGATGTGTGGAGGGGAAGGGGAAGGGCAGGGAAAGTTTGGTGGGGAAAGGGGGAGGGAAGGGGGAGGGAAGGGGAATAAAGGGATGGCGACGCTTGTTACTCTCCCCCCCTCCCCCTCGACCTGGGGTGGGGGTGGGGAGTGGGGGGACAATATCAGGTTTCACACCCGCAGATCAATCGAACTTTAACGAAGATAAATATCGACAATTACTGATAACCATCGACATTTCAGAAAGGCTGGCTCGAGTTCAAGATCCCGGTTCCGGTCCGAGATCCCGGTTCCCGTCCGAGATCCCGGTTCCCGTCCGAGATCCCGGTTCCCGTCCGAGATCCCGGTTCCCGTCCGAGATCCCGGTTCCCGTCCGAGATCCCGGTTCCCGTCCGAGATCCCGGTTCCCGTCCGAGATCCCGGTTCCCGTCCGAGATCCCGGTTCCCGTCCGAGATCCCGGTTCCCGTCCGAGATCCCGGTTCCCGTCCGAGATCCCGGTTCCCGTCCGAGATCCCGGTTCCAGTCCGAGTTCCCGGTTCCGGTCCCAGATCCCGGTTCCCGTCCGAGATCCCGGTTCCCGTCCGAGATCCCAGGTTCACGTCCGAGATCCCGGTTCCCGTCCGAGATCCCGGTTCCCGTCCGAGATCCCGGTTCCCGTCCGAGATCCCGGTTCCCGTCCGAGATCCCGGTTCCCGTCCGAGATCCCGGTTCCCGTCCGAGATCCCGGTTCCGGTCCGAGATCCCGGTTCCCGTCCGAGATCCCGGTTCCCGTCCGAGATCCCGGTTCCCGTCCGAGATCCCGGTTCCCGTCCGAGATCCCGGTTCCCGTCCGAGATCCCGGTTCCCGTCCGAGTTCCCGGTTCCCGTCCGAGATCCCGGTTCCGGTCCGAGATCCCGGTTCTTGTCCAAGATCCTGGTACAGCTTCATTGTCAAAGGATTTTAGTGTCACCTTTGTTATGTGACAGGCTTTAAGACGTTATGTACCCGTGATAAGGGATGGGGAGGGAAGGAAGGAGGGAGGGAGGGAGGGAGGGGGAGGGAGATGGGAGAGTAGAATCGGGGAGCGAAATAGGAGAGGGGAAATGGAAGAGGGGAAAGGGGGAGGAAGAGGAGAGAGGGGAGGGGAGGGAGAAGGGAGAGGGGAATGGACGAGAGGGAGGGAGGTGGAAGAAGGGGAAGGGGGAGAGGGGGAGGGAAAGGGGGATAGGGGGGGAAAGGGAGAGAGAGAGAAGGGAGAAGGGAGAGGAGAAAGGGGGAGAGGGGGAAGGAAGAAGGGAGAGGGGGAGAGGAGAGGGAGAGGGAGGTGGGAGAAGGGGAGTGAAGCGAGGGGAGAGGGGAGAGAGGAGAGGGGAGGAGAGGGGAAAGGGGTAGGGAGAGGGGGAGGGGGAATGGGAGAGGGGTAGGAAGAGAGGGGGAGGGGGAGAGGGGATAGGAGAGGAGGAGGGAGAGAGGGGGAGAGATGGAGTGGGTTGCTTAAGGCAAATGCTGCTTTATTGAGGAAGCAAGGTGATGAAGC
>NC_134784.1:5960357-5987857 GCF_046742065.1 Oratosquilla oratoria
AGTATTAGAGAAAACAAATACTCCTAAGCTACGACTGATCTAATGAAAATAAAGATCACACAGATTAAAATCAGGAGAGACGAAATAGAAAGAATAGAACTAAACAAGCTTACCAACAAAAGGTAGGGATAAGAGAAAAGAAAGGGAAATATGGATGAAATAAAGGAAACTATTTGGAAAGGTAAAGGTATTAAAGGGACCGAGTGCAGACATGCTTTAGGAAGACAGCAAATGATATGTTTAAAAGATAGAAATGGAGAGATCATTAAATGCAGAGACAGAATGGTAAAAAGAGTAGAAGAATTTTACCAAGAGTTTTTCTCGTCGAAGACCGTAATTGTCAGCAAATTCATTTGTAGACGTTAGTGTACCAGAGATTACAAAGGAAGAAGTAGAATTTGCTCTAAAAATATGAAACGAGGAAAAGGTCCTGGGAAAGATGGTATATTGATAGATCTTTTGAAAGACGCAGGGAAAGAAGTTCATATTAAGTTAGCTGAGTTGTACACCCAGTGCTTAAGTCAAGAAAACGTTCTTGAATCATGGTGCAATGCTATAGTGATTTTGCTTCATAAAAAAAAGGAGACCAGAAGGAACTTAGTAACTACCGATTGATTATTTTGCTATCAAATGTATATATTTTCCAAGATTCTTACAAATAGACTAAGTCAATTTTTAGATGGAAACTATCCGAGAGAACAGGCAGCTTTAGAAGCGGATATTCGACTCTAGTAGACCATTTGCAGGCGATGAACCAACTAATCGAGAAAACGACAGAATACAATATACCTCTTTGTTTAGATTTTGTAGATTACGAGGAGGCCTTTGATTCGGTAAAACAAATAGCAATACTAAACTCGCTATGCAAGAAAGGTACAAACGAACAGATCGTAAGGGTTCTAGAAAAGATTTATGCGAAAGGTACTACTATAATTCGGCTACATAAAGCCAGACAGACAGACAGCCAGACAGACAGAGACAGACAGACAGACAGACAGACAGACACACACACACACACAATTTTATATATATATATATATATATATATATATATATATATATACATATATACATACATACATACATACATACATACATACATACATACATACATACATGTAGCACTTACCGTACATAGATGTGCAAAGCAATCGGATAAATAAAACGGTCACACAGTTCTTACATTTCCTCTCTGTTAGTCATCCTCATTATTGAAGGGAGAAAGGAGAGAACAAACGAGAGGGGAAAGGGGACGGTGCCGGATGCGCTTCTCGAGAATGACAAAAGCCGCGAGAACAAGGCCAAGTATACAATGCAAAGTGTATAATGAATCCACTACAATGCCGAGAGGATCTGTCGGAGCGCCACAGATTGGAGTACAATTCTTCTTTCATGTGTCATCTCCGTCTCCTCTTCCTCCTCCTCCTCTTCCTCCCCCTCCTGCTCCTCCTCCAGTTCCTCCGCTTCAAGTACATGGTCCGTCTTCCTCCGGTCTCCATAACCGCCCTCCAATGAACTATGTCAGCCTTGAGCTGAGTATAACCTTTTTCGAAGATGTAATCCATTTTTGTTTTCGTTTTTTTTTTCTTGAAGAAAACGAGTGAACATCAACCTAACGTCATCTAAATCCTTTACTCGATTTTGTTAACTAACAGACATCATCCTCGCACCAGCCCAACCTCCAATCCTCCACATCATACTTTATTCGATCGCTTCATCTCAATCCACCACGAGGGCCAATCCATCCTCCACTCATCCGTGTCGCCCTCACCCAACTCGGGCGACAGGATGACGGATGGATTGCTCAACCAATCGTCACCCAAGCTCCAAAGAACACAAACTCGAAAAGTTTGGATTTCAAATCCTTCCTCCTCCTCCCCATCCTCACCTCCTCCCGTCCCCTCCCCTCCCCCCCCCCTTTCCCCTCTTTTTCTCTTTTCATCACCCATTCCCCTCGTGGCTGCACCTCTCACTTTCCTCCTCGCTTTTTGTTGTTTCACGCCCCCATTTCACCCTTTCAATCTCGGCATTCATTTTTCCCCTTTCCACCCAGATCCAAGTATACTTTTTTCTCTCCGGACTCTCGCCTTTTATTTCATCTTTACGTATCAATTTAAACCCTAATGTCATACTTCCCATGCAATATTCACATGTTTTTTATTAAGAACATAAGAATAAAAGAGACTGCAAGAGACCATAAGGCCTACACTAGGCAGTTCCATGTCTATGACCTCCTCTCATTTCCGTCCATAAAGTTATCTAACCTCTTAAAGCAACAAATAGTTTCAGCGCTCACTATATGGTTACTTAGCCTATTCCATTCGTTAACAGCTCACTTCTTGCATATTTCTTTCTTAAATCTAAATCACACTTCTCTCACGGAAATATTCTAAACACTTGACGCGGTTTACAAGTTCCACTTGAATTTCCACTTTGCTTGTCACTAGTTTCTTATCAAAGACTTTTTCATCTTCGTGTATCGTGTTGACGGTCAACACGTTCCCTTGCTTGCAATCGAGCCAACTATCTCCTATGTTACCGTTTTTCTATTTTTATTTCATTTAGTGTATCAGCTATTACGTGCCCATTGCTCACAATCTTCGAGTTTTACCGTTTAGATCTTCCTGTTGGTTAAAACGTTGAAAAACGAGTCCTCTCGAGGTTTATAAGAGCTTTGGTGTCTGTTCAAGTCGACCAAAACACGTAATGTATGTCTTTATGATGCCTTTATTATCAAATTCATATGCAATGTCATCAATGTCTAGCATATATATTTTTCATTATTATTCCTAAACATCCTCCCAACAGCGCCATTTAATATAGAATTCACAACATATTACTTTTGTTGGCCTTAGGAATTAGCCAACCACGCTGGTAGAGTAGAATTAGACAGCGTTTGTCTTTGTAGGTTTCATTTAACAAGCGTGACCGCACGTTAGCCACATCACACTTACCGCAAACCTAATTACATGCTAGATATTACAATAAACGGAACTTAATTTTTATGTAATTTTATACTTTTTTGCTGAATTGGCTTCCCACATTCCCCTCATCTATATAATCTAGCACATTCTTACGTATCAGTTGCTACATCCATGTAAAGAATTTCTCCAATCTTAGGTTTCGGTACTAATTTTTTTAAATTCTATTATAATTTCTCAAATTGTCTATCTTCCTTCTCTGTCGGCGTGAAATATCTCATCGCCTCATACCTAGCTCCCTTTTCCTTCGTTTCTACTCCTGCAAATCACTCCCATCTCCTCCTCCCCTTTCAACTAATAAGGAAGTACATTCACAGCCTTGTTGTTCTTGCATCTCCGCTTTTCTCCCCCCTCACCCCCAACTCCCACACTGCCCCTCTCTCCCTAGGCCACGTCATTTCCCCCCCTCACCCCCGCGCTCCCCAGTCAACCAGTTCCCTACTATCCTCGCCCTCTATTCCGTTCTCACTAGGACCCAAGCATGTCCTCCTGCTCCACAGACGACAGACGATGACAATGACAACAATACGATGACGACACGACGACGACGACGATGACGACGGCTAAGAAGGTCGTGATTAGTCACTTGTCAGACTGGACCATCCTGGCAGAGAGGGGAACCCCCCCCCCCCAAAAAAAAAAAAATCTCAACCTCTTTGTCTGTCCCTTATTTCAAGCCACACACCCAATTAACTGACCTTTGAATCTTAGGATTGTACACGTACACGTGTGCACGAATGTTTATGTCTACCCATACACACGTACACACACACGCACATACTGTCGTGTGTGTATATGTGCACACACAAGACCACTTCCTTCGGTGTCTCAACGATCCGTGCGATCATCAATCTACCGTTCGCTGGAACGTTCCTTGACTGTACGTTCTTCGTAGCCATGTGAACGTACGTACCTACGCGCACACACACACACACACACAAACACATACACACATACACACACACACACAAATGATATACACATATACATTCGTACATACATATACACACACAACCAAAAATCACACATACGCATACATACATGCATACACGTATACACACACACACAAAACATCCGAGCTCACAAAGGAATACACATGTCCACGTACATGAGGCAGTTATATTTGTCAGTCTCCCCATCTCTATATATCTTCATATCCCTATTGTATGCCTTTCAGCTTGTCCATACCCAACCCCAGCCCCCCACCCCAGCCCTCGGTCCCTGGACCTTACACCCCCAACCCCCAACCCCCCCGAAACCCTTCTGGCCGTGGTTCGAGACCCCTCTCACCCCCCCCCCCATACACATCTGCTCGCTGGGTGGCTGGCTGGGTGAGGGAAGGGAAAGAAGGAATACAACAAGCAGGGAGAGAAGGACGAGGGAGAGGTACAGAACAGAACGAGGAGGAAATGGGGAAGGAGGAAGAGAATGGGAAATGGTGAAAAGAGGTGGAGTACGATAGAGGAGGTGGACGAGAAGGTGGAGAAGGATGAAGAGGAAGAGAAAGAGGAGGAAGAAGAGGAATAATATGAGAAGGAAAAGTAGAAGTGAGATAAGTGATATGAAGGAGGAGGGAGATGAGGTGGGGGAGGAGGAGGAGGAGGAGGAGAAGGAGGAGGAGGAGGAGGAGGAGGGGGAAGAGAGTGACGGAAAGGTGGAGGGAGAAAAGGTAGATGCAGAAGAAGTGGAGGAAAAGGAAGAGGAAGAAGAAAAAGGAGGACGAAAAGGAAAGAGAGAAGGAAGAAGGATAGAGAGGGAGGGGGAGGAAGAGGAGGAGAATGACGGAAATGAGGTGGAGTGAAAGGAAGGTAGAGGTAGCGGAAAGTGGAGGAAAAGGAGGAGGAGGAGGAGGAGGAGGAGGAGGAGGAGGAGGAGGAGGAGGAGGAGGAGGAGGAGGAAGCGGAGGAAGTTGAAGAAAAAGGAGGAGGAGGAGGAGAAGGAAGGAGAGAAGGGAGAGATATAGGGATGGAGGGGAGGAAGATGAGGGAAGAAAGAGGGGGAGGAGAGAGGGGGAGGAAGAGGAGGGAGAAGGAGAGTAGAGAGAGAGGAGATGGGGGAAGAGGAGGACTTAGGTGAAGATTAAAGAAGAAAAGTGTGAGGGGATGAGGTAGAGGATGGGGAGGAAGATAACAGGAATGACCGGGGAGATCAAAGTACAAGTAAGAGGGAGAGTTAAAGGGGGTGAGGATGGTTGGGGTGGTTGGGGAAGGTTGAGAGATTCTGCCATTAGCCTAATATACGTGTCCCTTCCCCTCCCCTGTTCCCCTCCTTTCCTCCCCCTTCTCCCCTCCCCCCCCAACTCGAAACTTTTTTTCCCCGTCCTCTCCTACTTTATTCGCCTATCCCAATTACTTTCACCGAATGTTCTTTCGACCATCACCAACATCACCACCATCACCACCACATAGGGTTTCTGTAATAAGCTTTCTTGTCTGACAAACCTTCTCGACTTCTCGCATGATATATATATGGAATGTACAAAGAAAAGAGGGCAGTTTACATTATACATCTTGATTTCCAAAAAGCTTTTGATAAAAGTCCTTCATAGGAGGTTACTAAGCAAACTAGAGGCCAATATTATAGTAGGGCATATTCACCGACAGATTTCTGAATGACTGTCTGATCGTAAGTAACGTGTTCTGAATGAAAAATGCTCAGACTAGTATTTTGTGTCAGGTGGAGTGCCTCAGGGCTCAGTGTTAGGTCTTTCTGATATACATTTACGACCTGGATGAATTTATAGTATTAATTATCTAAATTTGCAGGCGATACCAAAATTGCTAATAAGATGATACCCGTAGCACAACAAGAATTTCAAGGTGATTTGAACAATTTATGCAAATGGGCGGAAAATTCACAGACGTTCTCCAATATAGATAGAGGTAAAGTATTTCGTATTGGTAATAGTATCGTCCAGATTAACTACACTATGAATGGTGTTCAACTGTTAAGTGTAGAACAAGATGCAGACCTTGGTGTTGTGACCGCAAATGACCTTGAACCAAGCAAGCAGTGCTCGGAGGTTATTAGAACCACAAATGAATTAATGTGATCTATAGGCAGAGCTTTTCAGTTTAGAAATAAATAAATTATTCTTAATATATACAATGCCTTAGTCAGACCTAACCTTGAATGCTGTGCACAGTGCTGGTTTCCATACTACTAGAAGGATATAGAAAAAGTTAGAAAGAGTGCAGCGTAAAATAACAAAGTTCATTCCTAGGTTGCGGAACAAGCCGTACGAAGAGCGCTCAAGGGAACTAAACTTGTTTATTCTCGGAACAGAAAATGAGAGGAGATCTAATTGAGGTCTTCAAAATTGTCAAAGGAATTGAAAACATGGATGCGTTGTTTTTTTTTTTTTTTTTACCAGCCCCCCCCCCAAACGCAACTAATAGAAATGGATGTAAGATTATAGGTAAACGACTTCAAACTGACGTAGCAAAATATCCTTTCTTCAATCGCGTTGTTAATATATGGAATGGTCTACCACCCAACGTCATTGATTGTTCCACTGTAGAGGTATTCAAAAAAATGTTTCGACATTTACTTAGCTACAAATCCCCGACTAGAATTATTTACTTCTAAATAGAGTAAGAAATACAGGAAAAAATAAATAATAATATCTATGATAGATTAGGTACCGAGACAGCCATACAGAGACCAATATATACAGTATGTTGCTGTTCTTTTGTCCATGTAACTCCATGTAACTATAATGACGTAGTCATAATCACCACCATTTTCTTTCTTCCCATGTACCAACGTAATAATTTCAGAGAGAGAGAGAGAGAGAGAGAGAGAGAGAGAGAGAGAGAGAGAGAGAGAGAGAGAGAGAGAGAGAGAGAGAGAGAGAGAGAGAGAGAGAGAGAGAGAGAGAGAGAGAGAGAGAGAGAGAGAGAGAAGGAGAGAGAGGGAGAGAGAGAGAGAGAGAAGGAGAGAGAAGGAGAGAGAGGGAGAGAGAGAGGAGCAGAGGGAGAGAGAGAGGAGCAGAGGGAGAGAGAGAGGAGCAGAGGGAGAGAGAGAGAGAGGAGCAGACGGAGAGGGGAGCAGACGGAGAGAGGGGCAGCGAGAGGGGAGCAGAGAGAGAGAAGCATACAGAGAGAGAGAGAGAGAGAGAGAGAGAGAGAGAGAGAGAGAGAGAGAGAGAGAGAGAGAGAGAGAGAGAGAGAGAGAGAGAGAGAGAGAGAGAGAGAGAGAGAGAGAGAGAGAGAGAGGAGAGAGATAAATAGAGATAAATAGAGAGAGAGAAAGAGAGGAGAGAGAGAGAGAGAGAGAGAGAGAGAGAGAGAGAGAGAGAGAGAGAGAGAGAGAGAGAGAGAGAGAGAGAGAGAGAGAGAGAGAGAGAGAGAGAGAGAGAAGCAGACAGAGAGAGACAAGCTCAGCTCCTTATCTAATCACGAGATAAGAGCGACTGATAATGATCTGGCTTTGGTGGATCGTCAGAACGTCGACCATCACTTGTTTAAGCTGTCCTAGCAAACAAGGCACAGGTGATGTCCCCTCCCTACCAGGCACAGCACATTTTCCAGTCAGTCAGCCAAAAAATAAATAGAAAATAAATAAGTAAATAAATTGATAAATCGATCAAATGGAACGAAATTAAATTAGTAAATAAGGAAATAAATAGATAAATGAATTAATAAAATGTCACGATCATACCGTTTTCGTTTTAGATATCGTTTCAATGTCAGTGACAAATTGTGGCATCAAGCAGTCGTCAGTTGATTTTATTCAGACGAAAAAAACTTCGACATAGAGACGAAGTCAATGTTATCCTACGCCATAAACCTTCATTCCCTCACTCCCTCACTCCCTCCTCCCTCCTCCTCTTCCCCCTCCTCCTCCTTCCTCTTCCTACTTATTCCTTCCCCTTCCTACTACTTCTTTCTCCTTCCTACTCCCTACCTCCCTCCAACTTTTCCTCCGCCTCCTCTTCCTCCTCCTCCTCCCTCCACCTCTTACTCCTCCACCTCCTCCTCCGTCCACCTCTTCCTCCTCCATCCCCTCCCCATCCTCCCTCCACCTCCTACTCCTCCATCTCCTCATATTCCTCCTCTTCTTCGCTCCACCTCCTTCTCCCTCCGCCTCCTACTACTCCATCTCCTCCTCCTCCTCCACCTCTTACTCCTCCATCTCCTCCTCCCTTCACCTCCTACTCTTCCATCTCCTCCCTCCACATCCTACTCTCCTCCATCTCCATTTCCATCCCCTCCTCCTCAACCTCCTCAACCTCTTCCTCCTCCCCCTCCTCCTCCCACCTCCACCAACCCCCCCCCTTCTCCATATCCCTCCATGTGGTCAGTTCGGCTCCCTTTTGGTCGCTCAGGAGGGAACCCGCATGAAAGGACCCCGATAATAAAGGGGGGGGGAGGGGGACCAGGGGGGGAGGACCGGGGGGAGGGGGGTCTTGGCACAGGGGATGGGCAGTCCACGTACTGTTAGTACCGTTGGCGCTAGCCAGAATAAAGATTCCACTCGCCGTCGTCAGTGGAATTGAAGGAATGGAAATTGGGTTTGGAAGAAAGTAGACAGATAACTGAAGCAGATGGGAAGATAAGGGAAGAGAAAAGGAGGGGGAAGAGAAAGAGTGAGAGAGAGAGAGAAGAGAGGGAGACGGAAAGGGGAGGTAAAGGGAGGAGAGAAGAGGGAAGAAAGAGCGAGACTAAGGAGGTAAGAAAGAACGAGAAAGAGACAGACAGACACAAACAGAGCGAGAAGTAGTAGAAAAGCGAGTAGGAAATTGTGAATGCCGGGACTGATAGCATAGCCAAAATAACCCACCACCTCTTCCTCTTCCTCCTCTTCCTCCGTCTCCTCCTCCTCCGTATCCTCCTCCGTCTCCTCCTCCTTCTTTTCCTCCTCCTCTTCCTCCTCCTCCTCCTCCTCTTCCTCCTCCTCCACCTCTTCTTCCTCCTCCTCCACCTCTTCTTCCTCTTCCTCTTCCTCCACTTACTCCTCCTATTCCTCCTCCCACTCCTTCTTCCTCCTCCTCTCCCTCCACTTCCTCCTCCTCTTCTTCCTCCTCCTCTTCCTCCTCCTCCACCTCTTCCTCATCCTCCACATCCCCCTCATCCTACTCGTCCTCCTCCCCCTCCTCCTTCACCTCCTCCTATTATTCCTCCTCCTCCTCCTCCTCCTCCTCCTCCTCCTCCTCCCCCGGGTACCACCACAAAGGCTCGCACAAGGGCGTGGGACAAGACCTGATAAGATACTCCTGGACCGTCGGTCGGCCCCGTGGGTCCCACGAGGGAAGGCCAGGAACCCCGGCCGGCGATAAGCGAAGACAATGTTCTTGCGATAAGCGAAGACAATGTTCTTGCGATAAGCGAAGACAATGTTCTTGCGACAAGCGAAGACAAGGTTCTTACGATACGCGAGGACAAGGTTCTTACGAGCCAAAACTAGATTCTTGCGGCAAGTAAAAGCAAGGTTCTGACGACAAGCGAAGACAAGGTTCTCGCGACAAGCGAAGACAAGGTTCTCGCGACAAGCGAAGACAAGGTTCTCGCGACAAGCGAAGACAAGGTTCTCGCGACAAGCGAAGACAAGGTTCTCGCGACAAGCGAAGACAAGGTTCTCGCGACAAGTGAAGATAAGGTTCTCGCGATTAGCAGACAACATTCCCGCGATAAGCGAAGACAATATCCTCGTGCACCACCCATTGGACAGTCACTCGCTCGCACGATACCAAGAACGACCTGTACACTCTTCAAGAAGCCCCTCGAGGAGAATCATCATTTACCTGAGGACCAGCTGCGCCTCAAGGACGAGTTACCGCAGTTGAGACTCGAGCGGCTCACGCTTGACTTGTGACCACTGATCAACCCAGGCTCACCTGAAAGAGAAAGAAAGAGTGTTAGTGTGGGTCTGTAACCGTTATCGGCATAATTGTCCATTCGGTGAGTGACGGGTGAAAGTTATCAGGTTCGAGACCCTGCAGGACCACCCGTCTACCCACTAGAGCAGTATTGGCCTGATTGGGGCCCGCGTACCCCTGGGAGTACGCAACATAGGTCATAAGAGTACGTGAACAAACAAGGAACGAAAACAAACACAAACAAACACACACACACACACACACACACACACACACACACACACACACACACACACACACACACACACACACACACACACACACACACACACAGGGCTGAAATAATTTCAGTATCGCTGCGCTTCGAATCGTTTCTCCAACTCTCGTGGGCGGGGAGTTGGGTGGGTGTGTGCGTGTAAGGTCACGGTATTACCCATAGATCGGTCATACGAGCTCTGAACTCTGTTCCGGGATAGCTATCGATCACGAGTCCAACCCGTGATCCAAAGACCAAGGTGAATCACACACACACACACACATACACAACAACAATAACAACAACAACAACGACTCGATGGCGCAATTGGTACAGTTCCCGGCTCTCACTACGGAGGTCCGTGTTCGAATCCCGCCCAGGGCTGAAATAATTTCAGTATCGCTATGCTGCGGGTTTTTACTCCAACTCTCGTGGGCGGGGAGTTGGGTATGCGTGTGCGTGTAAGGTCACAGCATTACCCATACATCGGTCATATACGAGCATTGAGCTCTCGTCCGGGATGGAAATATTTGTCGATCACGAGTGCAACACGTGATCCAAGAACGTGGTGAACAGAAATATCACGTGTTCTATGACGGTAAAGAGAGAGGGAGCGGAGGGATGGGTACATGGACACACGCGGACACACACACACACACACACACACACACACACACACACACACACACACACACACACACACACACACACACACACATACACATACACACACACACACATAATTAATATATTATTTGCATTATCTTAAACAAAACTGATTTTGTTCATGCATGGTGGGCGGGGAGGGGTTACGTAAAAGTAGAAGGTAATAACGGGTACAATAGGCGAAAATGTTTGTACAACACTGCACTAAGGGACGAAACAACCATTGCTTCACTACACTTCGTCCGGGTTGTTATGATTGTACGGAGTGCAGTTATGAAGTGTCGAGCGTGTTATGAATGGCCCTGGTTGTTGTCAATGGAGTCTGAAACCAATGCTCCATCAACTCGATTATCTATCATCACATGTGTGTGTGATTCACCATGGCCTTGGTTCGCGTGTTGGACTCGTGATCAACAGCTATTTCCCTCCCGGAAGAGAGCTCAGAGCTCATATGACCGATCTATGGGTAATGCTGTGACCTTACACGCACACACACACACACACACACACCAAACTTCCCGCCCATGAGTTGGAGTAACAACTCACAGCACAGCGATACTGAAATTATTTCGGACCTGGGCGGGACTCGAACCTAGATCGCCGTAGTGGCAGCCGGGAGCTCTAATCACTTCGCCACATTGTGTGTGTGTGTGTGTGTGTGTGTGTGTGTGTGTGTGTGTGTGTGTGTGTGTGTGTGTGTGTGTGTGTGTGTGTGTGTGTGTGTAGACGTAATCATACAGCGAATATATCTCACATATAATACAGCCAGATACGTCTGCTGCGTTCCGAGAAGCAATGTACACACAAATGAATAACATGATTAGAATGGCAGGTATTACATCTGCTTACCTCAATATGATGAGAACTCGAGATTAATCTGATAGCATTTCTCCGCATAAGCCAAATATTAAACACACACGCACGCACGCACGCACGCACACACACACACACACACACACACACACACACACACACACACACACACACACACACACACACACACACACACACACACACACACACCTCGTGGCGAAGTGGTTAGAGCTCCCGGCTGCCACTACGGTGGTCCGGGTTCGAATCCCGCCCAGGGCTGAAATAATTTCAGTATCGCTGCGCTGCGAGTTGTTACTCTAACTCTCGTGGGCGGGGAGTTGGGTGTGTGTGTGTGTGCGTGTAAGGTCACAGCATTACCCATAGATCGGTCATGTACGAGCTCTGAGCTCTCTTCCGGGAGAAGTAGCTGTCGATCACGAGTCCAACACGTGATCTAAGACCATGGTGAATCACCATGGTGAATCACATACACACACAAACGTCAACACCATATTCATTCCTACACGAGTACTTGTGTTTGTGTGTGTGTGTGTGTGTGTGTGTGTGTGTGTGTGTGTGTGTGTGTGTGTGTGTGTGTGTGTGTGTGTGTGTGTGTGTGTGTGTGTGTGTGTGTGTGTGTGTGTGTGTGTGTGTGTGTGTGTGTGTGTGTGTGTGTGTGTGTGTGTGTGTGTTTACCTAGTTGTGTTATACGGGAAGGGAGCTATGCTCGTGGTGACCTGTCTTTGTATCTTTTAGCATCAAGTTTTTTCTTAAAATCAATAGTGTTTGCACACACTGTTTCTTTGATTTGTTCCAGGTATTTATCACTCTGTGTAGGAAGCTACTTTTTCAAATCTTTTCTGTATTTTTTTTTTTTTTTTTTTAGTTTCTTTTCATATCCTCTTGTTTTTCCATTGTCCCATTTCAATAAGTTATTCTTATCTAATATTTCTATTCCTTTCATAATTCTATAGGTAGTTAATAGATCTTCTCTTTCCCTTCTTTGTTCCAGAGTTGGTAATTCTAGTTTGGAAGTCTTTGATCATATGTCATTTTGGAAAGAGTTGGTGCCAGTTTTGTTTTGCTCTTTGTATTCTTTCTAAAAAAAAATTATATTCTTTTTGGTACTGGGTGTACATAGTGTTGCTGCGTACTCGAGTTTTGGTCTTATTAGTATAGTTAAAAAAAATTATCATTCCTCAACCAAATAGACAAATGACACTTTTATTGACCTCAATAAATTGTAGGTTTCTCCGACTATTTTATTAATATGTTTGTTCGGTGTTGTGTGTGTGTGTGTGTGTGTGTGTGTGTGTGTGTGTGTGTGTGTGTGTGTGTGTGTGTGTGTGTGTGTGTGTGTGTGTGTGTGTGTGTGTGTGTGTGTGTGTGTGCGCGCATTTGCGCAATGGTCCCACCGTATCAGGTCCTCCAATACAAACCGATATGGTAGAAAGCGATAACTTAACCTAACCAAACCTAAATTGCCCCTACGTTCTCGTCGACTTGGACACTAGGTGACCCACAAACAGAGAGCGATGTCCGTAAGTGAAAAACACCCACACACGCACACCCAAACAAGAATAAATAAAGAGAAAGAAAGAGAGAGAGAGAGAGAAAGGGAGAGAGAGAGAGAGAGAGAGAGAGAGAGAGAGAGAGACGAGACCGGGAGACCAAGAGACCGGGAGACCGCGAGACCAAGAGGCCGGGAGACCAAGAGACCAAGAGACCGGGAGACCAAGAGACCAAGAGACCGGGAGACCGAGAGCACGCGCGAGCGCGCGTGTGTGTCTATTTACCTAGTATTTACCTAGTTATATTTGACGGGAAGGGAAGCCACGCTCGTCGTGTCCCGCCTTTGTATCTCGCAGTGTCTAGTTTGCTCTTAAATTTATGAATGCTTTTTGCACACATTATTTTTTTTTGTCCAGTTTGTTCCAAGTGGCCACCACTCTATGTGGTAAGCTGTTTTTCTTCAGATCTCTTCTATAATTGTTTTTTGAGTTTCTTTCCATGTCAATCGAGTATTTCTGTCCCCTTCATGATTCCATAGATGGCCAGTAGGTCGTCTCTCTCTCTTCTTTGCTCCAGAGTCGGTAACTCCAATTTAGCCAGTCTCTCTTCATATATATATATATATATATATGTTATATATATATATAAATATATATATGTGTGTGTGTGTGTGTGTGTGTGCGTGTGTGTGTGTGTGCGTGTGCGTGTGTGTGTGTGTGTGTGTGTGCGTGCTTGCTTGCGTGCATGCGTGCGTGCTCGTGGCATTTTTTCCTTCAGAGTAGTATCCTACCCGAAGCACACGAATCCCCCCATCCCCTAAGCGACCCTTGGGTCAGACCGGGTCACCGCCGGGTTCCCTGACAAATTGCCGACCCAAGAAGCGATTTGTCTCCACGTAATCCTTTAGACTGAGGTCTCTCCCCTCCCCCCTCCCCCTCCCGTCCCCCTCCACCTCCTGGAGGTCCTCTCGACCCTTTCTTTTATCCTGTCCCCCTCCCTCCCACCCCTCCCTCCCTCCCTTCCTCTCTCCCTCCATCTCTAGTTGTCTATCTCCTTTTCCTTTTCGCTTCCCCTTTCACTTTCACTTACTCTTATCTATTTACTATTTCATTTATCCTCCCCATTATTTCTTTCATGTATCCTTTCCCTTCTTTCTCTCTGTCTCTCTCTGGCCTTCCTTCAGCACCCCGTTCTCTACTTCTCTCCGTTTTATACCTTCTCGCCGAGTTTGATTACATTTCTCCATGTTTCCACTCTCAACTTGCCCTACACCCCCAACAACTACTCGCTCTCTCCCCGTCTTCTTCCCATGCTTTATCACCCTCCCTTCATCTCCCTTCCCTGTCCCCCCTCCTTCTCTCCTCTCTCTCCCTCTACCCTCCCTTTCCCCTTCCCCAGCTATTCTCTCCTCTCTCCCCTTTCTCCTCTAATCCCATCTCTACCATTTCTCCACTTCCTCTTCTCCTTGCTACTCTTTTCATTCCTCTCCTTTCGCTCATCTCGAGCACCTGGTTTTTTTTTCTTCTTCTTCTTTCCGCCTTTTGTCCTTTTCCGCGCCCCTCCTCAACCTCCTTAACCCCCCCCCTCCCTGCCTCCCTAACAACCCCCCAGCCCTCCCTTCCCCTCCCTGACAGGGTCCGCGCCCCTAGCCATCTCCCCTAACTCATCTCATCTTAATCCCTAACGTAGAGTACCTCGTCTCATGCGAGGTTTTGTCCACAGGACAACAACCAAAAGCACCCTGGGCGCGCGGTGCAATATGATCCGCAAGACTTACAACGTACTCTAGTGGTCATATGTAAACACTTCTAACCTTCCCCCACACCCAACCACCACCACCCCATCCCACTGTGTGTGTGTGTGGGGGGGGGTATTAATACCTTTTTTTCCCTCGCAGACTTCACATCCCGACATATTCGTCCCATTGTCATCCTAAACCCGTACACGGAAAATAACTCGACCGTGGTCTGTTAAGCACCTCACAGGTAAAGTCGTTTCCCCGACCACTTATTACAGCACAATAACCTCTAAGCAACCTTCATGAGGGTGCCGGTCCCTTAGGGGAGATGTTGCGAAGGAGAACGTCATAAACGTCTTGGAAGGAGACTGACAGTGTTGCTGACTGACTGACGTGCGGGATAGAGAAAATGGGGAATGGAAGTCTTCTTTCTTCGTCCCTGCGACCTTTGAAGACGAATATGTCGAACGCGTTTAGAAGCACCATTCTCCGGTTCTGTTCAACCTCACGTGACTGCTATGCTGGTATCATATTACTAAACTAATTCTATTGCTTCTGACCAATGTTACCTATAATTTGCTTGTGTGCAAACTTTGCCTTCTCTGTTTAAAAGTATGTGCACACCCGTGCGAGTCCCCATCTGATCATTTAAGCAAATACGCACAATGTTTAAGTTTGTATTACATATTACCTCCACCAAAGCAATTATTGGTTTGCCGGTTGGCAAGTTACCATATTTTTTTTAGAGAATTTATAAGTTGATGTTTGGGTGGAACTTCTTTATTGAATGGATTTTAATATCATTTGAAAACCTTGTGTGCGCACATTTTTTTCTCTATGCACGCTAGTCGCGCACAACTTAGAGGGAACGTTACTTCTGACCAAGGTAGTGGGCTGGAGACAGGGACGGGCCTTTATCCACGAGAAGCAAAGATGAGAAGGTAACAGGGACGGTGGAATGGGAATGGAATAGGTGTGTGTCTTTGATTTGTCTACATCCCTTACAAGGAGAAAGAACCCCTTGGTATATAGATAGATACCTCTGTTGTTATTACTAAACTAAACTAATTTTTGTGTTTTCTTGTGTCTGAAATTTTTTGTTGGAAACTCAAAAGGAAGAGAACCTCAAACGGGTCCGTCAGTGTTTTTTTTTTTTTTTTTTTTTTTTTTTTTTTTTTTTTTTTTTTTTTTTTTTTTTTTTTTTTTTTTTTTTTTTTTTTTTTTTTTGGTAGGACTGCATTTCTCTGAAAATAAGATAAACAAGTAAATAATTAAATAATCAAATAAAAACAACAAAATTAAATAAAATCATGCCCAGAGGGGAAAAAAAAAACTTCTGGCACAAATTAGAAAAGAAAATGTTTTCCCTTTTTCATCAAACTTTACCAAACACTAGCGCAGGAAACTTTGTACGGACAGGTATGGGGATAGGACGAGGTGGGGAGGGAAGAAAACGCGGGACTCTCCAAGAAAAGCCTATCTTGTCAGGAGGAGAGCAACACACACCAGTCGACCGGAAGTCGAAACCGGTCGACCGGTGTGCCTTACTCTCCTTAATAAAGGCTCTCCTTCCAGGGGCCGGTGTTCCCCTACCCTCCACCCACCCTACCTTCCCCTTCCCCCTCGTCTTTCCATTGGGGAGGAGAACCTTCTAGGGCCACAGAATCTCTAGATGTTCATGATACTTGTGAACTTTATTTTGCTTTTATTTATTTTTTCCGTTCTCTGTCTCTGTCTGTGTCTCTATCTCTCTCTCTCTCTCTCTCTCTCTCTCTCTCTCTCTCTCTCTCTCTCTCTCTCTCTCTCTCTCTCTCGTCCACCATAGTTTACAAGCACCATCTACCAACAATTATGACAACGTTGTTTTCCAACACTGTCCTCAATATCAAATTTCAATTAGGTTTCCCCTGTACAGCAATGTCATTCAACTTGCAATGTTTCTATCTTCAAACTTTTCTCTTTCAAGTACATGTGTGTAACAATTCATAGCGAAATCCTCCCCAGCCCCACCTCTTGTTTATCATCTATCGTTTCTCTTACACGAAACTTCTTTCTTGATTTAAAATCACTGGATTGGAACAAACTGAACACCGATGGAGCTGCATGGTGACCCTCTGGTCCACCAAAGATCAACATTTCCCTGAAATAAGCCCAGATAATTTCAAAATCCAGGCACGTAATTGCTTCTGCCTTTATTTTACCCTACTCGCTAATAACAGTCACTGTTTATTTCTAATTGACCCGACGACCTCTGACCTTCTTTGTCGTCACTAAGTGTGTCCATGTCTTCTGGCTACATCGCCACGACCCATCGGCTCTTCGGCCAGGAAACTGTTATCATATTGAGTGCCACACGAACGAGATTGTAGATCAGAGGTTCTCAACCAGGGGTTCGCGAACTCCAAGGGGCTCACAGGACGGTATACAGAGGTACTTAGATGACTAATGAAAGATTACTTAAACATGTAAATCTTCAGAGAAAGAACAATATACATCATGTTAATGCTTAAATGATGAATAAAGTCATTATGATTTGAACCATTTGATATCCATTACGGTAACATTGTATATTCAATTAGTCTTCAATATATTACCATCCTATAGACTATGTCAGGTTAATGGAGGTACGGGTCGATGGTCTGGTGACTCTCGGGTTACGTAACAGGAGAAAGGTTGGGAAGCCATGTTACAATGTATCCGCCAGAGTTACAAGGATTAATGAAAATAGGTTCCTCTCTCCGTTGGATGTCATTCGTTCAAAACTGAAGGAACATCTTTATATTCATCACGTCTGATCTTCTGTTCTCTTCTATTAAGAAGATCTTCTTTTCATACATCATAATTTCATAACTTAATCCCAAACATTTGTAAGCACGCACACACACACGCACAAACACACACACACACACACACACACACACACACACACACACACACACACACACACGCACGCACACGCACATACACACACACACACACACACACACACACACACACACACACTCGGTGGCGCAGTTGGTAGAACGCTGAGCTACCACGAAAGTGGCCCGCAGCTCCTGGTTCGAATCCTGCCCAGGGCCGAAATTATTTCGGTACTGCTGCGCTTCGGGTCGTTACTCTGACTCTCGTGGGCGGGGAGTTGGGTGTGTGTGTGTGTGAAAGGTCATAGCATTACCCATAGATCGGACCTACGAGCTCTGAGCTCTCTTCCGGGAGGGAAATAGCTGTCGATCACGAGTCCAACACGTGATCCAAAGACCAAGTGAATACACACACACAAGCTAGTTGTTATTGTGCGGGATGTGTAGGCTATATTTCTCGTGTGACCGATAAGGTAAAATCCAGTTCTTGAAATAAGTATAGTTGGCACAATGGAGAAAGAAATAGACGAAAGAATATTAAACGAACCGACGAAGAGAGGCCTAGATATAAAAAAGGTGGAATCCCCGAGATGTGTCATTCACCCCAAAAAATGTTTGACACTTCAAGGATAAACCAAAGGTGGAAGAACAACAGTTTTTTCGGGTTTTCAAAGAAATCCAGGAGAAATAGGTAAAGGCTTAGATATAGATAGAGAAGTTAGATATAGTAATGCATTAAGAAATCGCGAAGTAAACGAATTATTGAAGAAAAAAAAACATATATTTAAAATTGGACTACCGAGCTGTACTTAGGGAACTGATTACTTTGCGTAAGAGTAACGAGCAAACGATTAGAGAATTCAGTGACCTAAAGAGCGAAATTGATATCCTCAAAAGAGAAAACAAAAGAATGAAAAATGAGGACAAAAATAAAAATGAAGAACTGAAAAAGGAGGTCAAAGAGCAATTACAGGTAGTGACCGGAAAGGTGGAAGAGTCAATTAAAGAAACAGACCTCATTGAAATAAAAAATCAATGGAAACAAGAGCAGGAAAATAAGATATCCTTTAGAGAAATAGTACAAAAGCAGATGGTGGAAAATACAAAAGAAACAGTTATGAAAGTAATTAAAGAAAAGGAAAACTGGATGAGAGATACAGTTGACAAAGGCAAATGCATTGTGGTCCAAGAAAAATCCAAGAAAAAAAAATGTGTATAAATACCAGAGAGAAAAGGAGGAAAAGGAAATAGCTAAGGAAATTTTGAAAGAAATACAGGACGAAGGGCAAATTTTTGACAAAGAAATTGACGAGACTCACAAGATAGGCAAATATTCAAAGAAAAACAACACAGACCACTGAGAGACTTTTAACTTATTAAAATCAATGAAAGTGGCCTTCGACTACATGGATGAAGAAATGGTAAAGAAAATAGTGGTTGCAGCAACACTATGGGCACCTAGCACAAAAAAAAATAGAAATAATTCAAAGAGCAGCCACAAAAATGTCACTCACACTTTGATATACAAACAAAGATTGGAGCAGAGAAGAGAAAGAGGTGATTTGTTGACCATTTACAGAATTATGAAAGGTATGGAAATTCTTGATAGAGACGACTTATTATTATGGGACAAAAGAGAAACAAGAGGACACGAAAAGCTAAAGAAGGATAGTTACAGAAGAGATTTGAAAAAGAATAGCTTTCCACATAGAGTGATTGATGTCTGGAATAAACTAAACGGAGAAACAGTGTCAAAACTATACAAGATTTTACGAATAAACTGGATGTGGAGAGATACGAAAACGGGTCACTACGAGCATAGCTCTCGTCCCGTAAAATACAACTGGGTAAAACTAGGTAAATACACCTCGTGGCGCTGTGGTTAGAGTTCTCGTCTGCCACTACGGCGGTCCGGGTTCGACTCCCACCCAGGGCTGAAATAATTTCAGTATTGCTGCGCTGCGAGGTATTACTCCAACTCTCGTGGGCGGGGAGTTGTGTGTGCGTGTGCGTGTATCACCCATAGCTCGGTCATACGAGCTCTGAGCTCTCATCCGGAAGGTTAATAAATATCGATCACGAGTCCAACACGTGATCCAAGACCATGGCGAATCACACACACACACACACACACGACTGAAATAATTTCAGTATAGCTGCGCTGCGGGTTGTTACTCCAACTCTCGTGGGCAGGGAATTGGGGATGCATGTGCGGGTAAGGTCACAGCATTACCCATAGATCGGTCATATAAGTTCTGAGCTCTCTTCCGGTAGGGAAATAGCTGTCGATCACAAGTCCAATATGTGATCCAAGACTGTGAATCACACACACGTACATGTATACTCCTAACATTTCAAATATAACAACTTTCTCGACACCATCAAGTAACTTTCACGCTAAAATCACGTGATTCCAAAGACAGCCTCACGCGACTTACTCCTCACACAGCCTCACGAGACGAGCATCTCACGCAGCCTCACAAGACTTTCAACGTGACGGCACGTAACTCCTGTCTACGAATTCCATGTGACGTCACATACAGACTCGCTCTCTCTCTCTCTCCCTCTCTCTCTCTTTTAAGGGACCACCTGCTCCTCCAGTTCCTCCCTCGAGGGTCACTCCAGTTCTTCACCTCCTCCCGAGTGACTCATCATCTCCCCCACCTCCTCTTTTCCCTCCCACCTCCTTCTTTCCTTATCACCTACTTTTGCGCGCCCTCCATCTTTACCAATAACATCTCCCTCTCCTCCTCCTCCTCCTCCTCCTCCTCCTCCATTTCCTCCTCCTCCCTTTCCATTTCCTCCTCCTCCTCCTTCTCCTCTTCCCTCTCATCCTCCTTCTCCATTTCCTTCTCCTCCTCCTCCCCTTCCTCCTCCTTCATTTTCTCCTCCTCTTCCATTTCCTCCTCCTCCAGTTCATTCTCTCTCCTTCCCTCTTTTACTTTTCCCCCCTTGTTTTATCTTCTCACTTGTAGCTCCTTCCACTTATTTCCAGCCTCACTAAACCTCCACTAACCATTAACCCTTACCTCTATCCCTTTAGCCTTCACTTTTTTTTTTTTTTTTTTGCTATCCCCTCCTCTACAAGTCTCTACTATTACTTCAGCCTTGTTGGCTACTCAACCATCCTCCCCACCTTTCATCCCTGTAATACTCCCACCACCACCAGTCTCCACCTCCCCTACCAACCTCATTCTCGCTCCCATCCCCGCTCCCGTTCCCGTTCTCGCTCATAGTCAACCGGTGGCGCCTGGGCTCTTCAACTGGAGAGAGTGGGAGTGGGAGCAGGAGGTGGAGGAAGAACGGAGAAGGGGAGTGTGAGGAGGAGATGGTGTGGGAGAGAGGGTGTGGGAGGGGGAGGGCCCGATTGAGATAAGCAATCGCAAAGTACTGCGGGATACAATGTAAAAGCTTTTAGTGGTGCCAAGGTGCTGCCGTGGTGGTGCCAAGGTGTTGGTGGTGCCAAGGTGTTGGTGGTGCCAAGGTGGTGGTGATGCTAAGGTGGTGGTAGTGCCAAGGTGGTGGTGGTGGTGCCAAGGTACTGGTGGTGCCAAGGTAGTGGTGATGCTAAGATGGTGGTGGTGCCAAGGTGGTGGTGTCAAGGTGGTGGTGTCAAGGTGGTGGTGGTGCCAAGGTGATATTGGTGCCAAGGAGGTAGTGCTAAGGTGGTGGTGATGGTGCCAAGGCGGAGGTGGTGTCAAGGTGGTGGTGTCAAGTTGGCATTGGTGCCAAGGTGGTGGTCCTAATGTGGTGGTGCCAAGGTGGTGGTACCAAGGTGATGATGTCAAGGTGGTGGTGGTGCCAAGGTGGTGGTGGTGCCAAGGTGGTGATGATGCCAAGGTGGTAGTGGTGCCAAGGTGGTACTGGTGGCAATGTGGTGGTGCCAAGGTGGTGATGGTAGTGGTGGAGTACGCCCTCCACACCGATAATGGAGGTAAAACGCTGTCTGACACTAAGCACACAGTGAAAGATGATAAAAGCACCGGTGGGAACAGAAAAATGACCGGTGGGGGACTGACGGTTCATCCGGTGGTGGGAGGTGGGAGGTAGGAGGGGGTGGAGGCAGCGGCTGAGGAGGAGGAGGAGGAGGAGGAGGAGGAGGAGGAGGAGGAGGAGGAGGAGGAGGACGAGGAGAAGAAAGAAGAGAAGAAGGAGGAGGAGGAGGAGGAGGAGGAGGAAGTGAGGAGTAGGAAAATAAGGAGGAGGACGAGGAGGAGGAGGAGGAGGAGGAGGAGGAGGAGGAGGAGGTGAGGAGAAGGAGGATAAGGTGGAAACGAAGGAAAAGTTGGACGAGGGAAAAAAAATAGGCGAAGAACGAGCGAGTAAGGAAGGAGAACGAAGAGATTTCGAGAAAGAGAAAACAGAAGAGAATATGAAAGGAAGGACAAGGGAGCAGAAGGAGAACAGAAACTCGAAGAAAGGTGACAAGAAAATGGAAAAGGTTGGGCAAAGAGGAAATTACTGCCTACGGAGGGGGAAGGAAGGGAAGGCGGACGGGGAGAGGGGAGAAGATACGGAGGAAGGAAAAAGGCGAAAGAGAAAAATGAAGATGTGTAAATGGGGGG
Source organism: Oratosquilla oratoria (assembly GCF_046742065.1). Lineage (NCBI taxonomy): Eukaryota > Metazoa > Arthropoda > Malacostraca > Stomatopoda > Squillidae > Oratosquilla > Oratosquilla oratoria. The sequence goes on from NC_134784.1 coordinate 5,982,570, forward strand.
GAGGGGGAGGAGGGGAAGAAGTTAGATAAAGGGGAAGGAAGGAAAGTGGGAGGAGGAAGGGAGGGGAGAGGGAGGAGGGAGGGAGGAGGGAGGGAAGAGGGAGGAGGTACTGAGGAGGGAGGGAGGAAGGAGGGGAGAGGGAGGAGGGAGGGAGGAGGGAGGGAGGAGGGAGGGAGGAGGGAGGGAGGAGGGAGGAAGGGAGGAGGGAGGGAGGGAAGAGGGAGGAGGTAGTGAGGAAGGAGGGAGGAGGGAGGGAGGAGGGAGGGAGGAGGGAGGGAGGGAGGGAGGGAGGGAGAGAGGGAGGGAGGAGGGAGAGAGGAAGGGAAGGAGGAGGGAGGGAGGAGGGAGGGAGGAGGGAGGGAGGAGGGAGGAGGGAGGAAGGAGGGAGGAGGGAGGGAAGAGGAGGAAGGGAGGGAGGAGGGAGGGAGAAGGGAAGGAGGGGGGGAAGAAGGAAATGAGAGACAGGAAAAAGAAAGAGGGAACAAGATGAAACCGACAAAGATGGGAAAGGGGTAAGAGAGAGAGAGGGAGGGAGGGAGGGAGGAAGGGAGGGAGGGAGGAAGGGAGGGAGAGAGGAAGGGAGGGAGGGAGGAAGGAGGGAGGAGGGAGGGAGGAAGGAGGGAGGAGGGAGGGAGGGAGGAGGGAAGGAGGGGGGGAAGAAGGAAATGAGAGACAGGGAAAAGAAAAAGGGAACAAGATGAAACCGACAAAGATGGGAAAGGGGTAAGAGAGAGAGGGGGAGGGAGGGAGGGAGGGAGGAAGGGAGGGAGGAAGGGAGAGAGGAAGGGAGGGAGGGAGGGAGGATAACGGTGAGAAGAAGAAGGGTGGCGTTGAAAGAAAAGGAAGGGGAGAAAGTGAGGGTGGAGAAAGATGCCTGGAAAAAGTGGGGTGGGGTGGACAGGGCTGGAATAAAAAGCTGGAAAGTGGGAGGGGTAGGGACGAGAAGAAATGAAAAGGGAGTAGAATATAAAGGGGGGGAGGATAAGCTGGAAGGACAAGGAAATAAGGGGAGAGAACAAGGAGGGGGATGGAAGGAGAAAGGAATACAGTGGAGAGAGGAATGGGGCTGTGGATAAGGGGCAATGGGGAAATGGGGGAGAGCGCAAGGGGGGAAAAGGGGAAACAGGATGGGGTAAATGTCTAAAAGATAAAAGAGGAAAAAAAGAGAAAATGAAAGAGAGCCCAGAGGAGATAGGAGAGAGAGAGAGAGAGGAGAGCAAAAATGGGAGATTGGGGACAGAAGGGGGGAGAGGGGGAATGGGAAGAGAAATGGGAGAGGGGAGAGGGGGGAGGAGAAAGAGGACAGAGGAGAAGGGAAGAAGAGAGAGTGATGAGGAGAGAGTGGAGAAAAGAGAGGGAGAGGAGAGAGGGGTGAGAAGAGAGGAGAGAGAGGACAGGAGAGAGGAGAAAGGAGAGAGGAGAGAGGAGAGAGGGGAGAGAAAAGAGGGGAGAGAGGAGAGAGGGGAGAGATGGGAGAGGGAGAGGAGAGAGGGGAGAGGAGAGAGGGGAGAGGAGAGAGGGGAGAGGAGAGAGGGGAGAGGAGAGAGGGGAGAGGAGAGAGGGGAGAGGAGAGAGGGGAGAGGAGAGAGGGGAGAGGAGAGAGGGGAGAGGAGAGAGGGGAGAGGAGAGAGGGGAGAGGAGAGAGGGGAGAGGAGAGAGGGGAGAGGGGAGAGGAGAGAGGGGAGAGGATAGAGGAGAGAGAAGAGAGGGGAAAGGAGAGAGGGGAGAGGAGAGAGGGGAGAGGAGAGAGGGGAGAGAGGAGAGAGGGGAGAGATGGGAGAGGGAGAGGAGAGAGTGGAGAGGAGAGAGGGGAGAGGAGAGAGGGGAGAGGCTGTGATAAGTGGTTGAACAATGAATAGTGGAATTGAAAATCGGCGCCAAATGATGTCTTCCCATCTCCATCAAGTCTATGTCCTATGGGAATGCCTTCCCTTGCCTTGCGTTGCCTTCCCCTCCCTTGCCTTCCCCTACCCTTCCCTTCCCCTTCCCTTGAACTACCCCTTCCACTCCCATCCACCCCATCACCCTCTCCCCTCCATGTTGGGGAAGGACACTCTATTGTACGACCGTCAAACCCAGACCCTGTCTTACTTCTATTATTCTTTTATTTTATTTTTTTTTCCCAAGACTCTTCGTTTGTTTCAGTCTCCCGACCTTCTCTGCTCGCCCCCGTTCTTCGAGCTCAGACTTCTTCGAGCTCAGGTTCCTCCGGCCTCTCGCCTTCCTTCAGATCCATCGCCTTTGGATGACATTTCTCCTTGCCTTCCTTCGATGCCCTTCTCGGTTCGACCCCCGCCGCCTCCACGTCCTCCTCGTCCTCCCCCTCGATCTTCACGTCCTCCTCGTCCTCCTCGTTTCTCCACTTCCCACTCTTCCTCTACCTCATCGTCTTTCCCCTCATCCTCGTCTTCTTACTCCTCCTAAGCATCCTCCTCCTGTTATTAGTATCACTAGTATTGAATACTTACTACCACTCTTCCTCCTCCTTCACCACCACCTCTTCCTCCTTCTCCCCTTCCTTTTGTTATCCTCCTCCTTATCCTTATTATCCTTCTGGGCCTTCTTCGGTTCGCCTCTCTTAGGCTGGACTTCCTCTTGATCCTCCTTCTCGTCCTCATCCAAGACCCTCTTGGAATTACCTTCCAGATTACCTCTTCTTTTCCCTTATTCAATTCGCCTTCCTCAGGCTGCCCTTCCTCTTCCTCTTCCTCTTCCTCTTCCTCTTCCTCCTCCTCCTCCTCCTCCCCCTCCTCCTCGTCATCCTCCTCCTGGTCTTACGTATTCACTCCCCTCTTTTTCTTTTCCCTCTTCTTTCCTCCTCCTCCTCTTCCAGGTCATTTTCATTCTCCTTTTTATTTTCCTCCTCCTCCTCCTCCTGGTCTTATTCATTCCTTTCCTCTTTTCTTCCCTCCTCTTTCCTCCTCCTCCTCCTCTTCCAGGTCATTTCCATTCTTCTTCTTCTTATCTTCCTCCTCCTTCTCTTGGTCTTGTTCATTCCCTCTTCTTTTCTACTCCTTTTCCATGTTATTTCCATTTTCCTTCTTATTTTCCTCCTCCTCCTCCTCCTCCTCCTCCTCCTCCTGGCCTTATTCATTCCTTTCTTCTTCTTTTCTCTCCTCTTTCCTCCTCCTCCTGATCTTATTCATTCCCTTCTTTTCTTTCTTCTTTCCTCCTCCTCTTCCTCCTCTCCCGGGTCATTTTCATTCTTCTTATTTTCCTCCTCCTCCTCCTCCTGGTTTTATTCATTCCCTTCCTCTTCTTTTCCCTCTTCTTTCCTCCTTCTCCTCTCCCGGAACATTTTCATTCTTCTTATTTTCCTCCTCCGCCTATTCCTCCTCCTCCTCCTCCTCCTCCATGCCTTTCTTCCTCTTCCCCTCGTCTGTTCTGTTACGTCCATCAAGGATTTCTCAATTTCTTTTCCAGTCGTGCTCTCTTAACTATTTACTCTCTTCCATTAGCTCCTATTTCCGTTTTCATATCCTCCTCTCCCTCTTCCTCCTGCGCTTAAGCCATTCTTTCTCACCTCCTTCCCCCTCCTCCTCTCCTCCCCCTCCACCTTTCCTCCTCCTCTCCTTTCCCTCCACCTTTCCTCCTCCTCTCCTTTCCCTCCACCTTTCCTCCTCCTCTCCTTCCCCTCCACCTTTCCTCCTCCTCTCCTTCCCCTCCACCTTTCCTCCTCTTCTCCTTCCCCTCCACCTTTCCTCCTCCTCTCCTTCCCCTCCACCTTTCCTCCTCCTTTTTCTTCCCCTCCACCTTTCCTCCTCCTCTCCTTCACCCCCACCTTTCCTCCTCCTCTCCTTCCCCCCACCTTTCCTCCTCTTCTCCCTTCCACCTTCCTTCCTCCCTCCTTCCTTCCTTCTCCTCCACCTTCCTTCCTCGTTAGCACGGTCTTTCCTTCGCCACTCCTGAAATTTCAGTCGAGCCTGTCTACTTCAGGTTCGTGTTCGCTCGCTCCCCCAACCTCTCTCTTACCCTGTGACTGACTTACTGATTTACTAAAAGACTGACTGAGTGACCCAAACACACACACATATACACACGCAAATAAACTCTAAAGCTCATAGTTAATATTCTGTCCTCACAAATACCCTCTCGTGCACATACAAATACCCTTTAATGCTCGCACATATACCCTCTCATAATCAAATACCCCACAATGCTATCTCAAATGCCTTCTTACGCTCACACAAATAATCGCTAAGCTTACACGAAAATGCGCTTACACACAAATATCCACTCAATATTCCTATTCCCAAACTCACGAAACATCCTTTCTCTCTCTCTCTCTCTTCTTTTTTTTTTCTTTTTGTCATCTTCTATTTCACTCCACTATTTCGTGATTTCATTTCTTCGCGCCCCAGTCTTCGTTCTCCGTCTCTCTCTCTCTCTCTTCCTTCTCTTCTTCCTCCTCCTCATATTCGTCCACGTCTTTCTGTCCACTCCTGCTCCATCTCGCATGCGTGGATTTTTCCACATTTTCCTCCTCGTCCACCTTCTTTCTCGTTCATTCAACGTTTACATTTCCTCACCTCTTGTTTCTACACACTATTTTGATTTTCCTCTATATTCTTTTCTTCTTATCCACTTCCTTCTCAACATTAGCGCCCTCCCCTCCTCTCTGCACATCCCTACCATGTCCACAAGGATAGAGGCGCTGGTAAAGTACAGTGCATAACAGCATCTCCCATAAGGCCTAGTGTAGACCTTATGGTCTCATGCAGTCTCCTTCATTCTCATTTTCATCATGTGTCCTTATGTTCCTCCTTTTCGTCTTCCTTTGCCTCTTCCTTCGCCTCTTCGCCTTATCCTTCTCGCTTGTCTCGTTATATTCTCTCTTCTTTACTTTTCCTCTCCTCCTCTTCTCCTTCCATTCTATTTTCATCATCTTCTCTCTTTTATCCTCTTCGTCTCTTCTTGGTCTTCGCCCTCTTTCTTTCTCTTTTCGTTTCTCCCGACTTCCTCTCGTCCTTCGTCAGTCTTCCGATTGCCCAGTCCTCTCTCTCTCTCTCTCTCTCTCTCTCTCTCTCTCTCGTCTCATTTTTTTTTTGTTCTCGACATTATCTTCACGAATTTCAAAAACCTCACTTCAAAAACAAAATCTACGCTTTCCTTCAGCCTCCCCCTTCCTTCTCTTTTCCTCCTCTCATCCCCCTTTCTCTCACATTCTTATTTCTTTTCTCTTTCTTCCCATATCTTCTTTCCATTTCCTGCTTGCTTCCCCCTCCTCAGGTGTTAATTTTACTCTATTTTCTCCTCCCGTCAGGCTATTGCATTCAGGTGCACGTGAA
>NC_134784.1:5990357-5995357 GCF_046742065.1 Oratosquilla oratoria
AATACCCCCAGAAACCTGTTTCGATACCTTCCTCCTGGGAGGTATTAAGGCACTACTTTAAGAATATAAACAAATTAATTAATCAATTAATTAATTAATCAAATTACTCTACCACCATCGGTTACCTTACATCGTCAATGCCTGGCCAGAAGAAAATCAACAAAGTAAGCCACCCTGATGAAGGTGTTCAGCACCAAAGCAAAACCCAAACTTGAACTTTCCTTTCGCCAATGTGTCACTACCTTAGTTTGCTCACCAATACCATTACGACGCAGTGTCCAAAAGGGGGAACTTACTCATTGTGACACACTGTGACACAGTTTGTCCTCGGGCCGAAGAATAAAGAGAAGAAATAAACTATATTTGGCGTCAAAATGCATCGTCTTTTTCTCCAAGTTTTGGGGACAAGGAACGACTCCAAAGAGAGAAAGTGAACGAAAAGAAGAGAAGTGGAGAGAACAAGTGGGAGGAAAAGAATGGCAAAGTGGACGGGCGGAGGAGAAAAGAGGGAAGGAAAACAAATAAAGGAGAAAGTTAGAATTAGAGACAGAAATAGAGACAGAAGAGACAGGAGAGACAAGAGAAAGAAGAGAGACAGAAGAGAGAGACAGTGAGGGAGAGACTGAGAGTGACAGAGACAGAAGCTGACAGACAGAAAGAGAAAAAGAGAGAGAAAGACAGAGGGAAAGAAGAATAAAGTGCATAAAGAAATGCCAACGACTTAGCCCTTTTTCTTGGTGGTTTGGTAAAATAAACATTACGAAAGTTGTCGCCACAGACAACGTGAAATGTTGGACAGTGGCATGTCAATAGTTCCGTTCGGGATCGCAAATGTCCCTTTCTTTACCGACGCGGGGGCGACTACATGGAGGGCAAACAGAGGATCAGAGAAGACACTAATTTTCAATCTTCCCCCCCCATCAATCCTCCCCCCCTTTTATTTCATTTTATTTATTTATTCATTTACGCAATAATGATTGAAAGGAGTTTCCTATAGTAGTCATTTTCCCTTCATATTCTAAGTACATATGAATAAATGAATAAATGAATAAACAAAAAAATAAATTAGTATATAAGTACACAAATATACAAATACATAAATGATAATGATAAAATAAGTAAAAGAATGAAAAAAATAAAGAAACAGAAAACCAAGAAATAGCATTCCAAACAAAGACTTCTGTATAAAGAAAAGCATAAAAAAGAAGCAACAGAAGCGTACAGAGTCGTGTAAGACATTCTTGGTATGGGAGAGAGAGAGAGAGTGGGAAGTGTACGGACAGTATTGAAAATGGGAATCCAATAATCGAGGTGAAAAAAATGTATACAAGAAAACGTAGTCAATAAACAAACCATACACACGGCGCGGAGCCAATAAACTCGCCTTCAGAGTCGGGAGGAAAAAATGGTGGAAACGAAAATAATAATAAAATAAAAAAGGAAAAGAAAAGTTTACGAGCGGCAGGCCGGGTGGAGCAATATACGTGACGTCATGTCGGTGTTGATGAAGAAGACAACAGCTCTGCGGTGAGAACAGATGCAATTTCAGTATTTCAATGGTATAGTATTATTTAACTTTACCTATTTATTTATCTTATTTATCATTATTTATATTATTATTTATTTATTTATTTTCATTATATATTTTTTCGCATCCGACCTAGTTATGGACCAAAAGGTCTCCTGTCGGCATGCTCCTTCTTTGTAATCCTTTAGTACCGTTACATCGTCAACGATGATGAGAAGGACGATGATGACGCTAAAGCTGAAGATAACGGAGACGATGATAACCATAAAGACGATGAAAAACAAGATGACGATGATAACAACGACATCAACGACGACGACGATGATGATGATGACAACAAAAACGACGACGGCGAAGACGACGACGACAACGGCGGGAAAGGATTCCAACGGGATTACATTTCGCAACCCATAGCTCGGCCCATACAGTCGACAAACCATACTGACCCGCCATACCTCTAATCCATATTTTCCCACGCCGAGTTGATCCTGGTTCCCCATGCCAAGATGCTCCTAAACGGCCATTCCCTCCACTCCCAATAACAGCCTAGAACAACCGCATGCCTCACTCCTTTGGATGTATTTTTCTTTTATCAATTTATTCATTTATCAATAATTCCACTTGGCGAAAGTCGGAATGAAGTATCCGATGCAGTAACAGAGGCCATATGAAGTTCATGGTCTCCTGTGAGAGTATTAAATCCCAGCCATCCTGGGTCATAGGCAATACTATCCTATTTCCCTACTATTCAGGACTTCAACACACACAAAAGTACCCGAGGACGGATTTCTGGTTTACACACAAACCATTTAGCGCGAAGCAGGCCACAAACAAGGTCCACTCCAACGCACACAAAATGGGAGAGTGTTCGCTAAAGTAGAAATCCACGAGCAAATGGCTGTGTTCTCTTCCTGATGCCTCGACTTATGCACAGAAGCCGTGCCGCCGTGCGATTGTACTAATTAGCCCAATGGGAGAGACGAAACACGACATGGTTTCTGTTGAGGGACGGCCGGCGACCTGAACGAAGGGGGGCAAGACCTCTTCAGCACCAAGATCTAAAAATATATATATATTTAGACCTTGTTCAGCACCACGTCCGTTCTTCCCTTCGTTTAAATAAAATCTAATTTCATCCTTAAATCCCCTGTCACACCAAGCTTACGACCTTTTTCCGACCACCGTCTTGGACGGACGGTGGCACTTTTGTTTCTATCGTGCTTAGCGCCAGGTGGCTATTTCGTATTCGTCTTCATGACAGGGAGGAGGGGGGAGATTAATTCCAATTGCAGCATTGTCTTGAATTCTTTTCATAAACAGAGGAACAGCACAAATCAGCCTGGTCGCCGGTGGCCGGAAACAGGTCGTAAGCTTGATGTGACTAGGCCCTAAATGAAACAAAAAAAACTCAGCCTTTCAGTTAGACCTCAACTTCAGGAACTCCCGGCTCGATTTCAGAAGTCTGCCCATGCGGTAGAATTAAACTAAGACATGCATCTTATCCCTTCCCCCGATGGCATGTCTTCAGAATTGTTTTAAGACTTTCTGTAGCGCAAACGAGAAAGGCGCCTTTTTCCTTGGAGGAACTGACATTCTCAAAACACCATGAGGCTCACACCAGACAACCATATTTCATCATTATAATCAGTGCAGACGAAGCGAAGTCTCCAGTCAAAAACCAAAATAGTGTGTGTGTGTGTGTGTGTGTGTGTGTGTGTGTGTGTGTGTGTGTGTGTGTGTGTGTGTGTGTGTGTGATTCAAAATTGTCTTGGATCACGTGTTGGACTCGCGACCGACAGTTATTAACCTCCCGGATGAGAGCTCAGAGCTCGTATGACCGATCTATGGGTAATACTGTGACCTTACACGCACACACACACCCAACTCCCTGCCCACAAGAGTTGGAGTAACACCCCGCAGCGAAGCGATACTGAAATTATTTCAGCCCTGGGCGGGATTTGAACCCGAACCGCCGAGGTCCGAGCGAGTTATGAGGAGCGTTCTTCAGGGTCCTGTTCTCTCCAGCCCTCGTTCCCCAATCGGTAAACATCAAAGTTTTCCTTATCACAATAAGGTCATTCATTCTGCGATTTATTAAACCCGCAGGCTACGATGGATTTGTATACAAGTTCCATAAGAATATGTGGCTGTGAGCGCATAGGCAGCTGCTCACACATACGTATGTACACCTCTGTGTGTGTGTATTCACTTGGTCTTTGGTCTTTGGATCACGTGTTGGACTCGTGATCGACAGCTATTTCCCTCCTGGAAGAGAGCTCAGAGCTCGTAGGTCCGATCTATGGGTAATGCTATGACCTTACACACACACACACACATCCCCAACTCCCCGCCCACGAGAGTCAGAGTAACGACCCGAAGCGCAGCTGTACCGAAATAATTTCGGCCCTGGGCAGGATTCGAACCAGGCACTACGCGCACCACCACGCTGGTAGTTCACCGCTCTACCAACTGCGCCACTGTGTGTGTGTGTGTGTGTGTGTGTGTGTGTGTGTGGTGTGTGTGTGTGTGTGTGTGTGTGTGTGTGTGTGTGTGTGTGTGTGTGTGTGTGTGTGTGTGTGTGTGTGTGTGTGTGTGTGTGTGTGTGTGTGTGTGTGTGTGTGTGTGTGTGTGTGTGTGTGTGTGTGTGTGTGTGAGTGTGTGTGTATGTGTATGTGTATGTGTGTGTGTGTGTGTGTGTGTGTGTGTGTGTGTGTGTGTGTGTGTGTGTGTGTGTGTGTGTGTGTGCGCGCGCGCACGCGTTTACAGTCGTATATGTACACGCAAGAGTGCAATCAAGTATCAAAATTCTCTCCCCTTGACATGAACTCAGTAATAGGTCAATATGTGCAGACACGCGCACATCAACACCACCTATTATGTCGGCTTAAATACTTCATTAAAGATGGACTCATCACCACAACGAGACAAGTGCAATTCAGCCTCGCAATGAGCACTTTGCGTTTATTTATGGCTTACCTGTTGCATCGCGCGGGTGGCTGATATCCTAGAGTTAAAGTGGGTGATATCTGGTACTACGTTGACGTTTCCTAAATAGTAGAAATTTGTGCTTAAAAGATTTCCTTTTCTTATTCCAACAGCGTCGTTCCACTGTGTGTTCTATTTGACGACAACTTTCAGTACTTTGGTTCATTTCTCCAATATCCAATATAAATATAAAAACATGAGTCTTAAGCCTTGGGGTAACAGCAGCCTGCTTGATCAAACCGACCAATGGCGACACGAGTGACCCGCAAACGCGGCGCGGGATTGGACGTTTAAATAGCGACGACTTGACGTCACCGAGAGCGGTGGGCGGCTCGTTGGCCCTAAATCAATTTCCTCAACTTTCAATCTTTTGTCGTGACTTCATCTTCAACTTGAAAACTTTCGTGAGACTTATTACCTTGCTATTAAGGCTTGCAGGGATGGAATGGAAAGAGGCGAGGGAGAGAGAGAGGGAGGGAGGGAGGGA
>NC_134784.1:6000357-6010357 GCF_046742065.1 Oratosquilla oratoria
CAGTTATGGTTAAATCCTTTTTAGCGAAGTCACTCAACCTCAACAACAACGTCAATCCAGGATCAGGGAATTCTATTCAGTTGAGGGGTGGTCCGTGGACTAAAAGTGTCCGTTGATTTTTTTTTTTTTTTTTTTTTTTTTTTTTTTTTTTTTTTTAACAAATTAACATTAGATTCTGTCAAGATGAACTCGGGACAAAGTAAACACGATGTCTGAATCAATATATTGTTGGACAAAACATTCAATTTCATTTCATTTTACTTATTTGATTTGATCTAGTCTATTTCATTCTATCAATATATTCATTTTCTATTTTATTTGCTTATTCATCTATTTCAATTCTTGTTGTATTTTACTAATTATTTTATTCTTATTCTATTTTATTTCTTTTATTTCATTTCCTGAATTATTAGTCAGATTTTACAATATATCTACCCTTTCCTGTCCCATCCCAAGACTCCCCCGTTCCATCCCAGAACTTATTCCACCCCTTCCATTCCCCTTCCGTTGCATACCATCCAAGAACCCGCTTACCACCGTACATTTACCACCCTTTGCCATTTGATCCCACCCATCCCCCCCCCCCTTCCCACACTCTCTCTCCACCCGTGAGTGATCCTGCATTCCTCTCTTACCCTCTAGCCCTGTCCTCCGTCTTCTCTTCCTCCTCCTCTTCCTCCTCCTCCTCCTACTCTTCCTCCTCCTCCTCCTCCTCTTCCTCCTCCTCCTCTTCCTCCTCCTCCTCTTCCTCCTCCTCCTCTTCCACCTCCTCCTCTTCCTCTTCCACCTCCTCCTCCTCCTCCTTTTCCTCCTTTTCTTCCTCTTCCTCCTCCTGCTCTTCTTCTTCCTCTTCCTCCTCCTCCTTTTTTCTTCTCCTCCTCTTCTTCCTCTTCCTCCTTTTCCTCCTCTTCTTCCTCTTCCTCCTCCTCCTATTCTTCCTTCATTTCCTCCTCCTCCTCTTCCTTCTCCTCTTCCTCCTCCTCCTCTATGGCTCCATCTGGCAACCGGCCTAGACCCCGCGTTTTGGTAAAATTGATGGAATTGTTGTCAGGCCGCGAGTGTATTGAGGCTTGCAGAGGGGCGAGGGCCCCCCTCCCCCCCCGCTTTCCCCATCTGCCCCGGCAGCCTCCTCCTCCTCCCTCTCCCGTTTCCTCTTCCCATCGCTTTACCACTTCCTCTACTCAGTGACTATTCGCCTCCTCCTTACGGGTACTCCCAAGGAAGTATGAGGAGGTGGACGGGGAGGAGGAGGAGGAAGAGGAGGTGGACGGGAAGGAGGAGGAAGAGAAGGAGGAAGAGGAGGAGAAAGAGGGGGATAAGGAGGAAGAGGAGTAGAATGAGGAGGAAGAGGAGGAGGAGTAGAATGAGGAGGAAGAGGAGGAGGAAGAGGAGTAGGAGGAGGAGGAAGAAAAGAAGGAAGAGGAAGAGAAGGAGGAGGAGGAAGAAAAGAAGACGAGGAGAACAAGAGGAGTAGAAGGAGGAGGAAGAAAAGAAGGAAAAGGAAGAGGAGGAGGAAGAAAAGAAGGAAGAGGAGGAGTGGGTAACTAGGAGGAAGAGGAAACAAGGAGGACGAAGAAAAGGAGACGAGGAGAACAAGAGGAGTAGGAGGAGGAAGAGGACAGGCGGAGGAGTAGAGAGAGGAAGAGGACGGGAGGATGCATAGGGAGAGGAAGAGGACGGGAGGATGTATAGGGAGAGGAAGAGGACAGGAGGAGGGGTAGGGAGAGGAAGAGGAAGGACAGGAGGAGTAGAGAGAGGAAGAGGACAGGAGGAGGAGTAGAGAGAGGAAGAGGACGGGAGGATGCATAGGGAGAGGAAGAGGACATGAGGAAGGGTAGGGAGAGGAAGAGGACAGGAGGAGGGGTAGGGAGAGGAAGAGGACAGGAGGAGGGGTAGGGAGAGGAAGAGGCCATGAGGAGGAGCAGAGAGAGGAAGAGGACGGGAGGAGGGATAGGGAGAGGAAGAGGAAGGATAGGAGGAGAGGTAGGGAGAGGAAGATGACAGGAGAATAAACTGTTCCAAACCCTCAAGAATCTCCACTTCCATCAAGTTGCGACCCCCGTCGATGTTACCCCCCCCCCACACACACACTCCCATTCCATCCACGTTTCCATCCCCTCTCCCACTATTTCCCTTCAGATTTTCCTAATAGACCAGCATCTACTCGCCCGTCCCACGAAAAGACCCCATCCCCCCATCGGTTACTCCCCCCCCCCTCTCTGCCCTCCCCCACCACCGTCGTCCCATCTTCCTCCTCATCGCCTTTGAAGGTTGAGTGCGAGGTCGAGAAGTGAAACGTTGCAAACGATTTGTGTTCATATTGAATCAGTCTAGTCTTGTGGGTGTGTATGGTAATGCCTCTGTGTGCGCGCGCGCGTTTGTGTGTGTGTGTGTGTGTGTGTGTGTGTGTGTGTGTGTGTGTGTGTGTGTGTGTGTGTGTGTGTGTGTGTGTGTGTGTGTGTGTGTGTGTGTGTGTGTGTGTGCGTGCCTCAATTCGTGTGCGTGCGTGTAAATCACGTACGGTACCAATGGGTTCGACTATAATTTTAAAGAGATCAGGAGATGAATTGTCTGTCAGTGCTTGAGCAGTGCCTGAGTAGTGCCCGAGCAGTGCCCGAGCAGTGCCTGAACAGTGCCCGAGCAGTGCTTGAACAGTGCCCGAGCATTGCTTGAACAGTGCCCGAGTAACACCTGAACAGTACCCGAGCAGTGCCTGAACAGTGTCCGAGCAGTGCCTGAGTAGTGCCCGAGCAGTGCCCGAGCAGTGCCCGAGCAGTGCCCGAGCAGTGCCCGAGCAGTGCCTGAACAGTGCCCGAGCAGTGCTTGAACAGTGCCCGAGCAGTGGCTGAACAGTGCCCGAGCAGTGCTTGAACAGTGCCCGAGCAGTGCTTGAACAGTGCCCGAGCATTGCTTGAACAGTGCCCGAGTAACACCTGAACAGTGCCCGAGCAGTGCCTGAACAGTGCCCGAGCAGTGCCTGAACAGTGCCCGAGCAGTGCCTGAACAGTGCCCGAGCAGGGCCTGAACAGTGCCCGAGCAGGGCCTGAACAGTGCCCGAGCAGTGCCTGAACAGTGCCCGAGCAGTGCCTGAACAGTGCCCGAGCAGTGCCTGAACAGTGCCCGAGCAGTGCCTGAACAGTGCCCGAGCAGTGCCTGAACAGTGCCCGAGCAGTGCCTGGACAGTGCCCGAGCAGGGGCTGAGCAGTACCCGAGCAGGGGCTGAACAGTGCCCGAGCAGTGCCTGAACAGTGCCCGAGCAGTGCCTGAACAGTGCCCGAGCAGTGCCTCAGCAATGACATTTTCCTCCCCTATTCCCTCATGTGTCTGCCTCCTCCTCCTCTCTGCAGCAGTCGAGAATTGAAAACCCCATAGGGTCCAGTCCTCCCCCTCTCCCTCCCACCCTCTCCCTCCCTCTACGTCACAGACCGAATGGCTTCGTAAGATAAGCCGAGAAAGATGGAGTTGACACAAATGCAGTTCGTAACTCGGCCACTGATAAACTTCATTTGTTCGACAGAAATTGGAGTTGGCAAGGGGCTCCCGAGGGGGAGCCTCGAGAGCGAGACTCCCCCCCCCCCCCCGAGTGGCAGCTCCTGCACAGGTGCGAAACTCGATTCCCTCCGAGTGGATTGCCGACACGCGCGATGAGAGCTGCCAAAGCAGATAAACCAAAAAACCTCTGAGACGCGTGTTATAAACTCGTTCCGGTATGCCTCCTGACCTAGAAATTCTATCACATGCCTTCTATAATTTTGTATGCTATATACAAATATAAATAGATAGATAAATTAATAAGTAAGATAAAACAATAACGATGATAAAGATGGTAATAAAATAAACGACACACTTGCTAATGAAGGCATTAATGCAAGAAATTTTGAGAATTATAAATTCAGAAAATTCTAATTTTTCAATTATTTGTAAACATTGAACTTGATACCTAAATGAAAATAAATAAAAATATCGATGAATAAAAATAAATAGACAAACAAGTAAATACACAGACATGTGAATGAGAGGATAAGAATTTTGAGCAAGAGAGAGGAAGAACGCGAGAGCGTGACAGCGTGACAGCGTGACAGCGTGACAGCGTGACAGCGTGACAGCGTGACAGCGTGTGTGTGTGTGTGTGTGTGTGTGTGTGTGTGTGTGTGTGTGTGTGTGTGTGTGTGTGTGTGTGTGTGTGTGTGTGTGTGTACATGTGCGTGTGTATGTGCGCGCGCGCGCGCGTGTGTGTGTGTGTGTGTGTGTGTGTGTGAGAGAGAGAGAGAGAGAGAGAGAGAGAGAGAGAGAGAGAGAGAGAGAGAGAGAGAGAGAGAGAGAGAGAGAGAGAGAGAGAGAGAGAGAGAGAGAGAGAGAGAGAGAGAGAGAGAGAGAACAAAGCATCTTCCCCATCACTCTCTCACTTTCTCTCCACCTCAGCTCCTCCCCGGGGGAAACGCCGGCCCACCCACCCCGGACCTCCCTGCGCCCACCAGGCTCACGCCCACGCCAGCAAGCAAAACAAACGCCCATCGCCCGCGAAGCACAATGCGAGTATTAGCAGGAGGATTACGGCGCGCTTCAGTCTGGTGCGGAGATGAATGGAATGCCGTGATGAATGGTGATACACGTGGAGACGAAATGGTGAAGAGTATCGATGCGTAGGTCTCCACCATGATGCCTCCTTCCCACGACACGGACCTCCCTCGAAGTGCGAGCGGCAGCATCGCGTGCAGCTCAGCGTCTCCCGGTGTGAACTCCTCGTCCGCTGTTTCAGGTAGGAGGAGGTAATGCCTCAGGATGAGAAAGGGAACGGAGTACGACGCTTACATCTCCACAGCCTAACCCCATTCCCCCCCATCAACTTCCAACCTCCACCTCTCGACTATATCCCTTCTCCCAAATGCTAGTCGACCCCCTTTCCTCCCCACCAAAGGATGGTGGGGGGCGACGGGGGGCTAACGGAGGCCCCCACCCCAGCATCAGCAGAGGCAGTGTGCCGGCAGCGGGCAGCCAATTATAAGCGGGTAACCACATCACGATGTCGTTAGCACAGCCATCAGCACCAGCGCCACTGGGAAAGGTATGAGTGGAGGACGGGGGAGAGAGAGACAGAGAGACAGAGAGACAGAAAGCAGACAGACAGACAGACAGACAGACAGAGAGAGAGAGAGAGAGAGAGAGAGAGAGAGAGAGAGAGAGAGAGAGAGAGAGAGGGGGGGGGAGAACGCGGAAGTCATGGTAATGGAGGAGGGAAATGGTGGGGGAGGGCGTATTATGAGAATGGGGACGGGGGAAAACAAGGGGAACCAGGAGAGAGGGTTAAAGGAGAAGAGAAAAGGAGGAGAAGTAAGGGGAGAAGGGTGACCTCGGGGTGAAGTAGAGACGAGAAGAGAGGAGTAAAGAGGAAGAGACGGGAGAAAGGGTGACCTCGGGGTGAAGTCGAGACAAAGAGAGAGGAGATAAATGAGCTGAGATAAGGTCAGGTTAGATAAAGTGGTGAGGTGAGGTTAGGTCACGTGAGGTCACGTGAGGTCAGATGAGGTGGTGAGGTCAGGTCAGGGAGGTCAGGTTAGTGTGAGGTCAGGTCAGTGTGAGATCAGGTCAGGGGTGAGGTCAGGTCAACTCAGGTGGTGAGGTGAGGCAAGGTGAAGCGAGGTGAGGAGGAGAGGGGAAAAGAGTAGAGGAGAGTGGAGAAGAGGAAGGGTAAGGGAGGACGAGTGAAGGAAGGCGTGAAAAGAAGGGGGAAGGGAGGGAGGGGCGAAAAGAAGGGAGGGGAGGAAAACATAAAGTGATAGAGGGGAGAGGAGACAGGAAGAGGGAAGGGACATCTGGTGAAGGGGTGACAAAGGGAAGGGAGGGTGGGGGAATGAGAAAAACAGAGGGGAAAAGAATCATGCAGGGGAGCAGAGGGGAAGGGGGAATTACGATAGAAAAGGGGATGAAAGGGGAGAAAAAGAGGTGAGAAGGGACCAGGTTGGGGGGGAGGGAATGGAGAGTGAAGAGAAGGTAGAGAGAAGGCTGATAGACGAATGGATGGAAGAGACGGGTGAAGGGGAGTAAAGGGAAAGACAGGAAAAGGGTTTTAGAGAAGGGAAGGGGAAGGGAAGGGGAAAGGAAGGGGAAGAGAAGGGGATGGGATGAAGGGTGCAATGTAGGAAGTGTTTAGGAATAAGAGCGAAGAGAGGGAGACTGAAACGTGTAAATAGAAAACACATGAAGGAGAAAGGAGAAAGGAGGAGGAGGAGGAGGAGGAGGAGGAGGAGAAGGAAGAGGAGGATTAGGAGAGGAATAGGAGGAGCATAAGGGCAAAGAGGAGGAGGAGGAACAGGAGGACGAGGAGGAACAGACGGAGGAGGAGGAGGAGGAGCAAGAGGAGGAGGAAGAGGAGGAAGAGAAGGAGGAACAGAATGAGGAAGAGGAACTGGAGGAGGAGAAAAGGAGAAGCCAAAGTGGAGGCAAGGAGGACTCAAGAAGGACGCAAGGATGGGTTAAGGAGAATGCAATGAGAAGATAAGGAGAAGATAAGGAGAGGGAGAAAATTAAGAATCGAGAGGGATTAAGACGCCCTTTAAGGGTCACATTAGTACGACGTCGAGGAGGAAGTGACTTGGTCGAGGTGGAGGTCGTCGAGGAAGTCGCGAAGTCGAGAGAAGGACGAAGTTGGAAGGGCGAAGGAAAGGGGTGGATCTACAAGACGAGGGACTCGAGGAAGAAGAGGAAACGGAAGAAGAAAAACAGAGGCGAAAATTGTGAAGAGCATAAAAATGAAAACAAAACAAAAAATTGGTTAATGTGGAAAGCGAGGGACGTAGAGTAAAAAGCCAAAACGGGGGGAGAAAACTGGAAGAAAACAGAAATGATAAGAAATGACAAGAAAAGATAAACAATAAGAACATTAACAATGATAACAGCAAAACAAAATAACACTGCAAAAAATAATAAAAAAATAAACAACAGTATCAGTAACTACAACAATAACGTGAGTAGAGAACTGGGTAGGATGTCTTAGCCAGAGGCAAACTTTAATTCTACCCAAGGACCTTCGCGACGTTCTTCAGCTTTGCAAGAACCCCAGTTTCGAGAGGACACCCTGAAGAAGGCGCATCAGACCCGACTCTGCCCCCAAAGATCTAAAGGCCGAAGAAAACGGGGAGAGGGTGAGATGACGTCATCAATAATGACAATAACTCTCGAGGCGGGAGTTAGATCACGTTGGAGTACATGACAAAGACAATAGGAGTCAGAGGAGCTGAAAGGAGTACTAGTGGTAGGAGGGGGAGGAGTGGGAGGGGGGGAGTTGTCGAGGGGGGGGCTGCGGTAAAGTGGGAGGATTGTATTGGAGGTGGCTGGGAGTGGGGGGCTTATTACTTGGTGGGAGATGAACAACGGGATAAACTAGAGATTTGGTCGCGCGGGGAGAGGGGGGGGGGAATGGATCAACGGGTTTAGAACGTGGGGGGGGGGAGGAATGGGAGATGGGACAAGTTAGACTGGATTACCTACAAAGGCAATGCGAACGCACGCAACCGCACGTATCTATCTCTCTATCTCTATCTTTATCTCTCTAGCTCTATCTTTATCTCTCTAGCTCTATCTTTCTCTTTTTCTCTACCTCACTATCTCTCTCTCTCCCTATCTCTCCCTCTACCTCTATCTCCTTAATTCCATCTCTCTCTCTCTCCCTATCTCTATCTCTATCTCTCTCTATCTCTCTCTCTCTCTCCCTCTCTCTCTCCCTCTCTCTCTCCCTCTCTCTCTCCCTCTCTCTCTCCCTCTATCTCTCCCTCTATCTCTCCCTCTATCTCTCCCTCTATATCTCTATCTCTCTCTTTATCTCTCTATCACACACACACACATACACACACACACACACACACACACACACACACACACACACACACACACACACACACACACACACACACACAGAAACAAGCCCTAATTGCGGTATGCGCATCTGTAATGAAGGGACGGCCAAACGGGCTGGTTGGCAGAATGGCCAGACACGGAGAGAGGGAACGGCGCTGGGGAGCGAGAGTGGGAGCGGAGGAGCCTGCGAGGGATCGAGGGAGCTGGGATTAGCACCACTCGGGGAAAACAAGGATTAAGACCAGCCAGCAGAAGGTAAAGAGGGAAGGAGGGAGGGAGAGGGAGGGTGCAATAGGGGAGTGGAGAAAGAAAGGAGGTTGAGTGAAATAAGTGCACGGCTGGAGGATTGCACGAAAGGAGGAAGTGAAGGCAAGAAGGAAGAGGAAGGAAGAGAAAGAGGAGAGGAAGAATATGAAAGTAGTAGTAGTAGTAGTAGTAGTGGTGGTGGTGGTGGTAGTGGTGGTAGTAGTAGTAGTAGTAGTAGTAGTAGTAATAGTAGTAGTAGTAGTAGTAGTAGTAGTAGTAGTAGGAGTAGTACTAGTAGGAGTAGTACTAGTAAGAGTAGCACTAGTAGCTGTATCTGTAACTGTATCTGTATCTGTAGCTGCAGCTGTAGCATCAGCAGGATTAGCATCAGCAATATTAGCATCAGCAGTATTAGCATCAGCAGTATTAGCAGGAGGAGGAAAGTGGGGGGGGGGACCTTGGTGAAGGATAAGTTCATTACAGGGTTGGGGAAGATGGGTCTCACGATCAGGAAGATAGTATGGGGGGATTAGGAGAAGGAAGTGCATGGGTGGGGGGGTAAGGGAACATGCGGGTGGAGGGGGAGGGAACGTGACGAGGGCACTGTGGTGGTCGTGGTGGTGATGGGAGAGAAGGGTGGAGCGGGAGGAGGAAAGTCACCAATGTTAAGGATACTTCGTTACTTTATGTTTATATATCTACAGTATACATACATACACACACACACATATACATATATATATATATATATATATATATGTATATATATTTATAATATATATATAGATATATATATATATATATATGTATATATATACATATACATATATATATATATATATATATATGTATATATATGTATAATATATATATAGATATATATATATATATATATATCTATATATATACATATATATATATCAATCACGAAGAACCCACAGTCGGAATAAAAGGAAACTTAGAAGAACGTATAACTTCTATATTCCGGCTAATAGCTATAGCCCTCTTTCCTGAAAAGGGCTATAGCTATTAGCCGAAATATAGATGTTATACGTTCTTCTAAGTTTCCTTTTATTCCGAATGTGTGTTCTTCGTGATTATTATTTACAAATGTGCTACAACATTTTGTCTATGTGATATATATATATATATATATATATATATATATATATATATATATATATATATATATATATATATATATATATATATGCACACAGATAATTTCCGACTGTCACCCCGTGATTCGAACTGAGGTTTCTCTCGATGCCAAACCAACACCTTAACGCTGTTATAAGCGATTCACCTCAGGTATTTACAACGACAAAAGCCCATAAAGGTTTCGTACCAGCCTCACCGATTGCCCTAGATTTGAGCTCGGGGTCTGTGAAATTTAGGTCATGACAGTAGTTTGCAGTCTACCTACAATCTTCGGGAGTTAGTTCAGCTCCAAGTTGGAGTCCTTTTGTAGCTCCCACTGCTCAGTCGGTAAAGTGCTGGTCTGGCATCGAGTGAGGCCTTGGTTCGAATCCCGGGGCAACTGTTGGAAATTGTATGATATTCGCTACTTCTAGCGACTCACTTCAGGTGTGTGTGTGTGTGTGTGTGTGTGTGTGTGTGTGTGTGTGTGTGTGTGTTTGCGTGAGTGTGTGTCTCTGTGTGTGTGAGTGTATTTATGTGTGCGTGCGTGTATCTGTGTGTAAGGGGAGAAAGAGGGAGAGGGAGACAGACAGAGAGAGAGAGAGAGAGAGAGAGAGAGAGAGAGAGAGAGAGAGAGAGAGAGAGAGAGAGAGAGAGAGAGAGAGAGAGAGAGAGAGAGAGAGAGAGAGAGAGAGAGAGAGAGAGAGAGAGAGAGAGAGAGAGAGAGAGAGAGAGAGAGAGAGAGAGAGAGAGAGAGAGA
>NC_134784.1:6015357-6030357 GCF_046742065.1 Oratosquilla oratoria
ATTGATAATTTTCACGCGAGTCTTGGGCCACCCATCTTCGAGAAAAAAAAAAAAAAAAAAAAAAAAAAACTCATCTGACTTGACAAAAACACGGCTTCCTGGAGGAAGAAGAAGGACGACCGCACGGACAGACGGCAGACAGTCGCACAAAGACAAAAGAGACGGCGACAGACGCGCACCGCATTCCAACCCACGACGGAACAGACACACAACCGGGAGCGGGCACCCCACATTGCGCTTGACGGAACTGTGGGCGGTGGGTAAGCACCCCCCCACTCACCCACCCACACCCACGACAGAGAAATTCCAACATAGTGGGGGAATGGTGGGTGGGGGGGATAGCTGAGAGAGGACCTTGACTGAGGAAGGGTTGGGAGAACGAGTAACATACAGTGGTATTCTTTAAAAAAAAAAAATCTTTCCTTATATAAATCCTTGGGGGGGGGGAAGATTTATATAATAAAATAATTTTTTTAAGAATACCACTAAGATTTTTACAGTGGTAATCTTAAAAAAAAAAGTATTTCTTTATGTAAATCTCTCCCTTCCAAGAATTTATATAAGATTTATATAAGGAAATGTTTTTTTTAAGAATACCACCGTAACTACTTTGATTTGTCGTGGGTCATCATATTAAAACGACAGGGCATGATTCGCAGTAATAGATTTAAAAAAAAAAAAATTTAAGAAGGAAATAGGCAAGGTTTGGTTTACTAATAGGTGGTCAACGAGTGGAATAGACTTAGTGACCATCTAGTGAGCGCTGAAAGTATCGGTTGTTTTAAGAAAAGGTTAGACAACTTAATGGATGGGGATGACAGGTGGTAATGGACATGGAACTGCCTAGTGTAGGCCTTATGGTCTCTTGCAGTCTCCTTCATCCTTATGTTCTTATGTTCTTATGACATGGGATCCGGCCGGTACTCGAGGGAGTGAAAGAATCTCTTCAACGCTCGTGAGCCGAAGAAGAAGAAGAAGAAGAAGTCTGGAACTGGAGGGATGGGTTACTTGCTGCTGGAAGAGCCGGGGCGCGTGGTGGCTGCTGGCGTCACGGGCGAGGAGCGTCCACGTTGCACACGGGCACAGAAGAAAGAACGCAACAGAATTTGGGTAAGCGGAAGGGAAGGAAAGGGAAGGGAAGGGAAGGGAAGGGAAGAAGAGGAAGAAGGGAGGAAGATGAGGAGGAAGGGAGGGAGAAAGAGGAGATGGAATGAAGAGTAGGAGGGAAAGGAAGATGAGGAGGGGGAAAGTAGAGGAGGGGAGACAGTAGGGGAAAGTAGAGGAGGGGAGAGAGTAGGGGAAAGTAGAGGAGGGGAGAGAGGAGGGGAGAGAGGAAGAGGGGAGAGAGGAAGAGGGGAGAGAGGAGGAGGAGGAGGCAGAGGAGAAGAAGGAGGAGGGGAAAGAGGAGGAGGAGAGGGAAGAGGAGGGGAAGAGGAGGAGCGGAAAGAAGAGATGGAAGAGGGGAAAAAGGAGGAAGAGGAAGGAGAGAAAGAAAAGGAAGAGGAGGCGGAGGAGGGGAGGAGGAGGAGAGGGAAGAGGAGGGAAACATGAGGGGTGGAAAAAGGAGGAAAAGGGGAAAAAGGAGAAAGAGGAAGGAGAGAAGAAGGAAAAGGAGTAGGAAGAGGGAGGGAGGAGTTGGTTGGAAAGGGTAGAAAGAGAGAGATAAGAGAGAGAGAGAGAGAGAGAGAGAGAGAGAGAGAGGAAAGGAGGATGGAGAGAACAGGAAAGAACTCGGGGAGGGGAAAGGAGGGAAGTCGAAAGATACCAGCTCTTATAAAAGAGTCCACGGTCATCTGGAGGAGGAAGAGGAGGAGGAGGTGGAAGAGGAGGAGGAGTAGGAAGAGGAAGAGGAAGAGGAAGAGGAGTAGGAAGAGGAAGGGGAGGAGGAGAAAGAGGAGAAAGGGAGTAGAGGAAGAGAGGAAGAGGAGGAGGAGAAGGAGGAGGAAGAGGAGGAGGAAGAGAAGGAAGAGAAGTAGGAAGAGAAGGAAGAGGAGGAGGAGGAGGGAGATGAGGAAGGTGAAGAGGAGGAGGGGGAGAGGAAGGAAGGGAGGAGGAGGAGAAGTGGGTGGCCACTGTGACTGGGAGCAAACTTATCCGTAAGAGAAGAGCAGAGGAACAGAGATGATGCATTGTGTTTTTGTTTGTTCTGTTTGTTTGTTTGCTTGTGTGTGTGTGTGTGTGTGTGTGTGTGTGTGTGTGTGTGTGTGTGTGTGTGTGTGTGTGTGTGTGTGTGTGTGTGTGTGTGTGTGTGTTTTTGTGTGTGTGTGTGTGTGTGTGTGTGTGTGTGTGTGTGTGTGTGTGTGTGTGTGTGTGTGTGTGTGTGTGCGCGCTTGTGTGTTTGAGTGTGTGTGTGTGGGAGAAAGATAGAGATGGAGATAAAGATAGAAAGAAAGGAAGAGAGATTGAAGGAAAGAGATGATGAAAAGAGGAAGGAGGAAATAGAAGAGGAGAAAGGTTAGAGAAGAGAATAACGAAAAGGGGAGAAAAAAGAGAGAGAAGGGGAGAAAGACAGACGGAAAGAGAAAGAGAGGGGGGAGAATGAAAGGGAGAGAAAAAAAACTCGAGAGTCAGAAGTGAAGGACGAAGGAAAGTGGGAGGGAGGGAGGGAGGGAGGGAGGGAGGGAGGGAGGGAGGGAGGGAGGGAGGGAGGAAGGGAGGGGATGGAGAGACATAGGGGGAGGGAGGAAGGGGAGGGAAGGATGGAGGGAGGATTGGAGGGAGGGAGGAGGGAAGGGGAGGGAGGTAGGAAGGAGAGGGAGGGAAGAGGGAAGAAGGAGGGAAGGAAGGAGGGAGGGAGGGAGTGGGAAGAGGAAAGAAGGAAGGCAATGAAGGAGAGAGAGAGGGAAGGAGGAAGGAGAGGGAAGAGGGAAGAAGGGAAAGAAGGAGGGAGGGAGGGAAGGGGAGTTAAGAGGGAAGAAGGGAGGGAAGGAAAGGAAGAGGGAAGAAGGGAGGGAGGGAAGGGAAGAGGGAAGAAGGGAGGGAGGGAAGGGAAGAGGGAAGAAGGGAGGGAGGGATGGGGAGAGAAGAGGGAAGGGAGGGAGGGATGGGGAGGGAAGAGGGAAGGAGGGAGGAATGGGGAGGGAAGAGGGAAGGAGGGAGGGATGGGGAGGGAAGAGTGAAGAAGGGAGGGAAGGGAGGAAAGGGAGGAAAGATGGAAGAAGGGAGAGAAGGAAGGAGGGAGGGAGGGAAGGGAGGGAAGGGAGGAAAGATGGAAGAAGGGAGAGAAGGAAGGAGGGAGGGAGGGGGAGAGAAAAGGGAAGGAGGAAGGGAGGGAGGGACGTAGAGAGGGAGAGAGGGAGGAGGGGGGGAGAAGGGAAGAAGGGAGGGAGGGAAGAAGGGAGGGAGGGAAGAAGGGAGGGAGGGAAGAAGGGAGGGAAGGAAGGAAGGAAGGAGGGAGGGAAAGGAGAGGAAGAAACGGAAGGATAAAAAAGTGCGTCGCGGCCCCCACACAAAGACTCTATGGATCCAGCTGTTCGTTTCTTTAATACAACTATTACAACAAGCGACGCTGGAAAGGTGCAGTTGGAGATTTCCTGGAATCCGAGAGTAATTCAAGACATTACAGAACAGAAGCGCCATTGCTGACTGGCGAAGAAAATGCAAATTGGGTCAATTAAGGGAAGTAGTGACTTTCCGAAGCAACAGAAAACGGGAAGAGGAGGGGATGGGGTGGGGGTGGGATAGCGGGGTAATGCTGTGCGCTCCCAAAGAACGGGAGCGATGGTGTAAGGCGTTCAGCGAAGTCCAAATGATTTTATTCTGCTTCGAGAGGATGTCATTCATGCATACATACAGACATACATCACATGCATACATACAAACATCAGATACCTACATTGCATGCATAGACCAAAAATCCTTTTTCATATGGAGACGACAAAGCGTTTCATGACTTCTGAAGGGACATCCACATTCCAAAGGGTAAGATTATTCTTTAAAAATAAATAAATAAATAAACAAATAAAAACAAATAAAATAAATGGTAATCAAGAGGTTCTATCCAACGCATTGCATTCTGTATTCATTTTGGTTTGAACGACTCGTTAAAAAATAGATAAATAGATAAATAAAATAAAATTATATTATATATATATTATATATATATATATATATATATATATATATATATATATATATATATATATACTGTATATGGATCATGATATTCGACTCTTACATCCCGACCGACATTAGGCTAATGTCTCGAATGGGCCTAAACGCAGGAAACGTTTCTGTGCTGCTGCTGCTGCTGCTGCGAAGTCTCCTCAACGTTTCTTTGCATTCACAAACAAATTGTGCCATTGACCCGAGGGGGCGAAAATTGTACTTAATGGACTATTCATTGCCTTTATCTGCAATTGCAGCACGAGGGGAGGGGGAGGGGAGCGCTTGCAATAGACGAGGTGGTGAAATCCGAAACCCGGGCACTGAGTGCCAAGCCAGGAGGATGCCGGGGGAGAGGGGGAGAGGGGGAGAAGGGGAGTAGAGGGAGGGGGAGAGGGGGAGAGGGAGAGAGGGGGAGAGGGGAAGAGGGGGAGAAGGGGAGTAAGGAGAGGGGGAGAGGGGAGCGGAGGAGGGAAATAGAGGAGCTGGGGAAGGGAGATAGAGGGAGGGGAGGGGAAAGAGAACCAGGGGCAGGGAGGGGGATGGGAAAGGGAGGGAGATGGGTAAGGGAGGGGTAGAGGGAAGAGGGGGGAAGGGAGAGAGGGGGAGGGGGAAGGGAGGAAGGGAGATAGGAGGAGGGGGAGGGGATTGAGAGCGGGAGAGGGAGGAGGAGAGGGAGGGGAGAGGGAGGAGGGAAGACGAGGGGGAGAGGAGAGAGGGGAGAGGAAAGAGGGAAGAAATGAGACGGGAGAGGAGGAGGATAAGATTGAGGTGGGGGAAAGAGGAGCTGGGGGGAAAGGGGGAGGAGGTGCGGGTGGTAAACGGCGAGCGGAGTAAAGGGGGCAAGAAGACGGGGAACGGCGAAGATGGGAAGGTGGAGTCGGGGGAGAGTGGGACCTGTGGAAAAGAGAGGGGGAGAGAGGAAAGTAGTTAAAGGGATGGAGAGGTGGGAGAGGAGTAATAGGAGTAGGGAGGGGAGGGGAGAGAGGAGAGGGTAGGAGAGGGGAGGGGGTGATAGAGGAAGGGGGGAGAGAGAGGAAGGGAGGGTGAAAGAGGGGAGAGCAGAGGGAGAGGGGGAGAGAGAGGAGGGGGAGGGAGGGGAGGGGGAGAGAGGGGAGGGGGAGGGAGGGGAGGGGGAGAGAGGGAGGAGGAGGGGAGGGAGGGAGAGGAGGGGAGGAGGAGAGAGGGGAGGAGGAGAGAGGGGAGGAGGAGAGAGGGGAGGAGGAGAGGAGGAGAGAGGGGAGGAGGAGAGAGGGGAGGAGGAGAGAGGGGAGGAGGAGAGAGGGGAGGAGGAGAGAGAGAAGGAGGAGAGAGGGGGTGACCCCTGAAGTCCAAACGAGGTCCGACAAACACGAAATGGCATGATGCAATGTCGATTGCAGTCCAGATAAAAGGGGAGATCTTGAGGTCTTATGTTTCGTAAGTAGAGGGCGGTGATCATCGCTCTGCCTTATTGCAAATAAAAGCCGCCCACCTCTTCGATCGTGCTTGCAAGTCCTTGCAAAGAAATATTTGTGCATTTAGTGGTGTGTGTGTGCGCGCGCGCTTGTGTGTGTGTGTGTGTGTGTGTGTGTGTGTGTGTGTGTGTGTGTGTGTGTGTGTGTGTGTGTGTGTGATCCACCATGGTCTTGACCACGTGTTGGACTCGTGATCGACAGCTATTACCCTCTCGGACGAGAGCTCAGAGCTCATATATGACCGATCTATGGGTAATGCTGTGACCTTACACGCTCACACATACACAACTCCCCGCCCAGTAGGGTTGGTGTAACGAATATTAGCGCAACAATACTGAAATTATTTCAGTCCTGGGCGGGATTCGAACTCGGACCGCTGTAGCAGCGGTTGCGATCATACAAAACACACACACACACACACACACACACACACACACACACACACACACACACACACACACACACACACACACACACACACACACACACACACACACACACACACACACACACACACACACACACACACACACACACACACACACTTACCTATATCAAAATGTGTACCAAGCTAACTGCTCGTACATCCCCGCCGATCTTCGTGGTTCCCCGAACCGTTCTATTTATCTACTCGAAACGGCTCCGTCCTTTCTGTCTAATGGTGAGTTTACCAATCGTCAGTCTGGTTCTGTCTGCAACAGTGCGTCTATCAGGCTCTGTTTGTCTGTCTCTGTCTGTTTGCTCTTGCTTCCTCACACTTTCTCCTACTTACTTTTACTTCCCTCCTCTCCACCATATTTCTCGTTCATACTTCATACACACACACACACACACACACACACACACACACACACACACACACACACACACACACACACACACACACACACACACACACACACGCACGCACGCACGCACATGTCCTATGTGCGTGCATCCGTCTCTCTCCGCGAAGATCAACCCCACCACCACCACTACCACCATCACCTCCACTCCCACCACCACCGCCACCTCTGCAGCAACTAAATTGCCAACATCATTACCACCAATACTGCTGCCACCAAGGCCTCTTTCTGTCACCCTTTTAGTTTCCGCAGGGCCGGACAGAAGGTGGCACGGAAACACACAGATGGAAATGAGACACGCACACACGCGTGTGTACACAGATCTAGACACGCACAGTCATCTCCCCCAATACACATGCATTCACACACACACACACACACACACACACACACACACACACACACACACACACACACACACACACACACACACACACACACACACACACACACACACACACACACACACACACACACACACACACACACACACACACACCGAGGCAGCCGTTATCTTCATAGAACAATATGCATGACGAGACAACGCCTACATCCCGCGGTCCGCGTTCAATCTCGCTCTTATTCCCCCTCTCCCCCCCCTCTCTCTCTCTCTCTCTCTCTCTCTCTCTCTCTCTCTCTCTCTCTCTCTCTCTCTCTCTCTCTCTCTCTCTCTCTCTCCTTCCGTAGCCCAAACATCACCAAAAGTTTTAAAAATACACTCGAAACTTGATTTAAGAGATTTCGGATTTGAGGGAGTCCATATTTCAAATGTCGTGATTTGTGCAGAAAACTTTTTGAATATGAATTCCCTCATATTACATACATACATAATATATATATAAATATATATATATATATATATATATATTCACATACACAGACATTTTACACGTATTTATTACATTTTATCTGTTCAGCCCTCACCAGTCTATATGCAATCTATCCTCGCTGTCTTGTGTATTAGAACATTAGGCTAAACGTTCGAGACAATCACGCTTCCAGTCTCGAAATCCCTTTAAGCCAGTCGCTCTCCGCATCCATGCGGGCGCGGCGACTCTGGTGGGAACCGAAGAGGAGCGGAGGCCGGGCGAAGAGGAAACAGAGAGTCTGAGAGTCCGGGAGGAAATCAGAACGGAGAAAGGCGGAAGGAGGAGGAGGGAGAAAGGCGGAAGGAGGAAGAGGGAGAAAGGCGGAAGGAGGAGGAAGGAGAAAGGCGGAAGGAGGAGGAAGGAGAAAGGAGGAGGAGGGAGAAAGGTGGAAGGAGGAGGGAGAAAGGCGGAAGGAGGAGGAAGGAGAAAGGCGGAAGGAGGAGGAAGGAGAAAGGCGGAAGGAGGAGGAGGGAGAAAGGCGGAAGGAGGAGGAGGGAGAAAGGCGGAAGGAGGAGGAGGGAGAAAGGCGGAAGGAGGAGGAAGGAGAAAGGCGGAAGGAGGAGGAGGGAGAAAGGGGGAAGGAAAATGGAAAAACTTCTAGATGGGAAAATGTTACAAGTGGAGTTCCTCAGGGTTCCGTTCTTGGGCCACTTCTATTCATAGTATATATAAATGATATAGACCATGGACTAAGATCTACTGTTTCCAAATTTGCTGATGATACAAAACTGTGCGGAATGGCAAATGATCACTTAAACCAATTAGATATTCAAGAAGATTTAGATAAATTACAGCAATGGTCTGAAAAGTGGCTAATGAAATTTAACACGAGTAAATGCAAGGTAATGCACATAGGTAAAAACAACAATAAGTGCGATTACAAGTTATTTGGAAATTCGTTAACAAAAGTGGATAGTGAAAAAGATATCGGCGTAATTATCAGTAACGACCTCAAATCATCCAAGCAGTGTATTTCAGCCTCTGAGAAAGCAAATAAGATTCTAGGACTGATTGCGCGATCTTTTGATTTCAAAAGTCCATCGCTCATTAACAAGCTATATAAATCGTTAGTTCGTCCACATTTGGAATATGCTGTTTCTGTATGGTCACCGAATTTCATTAAAGACATTGACAGACTGGAAAAAGTACAACGGCGAGCCACAAAACTGATTCCAAATATCAAAAATAAATCATACGAAAATCGACTAAAACATATGAATCTGTTTTCCCTAAAAAAGCGTAGACTCAGAGGTGACTAGATACAGGTCTTTAAGATTCTAAAGGGAATTGACATCAAAAGTGACAAACTTTTCACATTGAATGAGAATCAGACAAGAAACAATGGTCTCAAACTATCCGGAAATAGATTCAATTTGGAAGTAGGTAGAAACAACTTTGCCAAACCGTGTAGTTACAAAGGATTACAAAGGCAAAGCATGCCGACAGGAGACCTTTTGATCCATATCTAGGTCGGATGCAAAAAAAAAAAAAAAAAAAAAAAAAAAAAATCATATTAATAATAAATTAAAACTATAACAATGTAAATAACAATTAAAATACATAAATAAATGCATTGGTATAGTTGAATAACAAACAAACAGGTAAATAGTAAATGATAATAAATTGACATATAACTAATAATAAATGAAAATCAGACAGACAAATTATAACAAAACAAAAACAAATAATATAACATAAATTATAATAATTACAGCATCTTACTTAGGTATTTATCTAAATGATTCTTAAAGCTTCGAACTGAACTACATTGCACTACCTGTGCAGGAAGTTTATTCCATTCATTAACTACACGGTTGGCAAAGTTGTTTCTACCTACTTCCAAATTGAATCTATTTCCGGACAGTTTGAGACCATTGTTTCTTGTCTGATTCTCATTCAATGTGAAAATGTTGTCACTTTTGATGTTGTCAATTCCCTTTAAAATCTTAAAGACCTGTATCAAGTCCCCTCTGAGTCTACGTTTTTTTAGGGAAAATAGATTCATGTGCTTAAGTCGATTTTCGTATGATTTATTTTTGATATTTGGAATCAGTTTTGTGGCTCGCCGTTGTACTTTTTCCAGTCTGTCAATGTCTTTAATGAGATTCGGTGACCATACGGAAACAGCATATTCCAAATGTGGACGAACTAACGATTTATATAGCTTGTTAATGAGTGATGGACTTTTGAAATCAAAAGATCGCGCAATCAATCCCAGAATCTTATTTGCTTTCTCAGAGGCTGAAATACACTGCTTGGATGATTTGAGGTCGTTACTGATAATTACGCCGAGATCTTTTTCACTATCCACTTTTGTTAACGAATTTCCAAATAACTTGTAATCGTACTTGCTGTTATTTTTACCTATGTGCATTACCTTGCATTTACTTGTGTTAAATTTCATTAGCCACTTTTCAGACCATTGCTGTAATTTATCTAAATCTTCTTGAATATCTAATTGGTTTGAGTGAATGGAATAAACTTCCTGCACAGGTAGTGCAATGTAGTTCAGTTCGAAGCTTTAAGACTCATTTAGATAAACACCTAAGCAAGATGCTGTAATGATTATAATTTATTTTATATTATTTGTTTTTGCTTTGTTATCATTTGTCTGTTTGATTTTCATTTATTATTAGTTATGTGTCAATTTATTATTATTTACTGTTTACCTGTTTGTTTGTTATTCAACTATACCTATGCATTTATTTATGTATTTGTTTGTTGCATACATTATTATAGTTTTTTTTATAATTATTATTTTATTATTATTATGATTTTTTTCGCATCCGACCTAGATATGGACCAAAAGGTCTCCTGTCGGCATGCTCCGCCTTTGTAATCCTTTGTAGGAGGAGGGAGAAAGGCGGAAGGAGGAGGAGGGAGAAAGGCGGAAGGAGGAGGAGGGAGAAAGGCGGAAGGAGGGAGAAAGGCGGAATAAGGAGGGTGGAAGAAGAATGTAGGAGAAATTTGTGGAAGGAGAAAGTGGGATGAGGGAAAAGGAAAGTGGAAAGACGGAGGGGAGAAAGTGGGAGGAGGAAGCGAAAAAGTGGAAGGGAAAATGGGGGCTATGGGAGTACCGTGGAGAAAATGGTAGGAGGGACGGCCAAAAAAACGAAATTGGGAAAGGCAAAACAGAAAATGGGAGGGAGGACAAAGTATGAAAATGAAAAGGAGCGAGAAGAAAATTGGGAAAGAAGAAAATCTGAACAAAGAAGAAAGTGAAATAGGACAGAGGAAGGGGAGCGTTGCTTTTGACCACAAAAAAAAAGAAGCTAATTATATCACAACAAAACTTGCCCACTGTCTGAATTCAGCCTGAAGGCCACACGATTCGATTCAGCTTAGGACCGCCACCATCTCACAAGAGATCAACGGGATTCCCGTCCACGCAAGCTCGATTCGTTTCGTCTCCTCGAGGTAAACAACCACGAGGAAGAATCTTGAAGTGCAAGGTGGAGGAGGAGGTGGAGGAGGAGGTGGAGGAGGAGGTGGAGGAGAAGAGGAAGCTGGATAAAGAGTTGGAGGGGGAAGAGGAGGAGGAGGAAGGGGAGGAAAAGGTGCAGAAGGAGAAAGAGGACGAGGAGGAGGAAGTGGAGTAGAAGGAGGAGGGGGAGAAGGAGAAGGAAGAGGAGTAGGAGGAGTAGAAAGAAGAGTAGGAGGAGGAGGAGGAAGGGTGGGAGAGGAATGGGCGAGAAGGTGTGGGGAAGGGGTCTGTTGGGGTGGGTTGGGGTGTGGGAGGAGTAAGGAGGAGACCCAAACGACGCCACAATGAGAGAAAATGAAGATAAAGTTGCGATATGGATGACGATGGCGATAGGCCCTAGATAACACAAACTGGTGGTGAGTATATCGCCCAGCCTCCGTGTGTGTGTGTGTGTGTGTGTGTGTGTGTGTGTGTGTGTGTGTGTGTGTGTGTGTGTGTGTGTGTGTGTGTGTGTGTGTGTGTGTGTGTGTGTCCGTGTGCATGTGTGTATGTGTATGTATGTTGTGTGTGTGTGCGCATATTTCCGTGTGCGTGTGTACATATATGTTGTGTGTGTGTTTGTGTGTGCGCACAGATGTGTGTGTGTTTTTGTGTGTGTGTACAGATGTGTGTGTGTGTGTGTGTGTGTGTGTGTGTGTGTGTGTGTGTGTGTGTGTGTGTGTGTGTGTGTGTACAGATGTGTGTGTGTGTGTGTGTGTGTGTGTGTGTGTGTGTGTGTGTGTGTGTGTGTGTGTGTGTGTGTGTGTGTGTGTGTGTGTGTGTGTGTGTGTGTGTGTGTGTGTGTGTGTGTGTGTATGTGTGTGTGTGTGTGTGTGTGTGTGTGTGTGTGTGTGTGTGTGTGTGTGTGTGTGTGTGTGTGTGTGTGTGTGTGTGTGTGTGTGTGTGTGTGTGTGTGTGTGTGTGTGTGTGTGTGTGTGAGTGAGCGTGTGTGTGTGTGTGTGTGAGCGTGTGTGTGAGCGTGTGTCCGTGTGCGTGTGTGTACGTGTATGTTGTGTGTGTGTACGCATGTGTCCATGTGCGTGTGGGTACATGTATGTTGTGTGTGTGTGTGTGTTTGTGTGTGTGTACAGGTGTATGTGCAAACATGTGGATGTATATGTGTGCGTATGTGTGTGTGTACATGTGTATGTATGTGTGTGTATATGTGTGTATACATTTATGAATACATGTGTGCGTATGTGTGTACATGTGTGTGTGTGTGCCCGATGTGTGTGCGTTTGTGTGCGTGCGTATATCTGTATGTGTGGTGTGTGTGTGTGTGTGTGTGTGTGTGTGTGTGTGTGTGTGTGTGTGTGTGTGTGTGTGTGTGTGTGTGTGTGTGTGTGTGTGTGTGTGTGTACGCGCGTGCGCTCTTACACACAATTTCCCTCACAACTGAAGAACTAAATTAAAAAAAAAACATACCTTTGTATAAAAATCATAAAAAAAAAAATGGTTTGGGAAAAATGGACTGTAAAAGTGTTTTTGTTCTCCTGATTTTTTCCCAGTTATTTGAAGTAGGATTGAACCCCTCCTCCTCCCCCCCCCTCCGACACAGGTCTGCAAGCACTTACGTCAGTGCTGCATTTGTGTTCACGTGTCACAAACAGTTCAATATGTTCACAAATACTATTGCTATGTGCGCCTTATTTGCAATTAAAACTGGGAAACGATCACAAACAGGCAAATGCAGAGCAAACACGTCAACAACGGGGGAGACACGGGTGACGGGGGGGGGAGGGAAGGAGGGACAGAAGCGAAGGGGAAGGGGGGAAAGAGGAAAGAGGAAAGAGGGGGGAGAGGGGCGAGGGGGACGGGGGCGAGTGGGGAGAGGGGCGAGTGGGGAGAGGGCCCGAGTGGGGAGAGGGGCGAGGGGGAAAGGGGAAATGGGCAAGAGGGGAAATGGGTCAGGGGGAAAGGGGCTAGGGGGGATGGGGAGAGGGGCGAGGGGAAGAGGGGACGAGGGTGGATAGGGGCAAGGGGGTACAGGGGCGATGGGGGATAGGGGTGACGGAGGACAGGGGCGACAGGGGACAGGGGCGACGGGGGACGACGGGGGACAGGGGCGAGAGGGGACAGGGGCGACGGGGGACAGGGGCGCGTGGGGGAGAGGGGCGAGGTGGAAGGAAGCGAGGGGGGAGAGAGAGTTGTTGGCTCCATCCGTCTAACGAACGTGTTTTCATGAACAGTTATCGATCACATGGCACTGTGATCGATATTTACTCGCACAAAAACACGAGGGCGCCAACGTCACCAGCCCGATCAAAATAAGTTCCACGTCAGGCTAGTGACATCGGGGGTATTGTTTCGATCCACAACAAAGGAATCGGTAACATGGTCAAACTTATAAACGAATTAATTTTCCACTTTCGGTATGACATTCCAGCCGCATTTAATGTTAACCTCATTACAACCAACCTTAACCCTCTTTGGCACTTCTGAAACAATCTAAAAAGTAATTGAAATATCATCTTGGTAACTAAAAATATCACAAAGGTGGTTCCTGTATGCATAGCATAAACGTCTGTATTGGCGTTAAAAGAATTTCAGATATCATAACCCAAAATCGGAAAAATATACATTTATTGAAAACGGCTGTGAGCTAAAATACAAAGGTCCTGTTTCATACAAATCCGTGGATGATACATGCAAAAGTTCACATACAAAAAATAATCTGGAATCCACTTCACATCAACCTTTCGTAACCCTCTTTCAGCGAAATAATCGTCCCATACAAACTGTAACACAGAAATAAGCGAAAGTAATTCAATCAACACCCACGGGAAATATTGGATATTTAACGAAACATCGTGGAAGATTACACAGGATAGATACGTAGAACTCTCCTACAAAGAAACAGGTCAATCTATCGGTACTTAAACGAAACACAAACAAACGGATAAACCAGAAGAATGCAGACTAGAACAAACGTAAAACTCTTCTCTGATGGCAACAAATGCAGGAAACATACTTTCCCCCAACACATATGCAAACATGCATGCAGGCAGGCAGGCAGCATAGAAGCTCCCGCCTCTCCATATCATCAATGCTGTTCATTACATAACACGCCTCCAGGTGGGGCACTTTTCATTATCGATCCCCCACTGCCGAATAGAATTGTCTGACGACTAAGAACTAAAGCTTTAATGGCCATTAGAACCCAATATTTGATTTATCGAAGGTCAGTGTAATACTCCTTCAACCCTGCGACTAAACACACAAAATCATTTCTGCTTTAAACAACGTCACCCCTTCGACCTCCATTTAATTTTCCACAACGCAGATTGGAATCATCGACTGAGGTACAAAAGATACGAGAAAAAAACAAAAAACAAAAAATCACCGACTCAAAATTCAATAATTAAA
The DNA here is from genome assembly GCF_046742065.1 of Oratosquilla oratoria. Lineage (NCBI taxonomy): Eukaryota > Metazoa > Arthropoda > Malacostraca > Stomatopoda > Squillidae > Oratosquilla > Oratosquilla oratoria. Next base: position 6,029,462 of record NC_134784.1, read on the forward strand.
AAAGTTATGCATTTTACGCTCGTATCACAACGTGGCATAGTCATCAAGAGTCAAACTCGTGTAAAAATATCTTTCCCCACAAATAGATTACATAAAAAATCATGATCAAATGCTCTTATAACTCAAACGCACTCTCCTTTCTTAGTTCACAGCACCCTTCATTCAGCCTAAAGAGAATGGTTGAGGGAGAGTGAGTGGAGAGAGGTTAGCGAGCGGCTAAGTGAACAATAAATACTTTAACCACGAAAACATTAGTGACAAGATACGTCAAAACGTTCAGTGGCTTTGTTACAAAGACAACCTTGCTACAAGTTGTCCTGACGGCCAACGTCAGACAACTTTACACTGCTGAGGGCATTTCGGGATCACCTGAAGAATTGTCACCCCAGACATCGAGAGGGTGATCATTCTTCAGGGGGACTATTCTGGGGTGACAATTCCTAAGGTGTGATATCCTAGGGTGACGATTCCTACATTAACCTAATCTAATCTTACCTAGCTTAACGTTACCTAACTTAACCTAACCTAACCTAGCCTAGTCTAACCTAACCTAACCTAACCTAACTTAACCTCACTTAACTTAACCTAACTTAATCTCACTTAACCTAACCTAACTTAACCTAACCTAACTTAACCTCAGCTAACCTAGCCTAACTTAACCTTGCCTAACCTAACCTTACCTAACCTAACCTAACCTTACCTAACCTAACCTTACCTTACCTAACCTTACCTAACCTTACCTAACCTTACCTAACCTTACCTAACCTTACCTAACCTTACCTAACCTTACCTTACCTAACCTTACCTTACCTAACCTTACCTTACGTAACCTTACCTTACCTTACCTAACCTTACCTTACCTAACCTAACCTTACCTAACCTAACCTAACCTAACC
>NC_134784.1:6035357-6052857 GCF_046742065.1 Oratosquilla oratoria
GGAGGAGGAGTAAGAGGAAGAGGAGGAGTAAGAGGAAGAAGAGGAGGAGGAGGAGGAGGGAGATGTGTCGCAAGGTCCACCACTCTTACTCACGCGGCCACGCAAGCGAAGTTCCACCGCCCCGGGAACAATAACAAATTCACATCAGCAAAAGAAGCAGTATATAATATCAACCACAATATCAATGGAAAGTATAAAAATAAAAAACAAAAATAAACAATAGTCAGTACAATACCAAACTCAGGAACAATGCGACAATCAACAGGACTAAAAAAAAATAAAAAAAAAATAAATAAAAAGAATAAGAAATAAACAAATAGATAAAACGTGAGGGCGCTACGGAGATGAATAAAATCGCCTGACGGTAGTAAGAGTAATAAAGGAAAAGTATCACCAGGTAAGGGAGGACATTCCATTCGAGTCGAGACTTGGTTTCAAAAGACCAGAGATCTTTTTTTGTTGAAAATGTGAAAGTAATTTATTTCGCTTTACCTTCCCCCCTCCCCCCCAAAAAAAAAATCATGATTTTCGAATATGGTAAAACATCCTAAAATATTTGAAAAGAAATGAACATAACGAGAGATTAAGAAAAAAAAAAGTGGATCGGAATCCATCTCAAATACAAAAGATGACATAATACATCGGACAGAAAAGTACTTGAAATCTACATTTATGCAATCCCATTCAACAATAATTTCACCATGAAAAAGATACGTAGACAAAACAGCTCCATAACCAAGACTTATTGATTTATTGAAATTTAATGAATAAATTAATAAATAAAAATACAAATAGATAAGTATATATAAACAAATAGATAAACAAATAAATGAACAAAAAATTATTGAATAAATAGATAATTAAATAATCCAGATAAATTGCATTGTAAATCAAGTTTCCACCGGCAGACCAGTGATTGACGAAACACTGGCTTGAAGATAAGACAGCATCAAAAAGAAAACGGGGGACGGGGGCGGCGGGGAGCCCACGACTGACTGAAAAGGAGAACGGGAAGAAAGGAAAAATGATGTGGTCAAGGAGGAGGAGGAGAAGGAGGAGGAGGAGGAGGAGGAGGAGGAGGAGGAGGAGGAGGAGGAGGAGGAGGAGGAGGAGGAGGAGGAGGAGGAGGAGGAGGAGGAGGAGGAGGAGGAGGAGGAGGTGGTGGTGGTGGTGGTGGTGGTGGTGGTGGTGGTGGTGGTGGTGGTGGTGGTGGTGGTGGTGGTGGTTGTGGTTGTGGTTGTGGTTGTGGTTGTGGTTGTGGTTGTGGTTGTGGTTGTGGTTGTGGTTGTGGTTGTGGTTGTGGTTGTGGTTGTGGTTGTGGTTGTTGTTGTTGTTGTTGTTGTTGTTGTTGTTGTTGTTGTTGTTGTTGTTGTTGTTGTTGTTGTTGTTGTTGTTGTTGTTGTTGTTGTTGTTGTTGTTGTTGTTGTTTTTTGTCGTTGGTTGTTTTTTTATTGTTGCGGTGGTTTTTGTTGTTGCTATTGTTTTCTTGTTGCCGTTGTTGTTGCTATTGTTTTGTTGTTGTTGTTGTTTCGTTTTGTTGTTGTTTTGTTGTTGTTTTGTTTTGTTGTTTTGTTGTCGTTGTTGTTTTGTCTTTATTTTGTTGCTGTTTTGTTGTTGTTTTGTTGTTTTGTTGTTGTTTTGTTGTTTTTGTTGTTGTTGCCCATAGCTCCAGCGTTTCTATCCTTATATGAAGAGGGAACCAAAGTGTGGCAGTGCACAGAAATCGACGGATGAACAGAGAAAGAAGATGGTGAGAATGGGTGGGGGGGGAGAAGGGGGGGTGAAGGGGGGAGTAATAATGAGTGAACTGAGAGGAGGGAGGAATGTTGTCACGGGGAGTAGAAGGAAGTGGGGGGGAGAAGAGAAAATTGGGAGGATATGGGAGGAATAATGGAAAAAATTATGAAGAAATAGGAGGAGTATGAGTAGATGATTAAAGGAAGAGAAGAGGAGGAGGAGGAGAGGGAGGAGGAGGAGGAAGAGAGGGAGGAAGAGGAGAGAGAAAATGAGGATAAGGAGGAGGAGAAAGAAGGTGAGGACAAGGAGGAAGAGGAGGAAAATGAGGAAGAGAAGGACGAGGAGGAAGAGAAATAAGAGGAGGAGAAGGAAGAGGTCAAGGAGAACGAAGAGAAAGACGAGGAGGAGGACAAGAAAAAGGAAGAGGGTGAGGAGGAGTACGAACAGTACGAAGAAGACGAATAGGACGAAGACGACGAAGAAGACGAAGAAGACGAGGAAGACGAAGAAGACGAAGAAGACGAAGAGGGCGAGGACAACAAATGGAGTGTGGGCCCTCCAAGTGAGTGAAAGGAGGGGAGGGGGTTGGAGATGGATGGGCAACAGAGATGGAGAGAGACAGATGGCCAAGAGAGATGGGAGAGAAAAGAGGTGTGGGTGGGAGAGGGGGGAGAGGGGGAGAGAGGGTGACACAGCGGTTGGAGGATAAATGTGAGAACACTGGAAGTGGTTATCTAGTGACGGTGATTTGGTGAAGGTGGTTTTGTTGTACTGCAATGGAGGAAGAGGAGGAGGAGGTGGAAGAAGAGGAGGAGGTGGAAGAAAAGGTGGAAGAGGTGAAAGAAGAGGTGAAAGAAGAGGTGATGATGAGGTGGAAGAAGAGGGTGAGGAGAAGGTGGAAGAAGAGGAGGAGGAGGAGGTGGAAGAAGAGGAGGAGGTGGAAGAAGGGGATGAAGAAGTAGAAGAAGAGGAGGAGGAAGAGGATGAGGTGGAAGAAGAGGATGAGGAGAAAGTGAAAGAGGAGGAGGTAGAGGAGGAGAAATAGGAGGTGGTAGAGGAGAAAGAGGAGGTGGATGATGGGGAGAAAGAGGAGGAGGAGGAGGTGGAGGAGGAGGAAGAGGAGGGAGAGGAGGGGATGTGGAGGAGGAGGAAGAGGTGGGGAGTTCGAGGAGAAGGAGAAAGAGAAAGAGAGAGAGGAGGATGGCAAAGTGGAGGAGGAGGAAGGGGAAATGGAGGAGGATGAAGTGGAAAGATATACGAGGTGGAAGAGCTAGATGAGGAGATACAAGACTAGAAAAGGGAAAAGGATAGCAAAGGCAGAAGATGGGTAGGGCAAAGCAGAAAGAGGATAGAAGAGAGTAGTGGGGGAAGTAGTGGAAATAGATGAGGAGGAGACGAAAGTAGAGTAAGAGGAGGTCGACAAGAAAACGGAGAGAGGCGAGGAGAGCGGAGGCAGAGGAAGGGGAGGAAAAGGAGGAAAATATGGCGAAGGAGAAATTGAGGCAAGAGGATGAAGAGGAAGCGAGAAAGGGGAGGAGGTGGGAAATAGGGGAAAGAGGGAGAGAGTTGAAGGTAGAAAACAAGGGGAAGAGGTAGATGACAGGAAGAGATGAGAGGACAGGAGGAAGAAATTAGGGAAGAGGGTACAGGAGGAGGAAAAAGTGTACCGAGGGATGAGGTAAATGTACAGGAGGCACAGGACTAAGACACGAAAGTACAGGAGGCTCGGGGGTGACAGTGAAAGAAGAGAAAAGAGGAGAGATAAAGGTGGAGAAGGAAAACGAGAAGGGAAGGGGAAAGAACAAAGTTATGTTGTTGACAGTGGGGTAGTGGGTGGGCACTGAGAAGAGGTAGTAACGTTAATGGAGGAGAAACGTTGAGAGATTTTTTTTTTTTTTGGGGGGGGGGGATGGGGGGCACCGGGGAAGGGGGGACGATGAGGAAGGGGGGCGAAGGGGAAGGAGGGAGAGGGGGAAGGGGGGAGAGGGGGAAGGGGGGAGAGGGGGAAGCGGGGAGAGGACTCCGAGCAGGTAGAGTTTGGACGCTGGACAGCAAATGGTTTTCCGTTGCCCGACCGTGTGTTTATGTCCGGAATGAGTAACGCGTTTGTTTGTCCTCCACTTGTTTTCCTAGCAGCAGAGGAGTTTGCTTCAGCAGCAGAGCAGCAGCTCAGCAGTTCAGCAGAACAGCTCAACAGCTAAGCACAGCCTCTGCATTCATGGTCACGGTAGCTGTGGTGGCTCTCGTTTCTGTTGTTTGTGTGCCGTGGCTTAGCGTGCGGGTGTGTCGTGTCCTCTACATATTATGTACCCTTTGCATCACGCGTCGCTACATGTGTCCGTTATGTTGCACTTCCTTCCGCCTCATTCGGCTGAAACTACGCATATACTAGAGATATGACAACATTACAGAAACATAAATAACACTCTCAAAGGGATATTTATCAAACTATCATTACGAAGTGTATATTTGAAGGAACAACTAAAAGTAAAATGAATGTTCATCAGGTCCCACATTTCCGATTGTGCCAGATATTTTCAAGACTTTTGAACGTGTCAAGGGAAATCCGACACAGCAGCGAATGTGTTCAGTGTTTGTCAGTAGGAGACGGAAATGAAGTTCATCACAGTCACCTATAATCTGTAAACTTAACTTAACTGGAATGAAAATATAGTTAAACCAGATCAACTAGAACCAAATAACGAGTTTCAACTCCGTGGGAGTCGAACTCGAGCCTTCGCCAGGAGTGGAAAGGAACGTTAGGAATGTTTCCACTTGACTACTTCGAGTATCTTCAAGTACTCGTGACATCAGCTGCTAGGTTGTGAAGCGGCGAGGTCGTTGCCTCTCAAACCAAAGGCTCAGGATCGAACCCCAGGAATGTGAATATCCAAATTTCGTTTAAACGATAACAAAGGTTTTCGTTCTTCGTTGTTGGTTACATGTTTTGAGGTTCGAATATGGTTTCATACGAACAAATGGTGACCCTTTGCGCGACTCTACTCGTGCCAGACAACTTTATTCAGCCACAAGGTCATCCAGAACATACTGACGAGGTCACCTCAACAAAACATCTGTCATGGAGGTCAGTGACCTTGTGCTGGTCTTCAAGGTGTCTCAGCATCTCTGGCCTGATCTATGATGACACAACCGCTAGTGACCTGACTGATACCACAGCGCAAGTGACCTGACTGATGATGCCACAGCGCAAGTGACCTGACTGATGATGCCACAGCGCAAGTGACCTGACTGATGATGCCACAGCGTCGGCGGTCTCACCGGTGCCACAGCGCTCGCGGTTGTCCGGCGCCACAGCGTCTGTAGTCTGGCGCCCTCATGGCTTTACGAGCCCACCACGAACGTGAACGCAAGGTTGTCCGCTGGATGCTGCTGCTGCTGCTTCTGCTGCTCCATCCAGCTTCGATCCAGTGCACTATTCGCTTTGAAAAGGACCTTCCTCACCCTTACGCCATAAACGAAAAGATTATTTCAATGTCCACTTATCTGCTTCTCTATGTATTGACCAAATTATCTGTTTATCTAATATACGATATTTGATCTATCTACTTATCATGTTAGATGTCTATTTACCTTTCGACTTGTTTAGCTACATACTTGTTCATCTATCTACATGTCTATTCATTACATCTCCCACACACACAATCACAGACACACACACACACAATCAGACACACACACTCAATCAGACACACACACACAATCAGACACACACACACAATCAGACACACACACACAATCAGACACACACACACACACACACACACACACACACACACACACACACACACACACACACACACACACACACACACACACACACACACACACACACACACACACACACACAATCACACACACACACACACACACACACACACACACACACACACACACACACACACACACACACACACACACACACACACGACATGCGTATAAAATTGTGGAGTTGAACTTGTTAACTTTTTAAAACTGTATCTACTTTTAGTTCCATTTGCTACCGCCTTCCACAAAAGCCCCAAAATCTTAACCTTCATTCTTCCCTTCCCATTACCCCTCGCATCTACGCTATCCTCTCGTTACCCAGTTAATACCTTAATTACCCCCTTAATACCTCATTACGTACCCCATTCTTCTTCTCTTGAAGACCCGCTTTCCAACCCCTCTTACCCCTTCCCCCCTAACCCCCCCCTTTCTCCCCCCCCCGCACCCCATCCCCATCGAAATCCCACTTAATCCTTCATTTGTGCATCCTTCCCTCTACCTCACGTCTTCATTTCTTTGGGTCTGTTTCCCTCGCTCCCAAAAATATTTCTCCTCTCCCATCACTACTCCTCTTGCGCAATCTCCACTTCCACTACCACAACAATAACCACCACCACAACCTTAACCCCCCTCCACTTACCCCAACAGAGGAAGCAAAGGAAAAAAAAAATCCATTACCTTCTCTAATATTTCCGACCGCCCTCCATAAAGACTTTTCCCTCCACATTCCTCCCACGAAGCCAACCCCCCTTGTCCCAACTAAATTAGCCCCGCATTATAGATCCATCTGTCCTCCCCCCTCCCTCCCTCCCTCCCTCCCTCCCTCCCTTCCCCATCACATCCCACCAACAATTCCGCAATCATTCTCCCAATTCGTCTAAAAAATAAACGCAATTACCCTCATCCCGAGATTCCCCCCTCCCCCCTCTTTCTTCACCTACCCCCCCCCCCGTGACCATTCCTCTTCCCCCCCACCGGCTCCCACCCTCCCGCAGACGCCCCCATCTCCGCCGTCTGTCCCAGTACAATATCTCCCCATTCCGACTTCCTTCGATACATATTGTCCCCCATTAGCGCTCCCCCCCCCCATATGCACCCCGAGAACGTCTAGGCTTGACAGCTTGTCGGCGGAATTGGGGGGGAGGAGGAGGGGGAGGGGGAGGGGAGGGGGGAAAGAAGCCACCAGGGCCAAGACTTGCTCTTCCTGTCGACGAGCTCATATGCGTACATGTGTATATACACTCGTATAATTGCATTACGTACACGCGCGCACACATACACGCGCACATGCGCGCACACACATTTGATGGTAAAGAGATATTGTCCTGAACTGCTAACTCAGGAATCGCGAGATCTGTCCCTGGACAAAACGTCACCCTTACCCTTTCCTTTGTGAAAGAAATTATTGTGTGCGTGTGTGCGCGCGCGTGTGTGTGTGTGTGTGTGTGTGTGTGTGTGTGTGTGTGTGTGTGTGTGTGTGTGTGTGTGTGTGTGTGTGTGTGTGTGTGTGTGTGTGCGCGTGTTTATGTGTGTGTACGCGTGTTTATGTGTGTGTGTGTGTGTGTGTGTGTGTGTGTGTGTGTGTGTGTGTGTGTGTGTGTGTGTGTGTGTGTGTGTGTGTGTGTGTGTGTGTGTGTGTGTGTGTGTGTGTGTGTGTGTGTGTGTGTGTGTGTGTGTGTGTGTGTGTGTGTGTGTGTGTGTGTGTGTGTGTGTGTGTGTGTGTGTGTGTGTGTATGTGTGTGTGTGTGTATGTGTGTTTGTGTGTGTGTGTGTGAGAGAGAGAGAGAGAGAGAGAGAGAGAGAGAGAGAGAGAGAGAGAGAGAGAGAGAGAGAGAGAGAGAGAGAGAGAGAGAGAGAGAGAGAGAGAGAGAGAGAGAGAGAGAGAGAGAGAGAGAGAGAGAGAGAGAGAGAGAGAGAGAGAGAGAGAGAGAGAGAGAGAGAGAGAGGGAGAGGGAGAGAGAGAGAGAGTGCTGGGAGTAGGGCAGCGATGATAGATGGGGGGTTGGTAACGGGTGGCGGGGAACAAGAATGAGAGAGAGGGGGAGTGAGGGAGATGAGGACTAAACAAGGCGAGTAAAATCGGGCTTGTTTCCTAATTATGATTCCCTTTGAAGTCCTACGCCCAGATACGATCTACACATTTTTTCTCTCTCCTCCTGAATTCGGCCCGAGAGGAGGTTCGAGTCCTCAAAGCGTAAATGAAAACCGGATTTGAAAAATTGTCACCAGTCGAGGTCTGACGTAAAACAAAATTAATTACGTACACGTATTTACATGTACAACCACACCGGGAAATGTGGGTTTAACCTCTTTAGACAGATGATCTTAATCATCTCCATGACACCACCGTGAAAGGACATCTCACCTTAATGCCTTCCGTACCTGGTGGTACCTTACCTTTTAATCCGTCCGCCGCCTGAAGATTTTATTAGTCTCTGTGGCACAACTCGGAAGAAAAGAGGGTAAAGGGGCGAGCTTTCCTCTTGAGATATTAATCTCTTGACCACTTAACTCAGTTGGGATAGCGTTAAGTTAATGTCCAACTCGGTTGATTCAGTGTATTTCATCACTACATATTCCCATTGGCTTATCGCCACGCTTGCCTGCATCCCTTCATGTGTGGTGGGTTGTGTTGATACACGCACACACATACACACATACACACACACACACACACACACACACACACACACACACACACACACACACACACACACACACACACACACACACACACACACACACACACAACACACACACGCAACACACACACACGCAACACGACGACGACGACCCCCCTCCCCCCAAAAAAAATCTAGCGGCGCCAGACGATTTTATTCAGCTGAGGGGAGACCTCGCCCTCGATCACCTCCGTAGTTTTTTTCAATAGCCCATTTTAAGTCGAAAAATAACTTTTTGTCAATTTTAGAACCCATTTAAGCCCAAGTCAACTTAGAAGCCCTTTTTATGTACCAAAAAATGCCTTTTGTCCATTTTAGACCCCGTATAACCCCAATCGTGATCTTAGAACCCATTTTATGTTTATAAAGGCCTTTTTGTCGATTCTAGAACCCATCCAAGCCCAATTTGTGGGCCAAGAGCCCATTTCATATACGGAAAAGCCCTTTTCGTCGATTATTGAGCCCATATAAGCTCAATTCGTGAGCTCAGAACCCGATTAATGTCACCAAAGCCCTTTTTGTTGATTTTAGAGCCCATATAAGCCCATTTCGTGAGCCCAGATCCTATTTTACGGAGAAAAAGCTCTTTGGTCGATTGTAGAGCCCATAGAAGCCCAATATGGAAAGGCCCATATAACCCCAGTTTGTGAGCCCATAACGTCAGCTCACTTTTAAGGACCTTTATTCTCTGTTCCTTCAGGTCCCTTCGGGATCTGTTCAAATCACCGGCCACTATGGAAGCCCAGATGTTCTTCAGGGAAAGAAGAACAAGAAGAGGAAAAAGAAATAAAGAAGAAATGGAAGTAGAAGAAGAAGTAAAAGAAGAAAAAGTAGAACTAGAAGAGGAAGAAGAAGTAGTAGAGGTAAAAGTGAAAGAAGTAGAAGTAGAAGAAAGAGAAGAAGTAGAAGAAGATAGCTCATCCGAGCACCGCGCCGGCTACGGGCTGGATGATCCAGAGGAAAAAAAAGAAAGAGAAAGATATATATATATATATATATATATATAGAGAGAGAGAGAGAGAGAGAGAGAGAGAGAGAGAGAGAGAGAGAGAGAGAGAGAGAGAGAGAGAGAGAGAGAGAGAGAGAGAGAGAGAGAGAGAGAGAGAGAGAGAGAGAGAGAGAGAGAGAGAGAGAGAGAGAGAGAGAGAGAGAGAGAAAGAGACCCCCCCCATCCCCACCCCAGAACGTTCTGGAAGATTGTGGCCGAATCATCGATGGACACCTCCCATCACGTCTGAAACGGGGAGGTCCCGTGCCCTTGGGAAGAAGTAAGAAGTCCCAGAGGACTTACGTGGGGGATGCCCACTCCCTCACCGCTGCTGCCTCGGTCTCGCCGGGAAGAGCCCTCGCCCATCTAAGGGCGCTTCCGACTTCTTCTTCGGTCGTCTTCCGCGACGACGCGACGGAGCCCTCAGGACTCGTAGCCCCTTCGGCGTCGATCCACCGGGGAAAGAGTCCACTCCGTAACCAAGATCCTGCCTAACTCTTCTGTAGTTCTAAGCAACCCCGACTCGTGAGGACTGAGCAAGTCTGTGTATTCACCTTGGTATTCACCTTTCACCTTGGTCTTTGGATCACGTGTTGGACTCGTGATCGACAGCTATTTCCCTCCCGGAAGAGAGCTCAGAGCTCGTATGACCGATCTGTGGGTAATGCTATGACCTTTCACACACACACACACACCCAACTCCCCGCCCACGAGAGTCAGAGTAACGACCCGAAGCGCAGCGATACCGAAATAATTTCGGCCCTGGGCAGGATTCGAACCATGTACTGCGAGCACCACCGTACTTCCCATCCAGCGCTCTACCAACCGCGCCACCGAGTGTGTGTGTATGTGTGCGTACGTGTGTGTACATACGCGGACGTATGCTCACACAGTAAGCGTGTATACTCGGTCAAATGTGTAAGAGATGAGAGTCCTCATGGAAACGAGGAATCTTACCAGATGGACCCTGTAGCCACGACAAGTTCCCGGTAGCCCCGACGGCGCAAAGATACATGACACCCGCCCGCGCCTCACCGGTAGACTTCTTCGTGCATAAATAATTTCCGTAATTAAGAGACTTAATAACATGTCATTCCCAGAAAACTCTGAATGTGTCCTTTTTTTTTATCTATCATTATTTTCATTGCCATCACCACAATGCCATTACCATTGCAGTTTCTTTTGTTGTCAGGATTTTACTAATATTTTTTCATCAATTTCTTTATGATTGATCTAATATATATCTATTCATTTATCATTAGCTTTTAATCTATTTACATTATTCTAGTGATTTCAGTGCGGTACAACACTCCGTGCCTCTATTTAAATATTCAAATACATTTCCCAGGTGATTTCCGTTAAAAACCGTTACCGTGTTTGTGAAATATGGCATCAAACGTCACAGCGTTGGGGGAGGTCGCTCCAGAGGTCACTACGATCAACCCACAAGCGGAAGACGTTGGCGTCAGGCGATTTTATTCAGCAGAGTTGAAGAATCTCCTTTATCGTTACATTCTAAGGCAGCGTTTCCCAATCTTGGGTGCTGAAATCAATTATAGGGGGTGCTGGGAAGTGATGCACACAAAAATCACATTGATATATGCATCATTGATTACCGACTTGTACATATTTGACTTTTTCCATGCTATTTTATTTTTCTAGGGTGTTCTTATTTCTTCTACAAACAATATTGTCAATTTGTTTCAGTTCTAAGGAATCGAGGAAATAAATCATCAAGCAGTACACATCACTTTCTTTTATCCTTCTAATAACAAGATAGGTGTGCTGGACTGCTTAGACATGATAACAGGGGGTGCTATGGTCGGAAAAGGCTGGGAGACGCTGGTCTGAAGAGCTCTCCATAAGCTCAACACGATCGCTTGTCGTTAGAAAGAACAAAAGTTTAAAGTGTCTGCAATGGGACCAAAAGACCTTAACGAGGGCCTCGGTAATGAAGATGAGGAGAGGGGACGCTTTATAAGCTGCTTTGGTTTACATTTACCTCTTCACACTTGTACAAGGTAGCTGCATCAGCGGGAAGCTCGTTTTAGTTATTCATGTACGACGTACTCAAACACATTACACATTATGTTTACAAGTTGTTGCACGTGCGCGCGCGCGCACACACACACACACACACACACACACACACACACACACACACACACACACACACACACACACACACACACACACACACACACATACAAACACACGCGCACGCTTGACTTAAATTAAACCGAACTTGAATGCATCCAAGTGTTTCTCGACGGTACTTAAAACGTCCAACTCGAGAGATGGATCATATGTGACTGACCGAGCACAACGACGTGAAATGTGGTTTGCCCACTATTTGGGGATTGCAGGCGCAGGCGCGAGGCGACGCGAGGCGTCTTTGGCGTCAAAAGTGGTGATTAATTGCGGAAGGCAAAGATTCCGTCCACCAGGAAGTCAGCCTGGTGTGAGGGAGTTATTAGTCAGGGTTATCAGTCGAATTTAATCCCCCAATATCCCCCTCCTCCCTCCCCCCCACCTCCCCCCTATCCTCCTAATCTTCACCCCAAACCCTTTCCTTGGTGGATAAACTTTCCCTTGTCCTGCGTCGCTCCTTTCAGGTACGCCTGTGTGGCGAGACCCTGGCACAGATAGGCAGCTAGCATCACCATTACCACCACCTCAATCTGTATTTCTATTCTATACAAGATTTATCACCACTTGCACTATCACTAACACCACCCTCATCAAAAGATGTTCTTTCAACGTAACGTAACCAACACACCAACCAATGAGGATCGCTTTCAGAGGCTCTCCCTTTGCAGTATACCATCCCAAAACACACACAAATGTACACACAAATACACAAACACACACATACACACACAAACACAAACACACACACACACACACACACAAACACACACACACGCACACAAACACACTAAATAAACACGCGCGTTTAAAGAAGGGAAAGGACACATTTCCACCATTATAATGCGTCCTCGCCCCCCCTAAACTCGGTAAAGACTTGTTAGTATGCAATAGGTACGAGGAACAAGGGTGGAGGTGAAAAAGGGAAAGGAGAGGATGAGTGTGTGAGGGAGAGACGAGGCGAGGGCCTCGCCTTTGAGGACTAAAGTTATGGTTTGTTTTTTGGAAATGTCTGTTTCTCCTGACGCCCAACCATAAAATTACTTCCCGCGTCTCTGACTCTTAGGCTGGGTTTACACCGAGCCAGTCTCGACTGATTCTCATCAACAGTTTTGAATTCGTTTGAGCAGAAACGACGTCGGTTACAATCTTTCGTTTTTCCAATCTTCGGACAGAAGTCAAGTTACCTTTGCGTCACATATTGGGAAACTGGATGGCGAAATGAAAGGAGCTAGATCTTTACGAATGTTAGATGGATTGGTGAAGTGTTCTTAGAATGCTGCAAGCAAAGTCTTCTTCTAGCTATTGAGATCCACAGCATTTGTCTCCAATTTGATCAGGTGTGTGCCTTTACTGGCTACCTCTCTTATATGGGAAAAAAGCCCTTGGTATATAGATAGATAGATAGATAGATAGATAGATAGATAGAGATAGATAGATAGATAGATAGATAAATAGGTAGATAGAGAGATAGAGAGGTAGATAAATAGATAGATAGGATAGACAGGTAGACAGAGATAACGCAGTCTTAGGCTTTGGTCTTAGTCGTCGTTGTCGCACTTTCGCGGCCATCGTGGATGGATTGGCCCACGAGGGAGAGAAGAGAGGGACCAGAGAAGGACAGGGGTCTTGTGTTAGGCGTGGCAGAAGAAGAGGGAGGGGAGCCAGCGGCAGGGAGATGAATAAACCAGAGGATTAACGAGGGAATAAACGAAGAAAGAGGAAGAAAGAGAGGAGGAAGAGTAGGGAGGAGGGAAAAGAGAAAGAGGAGGAGGGAGGAGGAGGAAGAAGAGGGAGGAGAAAGAAGAGGAGGGAGGAGGAAGAAGAGGAGGAAGAAGAGGGAGGAGGAAGAAGAGGAAAAGAAGGAGGAAGAGGAGGAGGAAGAAGAGGAGGAAGAGGAGGGAGGAGGAAGAGGAGGGAGGAGGAAGAGGAGGGAGGAGGAAGAGGAGGAAGAAAAAGAGGAAAAGAGGGGAAATATTAGAGGAAATAAAGATTCGACGGAGATCAACGTTTGTTTTCACGGCAAATGTCATTTACCAAACCAAAGAACACCGCAACGAAGTTCCCCTCGAGCCCTCTCATTCTTTCTGTGCTGTCAACATTTCCACCAGTCCTGAGCACCTTTTTTTTCACACATTCGGGTCAGACCCCATCGTAAGCAATAATTGCTACCTACTCTTTGCCACAAGTCTATGCGAACCAATTAGCGACAACTCCCCCCCCGTCCCCCCGCCCCACCCGGCAACTCTCCACTGGGGGGGAGAAGAGGGGAGGGGGGGGGAGGACGCAATTACTCTAACCTCGGGGATGGGGGAAAAGGAAAAAAAATATGTCCAATCACAAATTACGAAAACAAAATTCAGATCGCCAGAAAGTTGCTAAATGACCTACCACCCGATAAAAGGTCAACAAGACCTATCCCCCCTTCTCCCCCTCCCCCCCTCCCGTCGCGCGTGGGGACGGCAATCGCATCATCGTACTGTGCTGTAAATAGATGTCCCCCCTCCTCAAGCCCCCCAATCCCCCCACATCACTAAAATTGCCGTTTGTGTAATGATGGTTGGACTTTTGCGGTGGCCACGTTCAATTACTAAACTCTGTTCACCTTTCCAGGCTTCACCCGAGTCTAAACGTCACACAGAACAACATCCGTGCAATTTGGTAATTTACCTTTGGTACTAGTTACCGCCACGCTGCTATCACCATATCACTATATCATCATCATCATCACCACCTCCACCATCATCTCCATCATCTCCATCATCATCTCCATCACCATCTTCATCATCACCTCCACCATCATGTTCACCATCATCTGTCTCCACCATTATCTTCCCCACCATCATCATCATCATCATCTCCTCGCTGTCAGGTCTGTCTATAACAGAAAAGGTTCAAAACAAGATGTTGCAGCAAAGTTCAGCACAACGTCTTTATATATATATATATATATAATATGTATATATATATATATATATATATATATATATATATATATATATATATATATATACATGTTCCCAGTGCTTTTATTGCAATATGTATATGAATATGTATATGTACATACATATATATATATATATGTATATATATATATATGTATATATATATATATATATATATGTGTGTGTGTGTGTGTGTGTGTGTGTGTGTGTGTGTGTGTGTGTGTGTGTGTGTGTGTGTATGTGTGTATACATATTCATATACATATTGCAATAAAAACATTGGGAACGTGTGTTTTATAAATGCAAGGTAACCACTTTAGAGAATAAACAAATGGAGAAGAGCTCTTTCGTATATTACATCTTCAGTGTAAATTACGAAGAAAGAGGGTAAAGCCAAACATAATATAAAATCACAAGAGCATAAGGAACTGCACTAGGGGAGGTAGTGGACGAATCGTCCGAGCGTGTGACACATGCCCGGACGATTAGTCCACTACCTCTCCTAGTGCAGTTTCTTATGCTCTTGTCATACTTTATTATGTTTGGCAGTACCCTCTTTCTTTGTAATTTACACTGAAGATACGATATACGAAAGCGCTCTGCTCCGTTTATTTTCTAAAGTGGTTACCTTGCACATATACATATACATATACATATATACATACATTTGTACACAAAGGTCACAAAACCCATACAAAAATTTATTTCGCATCT
The DNA here is from genome assembly GCF_046742065.1 of Oratosquilla oratoria. Lineage (NCBI taxonomy): Eukaryota > Metazoa > Arthropoda > Malacostraca > Stomatopoda > Squillidae > Oratosquilla > Oratosquilla oratoria. The sequence goes on from NC_134784.1 coordinate 6,050,357, forward strand.
ATCGTTATGTTACTTTGGTGGGTTACTTTCTACTTAATTACTTTTTACTTTCGAAGTTATCTTGTGGGAGAAATCAGGGATTAAATTGACGCCGGGACTCAATCAAATCGTCTGGCGACAACTGAAACAAATCTGGTGCCAACTGGAACAAAAAAGTACAGAGTGAGTCATCGTCTTTAAGACAACAATCTAGAGAGTTTTCTCGAGCTTCAGCGATGCACTTCGCCATGTCTCGCTCGTAGGACAAAACTACGAGGAACTTCCCTAAGTGGTCTGTGATTAAAGAGACTAACTAGCTCAGCCCAATTTAGACATACAGACGCACGCACGCGTACTCGCACACAAACATACAAACAAACAAAACAAACACCGTCGCACGTACCATAACATAGTCACACACACACACACACACACACACACACACACACACACACACACACACACACCGACTCGGTGGCATAGTTGGTAGAGCGCTGAACTGGGAAGCAGAAATGCTCCCAGCACCCAGTTCGAATCCTGCCCAGGGCCGAAATTATTTCGGTATCGCTGTGCCTCGGGTCGTTACTCTGACTCTCGTGGGCGGGGAGTTGGGTGTGTGTGTGTGTGCAAGGTCATAGCATTACCCATAGATCGGACCTACGAGCTCTGAGCTCTCTTCCAGGAGGGAAATAGCTGTCGATCACGAGTCCAACACGTGATCCAAAGACCAAGTGAATACACACACACACACAAGTACGCACTCAGGCGTACAAACACACACAGAACCAAGTCTGACCTCCGTATTCCCGAAGCCTTTGAAAATGAACCCATAGGAACACGTCCAACTTGTATAGGCTGTTCCCAATACTACACACCCTCCTCTGGGCGTTGAGGACACAGTAGGCCAGAGGCTATAGGAGCAAGCTGAAGAGAAAAGCCATTAGCCAATTACACCAGGGGAAGGGGGAGGCATGCAAGCGGGGGAAGGAGGGGGAAGGAAGGGGAAGAAAGGGGAAACAAGGTGAGAAGGAAGGAGAAGGAGAGAAAGAGGAGAGGGGTAGAAAGGAAAAGGGAAGAAGGGGAAAAGGAAAGTAGGGGAGGAGGAAAGAGGGAAGGAAGGGAAGGAAGGAAAAGGAAGAGGAGAGAAGGCGAAGGAAGGGAAGGAAGGGGAAGGGAAAGGAAATGGAGGAGAGATAGAGGAGGTGGGTAGAAAGGAAGAGGGAAGAAAGGGAAAAAGAAAGTAGGGGAGGAGGAAAGAGAGAAGGAAAGAAAAAGAGGCTAAGAGAGAAGGGGGGAAATGAAAAATAGTAAGAGAAAAAGAGTTGAAGAAGAAGGTGAAGAAGAAAGGAAGGAAGAGGAAAGAATGGGAGGGAGATGGAGTTCAAGGAAAGAGGAGAAAGGGATGGAGATGGAGGAGGAGGGAGGAGTTAAGAGGAGACAGAAACGACATGGTAAAGAAGATGGAAAATACAACTGAAGGTCGAGAAAGAGCGGAAGGGAGGAAGACATCGTCAAGCAAGAGAGGAAGGAGGAGGAGGAGGAGGAGGAGGAGGAAGAGAAGAATGAGAAGCAAATATGAAGAGAAAAATGAAGCTAAGAGAAATGGCATAAAGGGTTGAATGGAGGGAGGGGAGAGGAGGAGGAGAGGTGAGGAAGGGGAGGAGATGGAGAGGAAGTTGAGGAGATAGAGAAGAAGGGGAAGGGAGGGGCGAGGGGTAAAGGAAGGGGGGGGGAAGGAAGGGCTATCTCTGTCACTACACAGAGGAGCTCGAAGGGGGAAGACTAAAGAGCGAGCGGCGCCCCAAAAAGTCATCCAAACGACAAACAAGCCAAGTCAACAACGAGACAATTTCGTTCATAGCGAGTCTTTGAACGAGGCCCGGCCATGCGGTAACACTCCAACGTTACACCACGTTACATACACGTTACGTGCACGTTACAACGCTTCACACGACGAAGGCCCCTTCCTGGAAGCCCACTAGCCTTTCATGTCGACGGTCTTCGCTATGCACATATACACACGTACAAACACACCTCTTCCTTGCTCCTTCTCCTTCTCCTCACCCTCGTCCTTCTACTCCTCCTCCTCCTCCTCCTCCTCACCCTCGTCCTCCTACTCCTCCTCCTCCTCCTCCTCCTCACCCTCGTCCTCCTCCCTTCACGCCTCACTTTACTCCATCAACAACTCTTCTTCCTTTTCCTACTTCCTCCTCTTCCTCTACTACTACTCTTCAATTTATTCCTCTACCTACTCATTCCTCTTGTTCATTCTCTATTTCCAATACAGGGAAAGGGAGCTGGGAGATAGGGTGGATGAAATAGTATTGGGATGGTTTGGACACATGGAAAAAATGAGTGAAGAAAGACTAGTAAAAGAGGTGTGGAAGGCAGATGTGGAAGGAGTGAACATGAGGAGGCGACCTAGGACGAGATGGATGGATGGGGTAAAAGGGGCTTTGGGGAAGAGGGGAATGTCTGTTGAGAAAGGACGGGAGAGGACAGAAGACAGGGGAGAATGGAGA
>NC_134784.1:6057857-6067857 GCF_046742065.1 Oratosquilla oratoria
CACTCACTTTCACTCACTCTCTCACACTCTCTCACTCTCCATTTATCTCTTTCTCCGGGACTCCGCCACCCGAAACGAGAATCCTCTTCTTCGGAGCGTCTTCCTCGTCATCCTAATTCGAATCATTTCTGTCGCGTCTTCATTAATATTCCAGAGAACCTCTGTTGCTATTATAGTCCTCGTTCAAAATAATTCTGCCAATGATGAGCACAACTTCGAACTACTTCTACTATTTCTACTATACTACTTCGAAATGCAGGTTGCATATACTACAAAATATCGACACTTCTACTTCGAACTATTTCTGTCTCCTCCTCCTCTTCTTCCTCCTCTTCCTCCTCCTCCTCCTTCTCTTTCTCCACCACCATCATCACCACCATTTCAATTATTTATTATCTTCATCCTTAATCCTCCTCATTCTCCCTCGTATTCTCTTCCTCCTCTTCCTCCTTCCCCCCACTCTCCTCCTCCTCCACCTCCCTCGTACTTTCTTCCTCCTCTTCCTCACTCCCCCACTCTCCTTCTCCTCGTCTTAACCACTAATGCTTCTCTATCATTCAAGTTCTTTTTAACTTAATCTTCTTCTCCTCCACCTCCTCTTAATTGTAACCATTCTATCGAGTACTCTCAACTACTACTCCTTTTCCTCCAGCTGTTTCTCATTTCCTCCTCCTCCTACTCCTCTTTCTACACCTTTCCCATATATTTTCCCTCTTCCGCTTTCTCCCCGTCTTTCTCCTCTTCCTCCTCCTCCTCCTCCTCCTCTTCTTCCTCCTCCCCAAGTCTTTTCTCCTTTCCGTCTACCTCTCACTTTTTCCTCCTCCTCTTCCTCTTGCTCCTTCTCCTCTCCCTCCTCCTTCTCCTCTTCCTCCTCCTCGCCAATTCATCTAATTCCAGGTCTGGCTCCTACAGGCGAAAACAACAACTTAGGTTTACTATCTCTTCCAGATACTTCCTGCTGTTGACGGCAAAAGCAGCCCTTCCTTCTCACTTTCTCTCTTTTTGTCCACACGCTGCAGTGTTTTCCTCTTTAATCCCCGTTTTTTATGACACCGATTATCAATCTTCCTACTCCAGACTTCTCCAGACTTCTTCAGACTCTTCCAGACACTCCGACACCTCTGCACCATTTCCTCTTCAGTATCACTTCATTAGCAAACAGAAATTCATTCAGAATCCATTTTTACTTCTTTTCACATCAAATCCACTCTGTTTTGTCTCCAATAATATCATTCCAACCATGAATGATAAGCAACCATATCATCACGCAATTGACTCGTACATTCAATTCTTCACTGCCGTTTCATCTTTGCCCAAAGGATAAAAACGCGGATAAACTACAATCCAGTCTCTACTTTCCCATACTTAACATAACTTAATATCCTTACAACTCATACCAATCTCTACAGATTTCTTTTTCTATCCCCTAACCATCTGGTATTCCAATCTTTCTTCTTTAAAACTTGTCTTGCAAACTTAAATCTTCTTGCTACTCACGGGCACCTGCATCTCGGATCAGACCCTTCTTGTTTTTCCAACTTGTTTTCTTGTTTTCTCCTCCCAAGCTTGCAATCCTTCCTAGTCTTAAACTCTGCTAATTGTGCCGTCATTTGTATCTTTACATTCCTCTTAACCTTTTACATTTCCTTTCTCCCACGCTTTACGATAACCTTCCCCTGCCCTTCCCTCTCGTCTTCCCTTTCTTCTCCTTACCATAGTTTCCTCTTCCTCCTCCTCCTCCTCCTCTTCCTCCTCCTCCACCTCCTCCTCCAGATTATCCTCTAATTAATCCATTATTCTTCTCCACGTCTCTCTCTCCCCCCTTTTCTTCTTGTTCTTTGTGATTCCGTTTCCCCCAATGATTTATCATTTACTCACCATTCTTATGTCCCCGTTTCGTTATCCGGCTGCAGTCTCCTTCCACTCTGGCACCCCACCCGACCCCCAAGGCCAACAAAGGACCCATCGTTCAATTTGGAATTCCTATACACCGTTTAAGGACTTCTTTCCCTATAATTGTTCATCGCTCACTTATAATGTATAATAGTCCTTCTCCCATCCTTAACCTATCCCAACCTTCCAAAAAGAGGAGAAATAAGCGAGGAAAAATGAAGATTATGATTACGAACGCGTGCATAGTTGACAAGTTGGAATATTAGGCAGAGGAAAAAAGTGTATACAAATTGTAGAAAATTGCAGATGGATGGAGATGCCATTGAAAGCTCCGTCGTGTAAAACTGACCCCCACCCCCACCTTGCCCCCAAGTGTGTGTGTACTCAGCCTCCCTCCACCCCCACCCACCCCCGTAACCTTTCGACAAAGACGGACGAAAAAACAGGTTTTATTGCTCCTACCCCCCCCACCTCATCCTTCCCCCTACCCAAACCAATCTCCCCCCCTACTCTCCAAACGCTCTTCCTCCCAACCAATCCCACTCCCTAAAACCTCCCCTCCATTTCCTTTCTCATTTCTCCTTCCTTCCTCGTTTCCCTTTTTATTCTTCCCCAACCCTCCTCCCCTTCCCCACATCAACTCCCTTTGTCACCAATTCCCCACTCCAAAGTTCCATTACTTTCCCCGAATCCTTCCGTTTCCCCTTTTCCAGTTCACTCCAACCTGAATAATTCCCATTCTTTCCCCTCGCTCCTTCACGCCCTCCGTCCCTCTGTCTGTCTGTCTCTCTCTGTCTATCTCCATCCCCTATTCCCCATTTTCCGCTCCCATTCAAATCTCTAAACTTCAATTCCAGTCCTTTCACCACATATCTACACCTTACATTCACTTCCCTTCCTTTCCCAAACTTGTCCAGCTTCACAATATCCATCCCTTTTCCCTCCTCCTCATCCTCAACCCCGTACCCATTATCCCTCAAACCTCCCCACCCTGTTTCCTCAACACGTCTTCCACCCACCAATCCCCAAGTTACCATCCTTAACTCTTTCCCTATCCCATATCTAAATTTCCATTTTCTTTCTGCCCTCCGATCCTCCTCGCCTTCCCCATCCCCGTTTTCTCACCTTCTTCATCTGCCTTTCCTTATGGGCTGCCATTCTGTCCACGAACTCCTCACCTCAGTAAGAGGCAAAATACACTTAGAACGTTGACTTCAGACCACGAGATGAGTGAAACGGCACGCGTGACCTGGGCTTCGCGACACGGGGCGTGCGACACGACGCGCGCCACAGAGCTCCGTGAAGGGCGAACAAGAGGCGGGAAGTGCCGGAAACGAGCGGAACTGCTCGATCGAGGAAATTGAAAAGAGAGCAGAAGGAAATCGCCCGGCTCTAATGGAGCGCTGGAAATACAACGCAACCGGGGACATGTGCACCGTCGATTGCTTAGAACGTGTTAAAACGTACGAAAAATAAAGGGTGTTCAACATACATACACATACTGTATGCACACACACTGTGTGTGTGTGTGTGTGTGTGTGTGTGTGTGTGTGTGTGTGTGTGTGTGTGTGTGTGTGTGTGTGTGTGTGTGTGTGTGTGTGTGTGTGTGTGTGTATTTCATGGTGGGTATATATTCTGTGTGCAAGTACACACTGAATTTATCTTAACACCTGAGGGCAACGAAGCGCACTAACGCATCCACGTGTGCATATCGACAACACGCTTAAGCACACACACCTATTACAAAAACACACAAAACCAGACTGAGTATAACAGACACGAGTACACTTCCAAGACAGCATGTGAACGACGAACCGGACTAATCATTATATCATTTCCGATGCAGAAGCAACCGCGCCGAAACATGCACAAGCACCATCACCAAATGCATTTCGGAGGCAAGACGCGGTTTTCGCAATGCAACAGTGCAAGACATCGCGACACGTTCCAAAACTCGCCCCGCCCCCCCCGGTCGGCATGTTTGCAACATGTTTAGAACATGTGTGCTACTTGCATTCAGGATTGCATGTACATGCAAATATAACTCTCGTTTGAACGAATACGTGCGTATAATATACAAAAATAGACAAGACAAACACAAACACAAACACACAAACACACACACACAAACACACACACACACACACACACACACACACACACACACACACACACACACACACATACACACACACACACGAGACATGGGTACATACATAGACAGATAGAGCGAGAGAAGAGAGAAAAAAGAGCGAGAAAGCGAGAGTAAGAACAAGAGACAGAACGAGAGAAAGAACGAGAGAAAGAGAGAGGGAGCGAGAGAGGGCAAGAGAGAGCAGAAATCGAGAGAGAGAGAGAGGGGTCTAAAAGAGAGAGAGAGAGAGAGATGAGAGCGAGAGAGAGAGAGAGAGAGAGAGAGAGAGAGAGAGAGAGAGAGAGAGAGAGAGAGAGAGAGAGAGAGAGAGAGAGAGAGAGAGAGAGGAGAGAGGGAGGAGAGAGGAGAGAGGGAGGAGAGAGAGAGAGGAGAGAGAGGAGAGAGAGAGGAGAGAGAGAGAGAGAGAGAGAGAGAGAGAGAGAGAGAGAGAGAGAGAGAGAGAGAGAGAGAGAGAGAGAGAGAGAGAGAGAGAGAGAGAGAGAGGAGAGAGCGAGAGAGCGCGAGAGAGAGAGAGAGAGAGAGAGAGAGAGAGAGAGAGAGAGAGAGAGAGAGAGAGAGAGAGAGGAGAGAGAGAGAGAGAGAGAGCGCCAGAGTCCTGACATCCAATTTAGCAGCACAGTGGACGAGCGGAGGAAGTGTGGGGAAAGTGGCGCAATCAGACCGCACAAGTTCCCAATAGCTGCATCTTGAGCCCGTTTATAGTAATGGTAACGATCTTCACAGAATCCTTTCTGGCTACTTGATTCTATTTTGCTTAAGGGTGTGTGTTTCAGTTAGAGTCCCGAAAAAAAAAAATTACTTGTTTATTCATTGATTTATTGATCTATTTATATATTTATTCATTCAGTACCAGAAGGGTCAGACTTCAAAAACTTTTGGAGTCGAGTCTGCTAAGTTTTCCAGACATCGCTGGATTGTCCAAAAGGGCTCCAGTGCTCCATGTTCTGGATGAGACCACTGGAACCACCCCAACACGCATAGACACGCGACGCTTTCAAATGACAAAAAGGTGCACATGATAACTCTGGTGTACACACGTTTACGTACACGGGCGATCAAGAAGACCCAAACAACTTAACCGTAGCCCTTGTGACGTGAAAAAGTCCATGTATATCCCATATGAGCTTGCACGTCACATGTGCACGTCACACGTGTGCGTGTGACGTGTGCGTCATACGTCATGCACTCTCATCATCTCACTCACCATCCTCTCACAAACCACCACCATACCCCATTTCACGAACTCACCACCTCCCCGTTCTCATTTCTTTAGTCCAGACTTTTACACCTAAACAACATTTTACCACACGTCTTCCTGACTGTTCTCCTTTACAATATCTCCTCTTCTCCTCCCCTTCCTCTTCCTCTTTTTCCTCTTCAGTTTCCTTTAATTAGCGTGTGTTGGCCTTTTTTTTCTGCAACAGCACTTCTTAAGAAATATTCTTTCTGTCTGCCAAAATCCCTCTCCCTTTCCTCGTGCAATTGTACACGCTTTCTTCATTTCCTCTCGCCTCTCATTCTTGGTTATTTCCATCACTCCTTCTCTTCTCTTCTTCTCCTCCTCGTCTGCCTTTCATCTCCCTTCATCTCCACTAACCCTCCTTCATCTTTCATTTTTCTATTTATTTTCCTTCCCCTTTCACCTCCTCCGTAGTTTTACTTTTCAATTATTTTCATCCTCCTTCACCACTTCTCTTTTCAATTCCTCTCTTTCGTATTTCATCTCTTTCCTCTATTCTCTTCCCCTTCTCTTTTTCTTCCCCTTCACGTTGATGGCGTCATCGGAACCGTGCTGGATTCATATGCACTTAGTTGTGGGTTCGAGTCCCGAACTTCCCTCCGATTTCCGGCAGTGACTTAGCTACCTGCCCCAACAGTCCCCAAAGAGCATAACAGGGCAAAGATGACGGCTTCGGCCGTAGCTACTCAGTGCCTCCTGGAGTAGGCTCCTCATCTTCTTCTCGGCCTCTTCTTGGATTTCAATCTCTATTCCCTCGGTTCGATTTTCTTCTCATCAACTCCCTCCATCTTCCCCTCTTTCCTCGACTCTTGTTACACAAGTTCGATGCCTTGCTATTTCGAAATTCCTCAAGATTTCCTTCCGATATCCTCTATCCCTTCCTCGTTCCTTTCGTTTTTTACCATTTCCTTAATTCACTCCCTCACTCCCTCTCTCCATTTTATAAGCATACGCTCGTTAAGTAAAGAGCAACAATTTGTACCCATTCCTCACTCGCCCGACATTTTTTCTTTTCCACCTCCACATGTATTCGATTCTCCTCCATAACCTCCAGCACTCCATCCGCCTCCACACAGTCTATCCTCCTCAATCCTTTCCCTATTAGAAAATTTCATCTATCTAGACTGTCACTCCTTACCTCCTAAGGCAATGGAATAGACTTAGTAACCATGTAATGAGCGCTGAAACTATTAGCTGCTTTAAGAAACGGTTAGACAACTTTATGGATGTGGATGACAGGTGGTAATTGACATGGAACTGCCTAGTGTAGGCATTATGGTCTCTTGGAGTCTCCTTGATTTTTATGTTCTTATGTCCACACGTCCTGTTTCAGACTTTTATATCCTTCTCCCATCCCCATCAATATAAGTCTCTTAGGCTTTAGTGAAAAGGTTTTACGCACATTTATGACCAAAACAAAGGGTGAATTTAATCCTTGAATCCTTTAATAAGGACAGCACCAGTCCATATGCCCAGACAAAGACAAACAATGTTAAAACTTCAAAGTCTTGTGCCAAGATCGCTTAGTAAACAATCATACTAATGTTACAAAGGTCACACGTGTTCACAAAAACTGTAATATCAAGGTCCAAGATTTGCTAAGGACAAGATCTCTACTCTACTCGCGAGACTTTTTCTAAATAAGGGTTAAGGTCTTGTTGTACACAAACGAAGTCAGCCACGACCAAACGGTATGCAATGTCATAAAAAAAACAAGTACAGAACTAAGGGGGGGGGAGAAAAAGGGGGGATTACGATAAACTGAACCAGGTGACAAAGGACACGAGAATGGAAACCAAAACCCCTTTTTACTTGGACTCCCTAATTCCTCCCGCCTCCTCCTTCTCCTCCTTTCCTCCTCCTCTCTCTCTTCCTCCTCCTTTCCCTCTTCTTCCTCCTCTCCCTCTTTCTCATCCTCTGCCTCTACCTCCCCCTCTCCCTCTACCTCCTCCTCTCCCCCTCTTCCTCCTCTCTCTCCTCCTCCTCTCCCTCCTCTTCCTCCTCCTCACTCTCCTCAGCAAATTCAACTCCACGTCCTCCTCATGGTACCCACCTACTCTTCCTCCCCCTCCTTTTCCTCCTAATCCTCATCCTTTCCTTTGATCCTATTTATCCTCCCCCTCTCCTCTTCCTTTTCCTTCCCCTCCTCCTCCTTCTCCACCTCCTCTTCTCCAAATTCTTGGCCCAACTTGATTCAGAAGTGTTTCCTCCTCCTCCTCCTTCTCCTCCTCCTCCTCCTCCTCCTCCTCCTCCTCCTCCTCCTCCCCCCTCCCTGGCAGTCTTTGTCTGCCATAAACGTTCGCTTTTGTGTTCGCTCACATCTTGTCCAAAATAGGTTTTGTGCCATCCTCTCTGATTAAACCCGTGGACCTTAATTACAGGCATCAAAACTACCTTCTCCCCCCCCCCCAAATCGCTCCACAGCTCCCACCTCCTCTCCTCCCTCCCCCCTCCCCCTACTTCTCCACTTTCCCAATCTCCTCTCATTCTAAAGCCCCCATCGACATTTTGACTTTGATTTTTCTTTTCATATTTACTCCCGTTTGCTTAATTTTCGTTCTGGTCTCCCTAAAGAGATCGTTCACAGCTCTCCTTCCTCCGCTTGAGACGCAGTTTTCATTAGGTTCTTTTGTTTGTCTCCCCTTGTCAGTGTAATCACTGTGACACACAGGACTATCTATTGGAACTTCATAACAACCCCCGTCCCAGTGTGACGTCATGTCGTTCTCATAATCATCCGTTTTCTTTACACGTTGTTGATATCAGTCATTAGAATCTTCCCCGCCTTGTGGTATTTATTCTTTTAGTCCAGTTGCTGCCAGCTTATTTGATTCTGCTGTACTTGAACCTTTCAAAAGATTTAACTTCTTGAACTCTAATTCAACATCATCCTACATCCAGCAACCACCTCCACTTCACACTCCTTCCTCCTATGACTTCAGCCAGGACGACAAAATCAGCGACGCACAGCTGTTGTCGCGTCATCTTTTTTCTTTGCTTTTTTTTTTTTTTACATTTTTGGATGAAGAAAGGAACGACAATGAAGACGATTAAAGAAAAAACAGCGACAAACCCCAATAACGTACAAGTTTCGACGATACCACACGTTCCCGCCAATTCTTCTGTTTTCAACTTAGGACACGGCACGAGCGACGTCGGACGACATGACGTCACCGGAAAGGTGAAGACTGACACAAAGTAGGACAAGCAGGGCGGCGATAACTAACAATGGTATTCTCAATAAATATATATTTCTTTATATAAATATTATATAAATCATTGGAAGGGAAAGATTTATATAAGGAAAGAATTTTTTTAAGAATTCCACCGTAAGAATCTTTCCTTATATAGATTTTTTCCAAGGACTTGTATAAGATTTATATAAGGAAAGATTCTTTTTTAAGAATACCACCGTAAGTAAACATTTTTTAATCAGAATTTCTGTACCCTGCTGTGTAGTTTTAACACTTCACTTTTATCTGCCATAAAATTATTCTATTGATTTCACATCATTGTCACCACTTCCCCCCCACCCCCACCCCCCTCTTGAATCCCACTAGATAAGATTATTCACATATTACCCTCTGTTACATGAGTCCGCGACAAAACAAATTATCACATTTTACATCTCATGACATTTGTGATGCAGGGGGGTTGGGGGGTTGGAAAAAAATAAAATCAAAGAATCATATCTGATGGGCAAAGTCCTTTGTGTGCGTGTGTGTAATTCACCAGGGTCTTGAATCATGTGTTGGACTCGTGATCGACAGCTACTACCCTCCCGGAAGAGAGCTCAAGGACTCATACATAACCGATCTATGGGTAATACTGTGACCTCACACGAACACACACACCCAACTCCCCGCCCCCGAGAGCTGGAGTAACGACTCGCAGCGCAGTGATACTGAAATTATTTCAGCTCTGGGCGGGATTCACACTCGAACCGCTGTAATAGCAGTTGTGAACGCTACCACTGCGCCATCGTGTGTGTGTGTGTGTGTGTGTGTGTGTGTGTGTGTGTGTGTGTGTGTGTGTGTGTGTGTGTGTGTGTGTGTGTGTGTGTGTACGCGCGTGTGTGTGCACGCTCACAATCTATTGATTTGATCAATTAATCCTTTGAACTTACTCAAGTACACCTACCTACCTCAGTGGTCTCGAGTTCGACCCCGACTTGGACACAAGACTCCGGTATTTACCTGAAAAGAGAAATGGAGAGTCAGAACGATTCGCTTTTTCGTGGAAGACTCAACTTCGTATCCTCTCTCTCTCACCTCCGACTTCTCTCCCTCCTTATCCTTCGTTTCACAAAAAAAAAAAATAATAATACAAGGAGTAAGAACACAAACTAGCACAACACACACACACACACACACACACACACACACACACACACACACACACACACACACACACACACACACACACACACACACACACACCAACGGTACCGTTCATATGCATATACACTTCTTTGTGAACAAATCATAATATTTTCAACACCACCACCAAGAAAGGACACGACACAACCATTCCAGCGCCTCTGCAAGCACCAAAAGGTCCCCGACGCCCTCTCCCCCGGCAGCAGCAGCACCTCTTCCTCCTCTTCCTCCTCCTCCTCCTCCTCCTCGGCTGGAGCCCTCTCACAGCGCCTCCACTCGGCGGGAAACCCGTCGAGGAACAGCGCCACTGCCGCCATCCATGTGGCCCTCGAG
>NC_134784.1:6075357-6090357 GCF_046742065.1 Oratosquilla oratoria
GAGGAGGAGGAGGGTGAGGAGGAGGGGGGTGAGGAGAGAGTGAGGAGAAGAGGAGGGTGAGAAGGAGGAGGAGGGTGAGGAGGAGGAGGGTGAGAAGGAGGAGGGTGAGAAGGAGGAGGAGGGTGAGGAGGAGGAGGGTGAGGAGGAGGGTGAGGAGGAGGAGGGTGAGGAGGAGGAGGGGGAGGAGGAGGAGGGCGAGGAGGAGGGTGAGGTGGAGGAGGAGGAGGGCGAGGAGGAGGAGGGTGAGGAAGAGGAGGGTAAGGAGGAGGAAGGTGAGGAGGGTGAGGAGGAGGGTGAGGAGGGTGAGGAGGAGGAGGGTGAGGAGGAGGGTGAGGAGGAGGAGGAGGAGGGTGAGGAGGAGGGTGAGGAGGAGGAGGGTGAGGAGGAGGAGGGAGGGGAGGAGGAGGGGAGGAGGGGAGGAGGAGGGGAGGAGGAGGGTGAGGAGGAGGAGGGGAGGAGGAGGGTGAGGAGGAAGAGGCAGAGGAGGAGGGTGAGGAGGAGGAGGAGGGTGAGGAGGGAGGAGGAGGGTGAGGAGGAGGAGGGTGAGGAGGAGGAGGAGGGTGAGGAGGAGGAGGAAGAGGAGGAGGAGGCAGAAGAGGAGGAGGAGGGTGAGGAGGAGGAGGGGGGTGAGGAGGAGGAGAGTGAGGAGAAGGAGGGTGAGAAGGAGGAGGGCGAGAAGGAGGAGGGTGAGAAGGAGGAGGAGGGTGAGGAGGAGGAGGGTGAGGAGGAGGAGGAGGGTGAGGAGGAGGAGGAGGGTGAGGAGGAGGAGGGTGAGGAGGAGGAGGAGAAGGGTGAGGAGGAGGAGGAGGAGGAGGAGGGTGAGAAGGAGGAGGAGGAGGGTGAGAAGGAGGAGGAGGAGGGTGAGGAGGAGGAGGGTGAGGAGGAGGAGGCTGAGGAGGAGGAGGAGGGTGAGAAGGAGGAGGAGGAGGAGGAGGGTGAGGAGGAGGAGGAGGAGGAGGAGGGTGAGAAGGAGGAGGAGGAGGGTGAGGAGGAGGGAGGAGGAGGGTGAGGAGGAGGAGGAGGAGGGTGAGGAGGAGGAGGAGGAGGAGGAGGAGGGTGAGGAGGAGGAGGAGGAGGGTGTGGAAAGGAGGAGGGTGTGGAAAGGAGGAGGGTGAGGAGGAGGAGGAGGGTGAGGAGGAGGAGGAGGGTGAGGAGGAGGAGGAGGGTGTGGAGGAGGAGGGGAGGAGGGGAGGAGGAGGGGGAAGAGGAGGAGGAGGGGAGGAGGGGGAAGAGGGGGAGGAGGGGGAAGAGGGGGAGGAGGGGGAAGAGGGGGAGGAGGGGGAGGAGGAGGAGGTGGAATAGTAGGAGAAGGAGAAAGAGGAGGGAGAGGAGGGATAAGGAGGAAGAGAAAAAGGGGGCATTGGTGAGGAAGGCTTGCGACGATTTGCTCAAAGGATAATTGCTCTTTTTGTCTGAAGCCTTTGCTGTTGCTCTTCTTCCTCTTCCTCCTCCTCCTCCTCCTCCCCCTCTTCCTATTCCTCCTCCTCCTCCTTCTCTTCCTATTCCTCCTCCTCCTCCTCCTCCTCCTCTTTAAGCCTTCCACCCTTAAACGACCGTTGTGTTTTCTCTCGTAATAATATTTTTTTTTTTTTCTTTTTTTTTTTTTTTTTTTTTTTTTTTTTTTTTTTTTTTTTTTGCCCCCGTGGCATGAGGTCATGAAATTTTATTTCCAGACGAGCGTGCCTGGGATCTAAATATATTTTGGTTATCAAGTAAACTTTACGAAAACAAATATTATGAACTGTGTTTATGGTTCTGTTCTGTTCTTATTCTCGCCAGTACACCATTATAACCGATTATTGAACCACGAAGGTCATTCGTTATAACCGCCATATTAAATTCATAATTATAACAAACATTTTACCATCCGAATTCTAGTATTATTGCTGTATTCCTAATCTTCCTCTCCCAAATCTTCCTCTTCCTAGTCTTCCTCTTCCTAGTCTTCCTCTTCCTAGTCTTCCTCTTCCTAGTCTTCCTCTTCCTAGTCTTCCTCTTCCTAGTCTTCCTCTTCCTTATTTTCCTCTTCCTAATCTTCTCTTCCTTTCTCCTCCTCCTCCTCCTCCTCCTCCACTTCCTCTCCTCCCCTTACCCTCTTCCAATAGCCAGCCGTGGTCCCTTCTTGCCTCTCTCCCTCCTTCGCGTCTCCTCCCTCCCTCCCTCCCTCTCTCCCTCCCTCCCTCCCTCCCTCCCTCCTTCCCTCACAGACCTTTTAAAGTTCTCTCGTCGTCATTAATAAGGTTCTTTGAATCATTCATTCCTTCTCTGTCCCCTCTCCTCCCCCCCCCCTTCCCTCGTCCTCATTATCCGCTTCTTTTCCCTAATTACAATCTTTCTTCTTCCCTCTCCATCCATGATCTTCCTAATTTCCTGGCAACCCACCCTCCCTCCATTTTTTTTTTTTTTTTTTTTTTTGGTCCGAGCTCCCCGTCTGTCGCACGCTATATCCAAATGCGTCCGCATTAACCAATGTCCTACATACATTATGAAAGGCATAAGCAATACCAATTAACACCCCCCTCCATCTCCCCTAATTTTACGGGGTCCTCCCCTCTTTACCACATAAACATTACAAATTAACATCTCCCCCCCCCTCTTCCACCTCGTGCACTTCTTCAGAGTTTGTCTCCCCTCCCCCCACCTCCTCCTCTTTATAGTTTCCGTTCTATTCCCCTTTCGCCCCCCCTCCCCCCCACGGACTTCCAGACCCTTTATGCCCTCACCTTTCATGTTTGTCTCATTTTCTTTCATCCCAATTACAGCAATTATCTTTTTTTTTCTCCCTCATTCTTCCCGTCTCCCTCTCTTCCTCCAGCCCCTCCTCTTCCTCAACTCCCTCCTTCTCTTTCTCCTTCCTCTCACCCCTCCTCCCTCCTTCTCTTACCCCTTCCCTTCCTCTCTCCCTTCCTCCTCATCCCCTCCCATTCCCTCAATTCCTTTTGTTCTCCTTTTCTCTCTCCTGCTTCCCTTTCTGATGTAACTTGTAACCCTTTTGTTTACCCTTTTATCCTGTTCTGCTACCTTCCTTCCTTCCTCCCTCCCGTCCTTCCTCCTTCCTTACCCTCACTGTTGTAGCTTCCCTCACCCTTCTCAGTCCCCAACTCTTTTTTGTTTGAACAAATCATTTCGATAAATAATCGATTACGAATATTTTCACTCGAGCCGTCACTCCGACGTCCTGCGCTCCATATTGAACGATTCAAACTCCCCCCAATCTCCCCCCCTCCCCCACATACACTCCTCGTCTTCTGTTTACCGGAACTATTTTCATTATCTGGTCTAAGCCGGGTGGGCTTCTCAAGACTCCTCTCCTTCATCTGTGGACTCACATTCTTCGCTGTAGCATTCCTTTCGCTCATATTAACATCGTTGTTTCCTTCCTCCTCGTCGTCGTCGTCCTCCTCCTCCTCCTCCTCCTCCTCCTCCTCCTCTTTACCCTGGTCATCATCACCCTCGTCTTCTTCCTCCTCCTTATCCACTTTATTCGGCACCACCTCTTCGTCCTCTCGACTCCCTCTCCTTTTGTCCTCCGCGACTCTTTCTCCTCCGTCTTTATTTGTCCTCGACCCTTTGTCTTCTCCCTCTTTTGTCTCTGAATATTTTGCTTCAATAGATTTGTTACATCCTTCTTCCGTTCTTCGTCCCCTTCTCCATCTATCCCTCTTCCTTACTTTACCCTCTGGCTGGTTCATTCCCCGTTGGCCTCTTGTTCCCGATATCCTATACCTTCTCCCTCTTCCTCACTCGCTTCTGTAATCGTCATTTCTCCACCACATTGCTTATCTTAATCTACTCCCCTTCACTTCTTCTCCATCGTCCTTTACCTCCACCTCCTCTCCCTCCTCTTCCTATGTATTGGCACCTTAAGCGATGAATAGACTGAGTGCCAAACCAGCAGAACGACGATAAGGACGATAACGACAACGACGACGACAACGACGACGACAACGACCACAACGACGCGATAAGAGAGTACCAATTACGAAGTGCACATTTAGAAAAAAAAAATAGATAAATTGATAAATAAACGAGATCATTAAGATAGATAAGATCATCAAATCAATTGATCAATAAATGAGATGAACACAAACAACCAAACAATTGAATAAACACAAACGAAAATTCAAATAAATTCCTTCACACAATAGCGATGAAAATTAGAAATAATTAAATAAACAAAGGTTTTTCATTTTTGCCTGCGTCAGCTGTCATGCACGCTGTGCCGATCGAATACTGTGGCTGGAAGGAATACTAGTCGCATCAATCCACGTCTCGTTTCGGCAATGGCCCCCAAACCACCTTTTACATCTTGATGAGCAGATGCTTCAGTAGTCTACAAATCTGCTATTCTTTTTTTTTTTTCGGTGGACATGTAAATCCAGAGTTGCGCAAAACATATGTTTAACTCATATTTATTTTTATTTTATCTATTTTTCATTTTTCTTTATTTAATTTTTTTCTTTATTTTATTTTATTTTATTTTTTTCTTTTGTCTTATTTGAAAATTCGACATAATTTGCAAGAGTTTTGGTCGTATGCCTGTTCATTCTTACACCAGTCACTAGTTTGATTTTCTTAAAAAAAATTAACCAGTGGGTAAATATTGTAAGTAAATCAATAATAACAATAACGATTAAAATAATAGAGCAAGGAACCCATCATCGTCGAAACAAGATCAACAACTTCATGGCTTCTACTGCCGAGTGGTTTCCCACATACCTTGTACAGTAAAGACGAGTGTGAGCAACAGAAGCAGAAGGGACGACAGCCATATCACCCTTGTGGCTGGCCCTGGAGGCCCACCTCCACCTGTAGAAGGCCCACCTGGAGCCTGGGTGGTCTCTCCTCCTTGGCCGACTGGTGACGGAGGATGCAGATGCTCGGCCTCCAGGGGAGAAGACCTGCGTCGGATACCAGGAGGAACCATGGTTGGTGTCCTTGAGGACCACCTACTTCGTCCTCGAAACTCAAGTATGAGCAAATGGAGAGGAAAGGTACAGCCTCGTGGATGGCTTAAGGGAGAATGAGGGAGAACTGAGGTGGGGGGATGGGGGTGTCAAGTCGAATTTTTCACTATTCACCAAGACGGTTCTTCACCAAAAAACGCGCCAAAAAACACGCACCGGTCTTTGGCGGGAAGATTCATCTACACGCCACTACGACACGGAAACTAGGGCGCGTGTGGTGCTCCTACACTCGTTATTTTCTAATGACGGGAACACTTGATGGAGACACAGCAACTTCGCTATCGTAACAAGATTCGCTCTTTGGTGTCGACGAAGTTACTGTGGATCAAACACTTCACGTCTCCCACTCGCCTCGGGAACCTTGACTACAGCTACGGCAGGCAGCTTCTGACTCTTCCACCGACAATCTGTAACAACTGATAAGCCCCAACCGTTGCTCCAGATAAGATAAGATCCCCAGGCTTGCCAACCCTGTCTCACTGGACTTAGCAAAACGATGACGATTTTCTTCAAAATTATTTTCATTTCCGGGTTGATACACATGCTGGAGGACCGCCCTTCCTCTCATTCCTGACGAAGGGAGTCGGGGCTAGGAGTCCCGCGTGAGTGCTCCCGACGCCCTCTCACGTGATCGGTCGCGGTGCGGGAGTGTACATTGTGAGGCGGGAGAGGGAACAGAGTGTAGTGACGGAGACAGGCAGGTGTAGGTGTAGGTGTGTGTGTGTGTGTGTGTGTGTGTGTGTGTGTGTGTGTGTGTGTGTGTGTGTGTGTGTGTGTGTGTGTGTGTGTGTGTGTGTGTGTGTGTGTGTGTGTGTGTGTGTGTGTGTGTGTGCGTGCGTGTGCGTGCTCGCGTGTACACGTCTCACGCGTTCATGAGTCATTGAAGGTTATAGTGTACTTCATTGCCCGATAACCAGCGCTTTTATCTTTGGAAACAACATCGCACCAAAGAAATATCGCCACAGGGCTTTGCAAAAGAGTGACTGAAGGAGTGAATAAAAAAAAATCATCATTCTCCTTTGATATTAAACTCCAATCACAAAAAGGGTACCTCTGGTCCGCAGGGACGTCACTGAAGTCTCCTCACCCCACCCCACACACACACCTAAAGTCCTCACTACGCAAAACTTGAGTAGCGCATTCCCCGAAACTGGGAAGGGACTGTACAAACTCCAAACGTCGTGCTTTTGGAGAAATGCATGTGTACAAATGTACAAATGTGTACATGTGTACAAACCCTAAAACCCCTTAGATGCCCATCCCAAGGGCCAAGACAGTGGGAGGTTTCAAGCCCTCTTCAGGGAAACGAGCCCTGTTATCATCGAACTGCCTACACAAGACCTTCTCGGAGCGAACTGGGGGTATAATATATAGAGAAAAGGGGGACTGGGAAGCCAGGAATAAAAGATGATGGAGGAAGGGGAGGGAGGGAGGGTGGAAGGAAGAGAGGGAGGGAGGGAGGGAGGGAGGGAGGGAGGAAGTGGGAGGAAGGGAGGGAGATAGGGAGGGAAGGACGGAAGGTAGAAGGAAGGAAAGGAGGGAAGGAAGGAAGAAGGGAGGGAGGGAGGGTAGAAGGGAGGAAGAGAGGAAGGGAGGAAGGGAAGGGGGAGGGAGGGAGGGAGAGAGGGGGAGGAAGGGAGAACGGGAAGTAGGGAGGAAGGAGAGGAAAGGAGGAAGGAAAGAGGTGAGTGGAAGGAACAAACTAAATGAAGAGGAAGCGATTACGGAACAAGAAACACCTGAGACAAGTGTGTCCGTGGCGGGGACAAAAGCGAAGAAAAAAAAAAGGGGGTTTGGAAAAGAGGACGTAGGAAAGGGGCGGAAGAAAGGAAAATGCGAAGAAGAGAGGGGAAAGGAGGGGAGGGGAGGGGAGGGGATTGGAGGGGAGGTGTAACAGAGAGAAGATGGGAGTGGTGGGGGGCAGAAGGGAAGAATGTAAAAGAAGGAACACGAATTTCCGACGAACCTATTGCCATCTAAACGTTACTATGGGATAAATTCCATCCCATCCCATCCCATCCCTATCCGACTTTACCCCTTCTTCCTCCTCCTCCTCCTCCTCCTCCTCCACCCGACCCAAGCACTCCTGTCGATGAAGTACCGGAGTCAAAACGTTGTCCATGTCCTCGGCTTTATTATATTCCCCGGGTCTCCCATTGTTTCCCCGGCTCGCGTCGCCCTCCGAAGGTCAGGATCGCCCTTCCATGCACGTGAGTGGCGACGAAGGGCGAGGGGTGATGGGAGCGTCAGATCTGGTGTACTCGTGAGGACGCGGACGGCATAACACGGAGAGCCTCTCCACGTGCCAGCGCCATCTGAACTGAGGTGTAAAGAGATCGAGAGAAAAACTCGAAGGCGGGGTGGGTGACTTGAGCGGCCCATACACTCGCAGGCCGCCTGTCCGGCCGCCGGAACAATCAGCAGAGCTGGGCGCGTTCCTCGGTGCGTTCCGCTTCAGTTTGACCGCGGTTAGAGCTCCCAAACTAACAATATAGGTGCCGGTATAGTATGTGGCCTACCTTTTGGATGTGGCCTACGAAAAATTTCTTTGGTATAGTATGAAGTGGCCTACCGGAATTTTATTTCGGTATGAACCTGCCTCTTAAGCTTTAATAATTTGGGAGCACTAACCGCTGCCAACCAAAAGCGGAACGCACCTAGGAACGCACCGAGGAACGAGCCCAGCTCTGCAAATCAGGACTGTGCAGACCAAACTGAGTGTGTATGCCCCCCCATACACGCTCAATTTGGCCTGTACAGGTAGCCTGCGAGAGTATAGGCCTCTTTAGAGAGAGGGTGAGAACTTCCAATGACCTCTTCACAACTCCGAAACGAAGCTTAACAATCAAACTACCTTATCGTCGTTATTACTCACGTCAGCGACTGTACTATGAGTCATATCAGCGTACCGCGTAATGCTACAAGTCTAGGGATGACGTCATCATCATCAAGTACAGAAGACCAAATTCCCAACTCTATCCGGGTAAGACAAGGCAAAGAAATCACACCGGGAGGAACTTAACTGCCACCAAAGTCATACCACCTTTGCCTTATGTGCTTGGACTTTCTGGGATATCGGAAGTTTTACCTCCCCCCCCACCCCGAGACACCATGATGACACAATTTGTGTATAATTGGCACCCGTTTATCAGAAGGAACTATAACAAGCGAAATATCGCACTAATAGAAGCTTCATTCTTACATGGGACTTCGTTGAAGGACAATTTACAGTAGGTTTAGAATAGGGCATAGTGATGGTGATGGGGTTAAAAAGAAAAACAAACCCTTTAATAGATCCACACGGTGTCCCGGGTCGTTTGCATAAATATTGTTTTAAAAAAAAAAAAAAAAAAAAAAAAAAAAAAAGAATTTAATACTCATCCGGGTCACATGTACCCTTGCCTGAAACGGAACCTCAATTAATCAAGAGCCCCCCTCCCCCCAGACCCCCCCTCTCCCCCTGCCCCTCCCCCCCGTTGCATAATGAAATTGTCAGTGGGTCACGATCCTGCTGGGGTCAAAGTGAAAAGGCTAACTTTACATCATAAACGACCACCTATACGTACATACATGCACATACAAGCACACACGCACACACGCACGCACGTGAACGCGCATACACATACACACACATACAATGAATGTATAAGATGTGTGTGTGTGCGTGTGCGTGCGTGTGTGTGTGTGTGTGTGTGTGCGTGTGTGTGTGTGTGTGTGTGTGTGTGTGTGTGTGTGTGTGTGTGTGTGTGTGTGTGTGTGTGTGTGTGTGTGTGTGTGTGGAGCGCGTGTGTGTGTGTGTGGAGCGCGTGTGTGTGTGTGTGGAGCGCGTGTGTGTGTGTGTGGAGCGCGTGTGTGCGTGTGTTCGCGCAAGCCCGTGCACATAACTATTCCCGACCCATATAAATTCAAGTAAACAACAACAACAATGCATCTGGACCATTACCAAGTACAAGAAGGTACCAAAACGGAGGAGTCTCTTCCTAAAACAAATCCCAGTACCACGTCCCTGACCTCCCCCGGCGTGCAGTACATCCAAGTACCAACGAGTACCGGTGGCCGAATGGGGGCGAGGGCGTGGAGGAGGGGGCGTGGGCGTGGGGGCTTCCATGGGCGCGGCCGGAGCTTTGACAGCCCTGAGCTTTATTGGAAAACTTGGTGCTGGTTGCTTCGTGTTCTCCCTCTCCCTTTCGCATACCGTAGCTCCTCTTTCCTTCCATCAGAAAGGGACCTTCCTTCGTTCAGCTTCCCTTCAATGGGTACCTCAGGCAACCCTTCACAGCTCGTTCCGCCAGCTCGGGGTGGGGAGGAGACGGGAGGTGGGGGAGACAGATAGGGGGGGGAGTTAGAGGGGGTTAGTGGTGGTCGCGTCACAGGTTTTTCTGTATACAACAATTTACGTATTTGTTCACAATAAAAAAAAATCCTAACTCTCCACATAGTCATTCTCATTCTCGTTCCCTAAACTGACTACATTTTTTTTTTCTGTCATCTATTCATTTGTTTATGTAAATTTTCATTCAACTTTTCTCCCTATGACTTCATGTTGTTGTTTTTTTAGTTTATCAATTTATTCATTTACCTATGTTCTCATTTATCTATTTGTTTATAGATTTTTTCTATCTGAATTTCCACTGAGTTTTCGGTACCTGGGGAACGAGTCTTCTATTCTAGATTCTCCTCAACCTAGGACGCAACACCACCCCACCCCTCACTCCCTCCCCCACCCTCTTCTCAACCTGAAACCTTTTCAACCCTGTGCCGCACTTTACCCATTTTATTCCGGCGATTTTGTGTCTTACTACATTGTTTCTTATCCAAGGCAGTGGGCGGGATACAGGGATGACCCGTCATCCACGAGGAGCTAAGATGGGATGGGTCGAAAAGGTGGTGGATTGGAGTGGAGTGGAATGGGTGGATTTGGGTACGTGTCTTTTGATTTGGGTACGTGTCTTTTGATTTGGCTACCTTCCTTATAAGGGGGAAAACTCTTGGTATATTGATCGAAAGATGGACAGATAAATAGATGGATAGATAGATAGAGGCCTTGCTCAATCGAGACTCTCTTCAACCCGGAAACCCGCAGCCCCACAGCGGTTGTCAACGATCCTCGCCCCCTTCCCGCACACCTCCCTGGGGGGGGGGGGATACCATTAAAGAGGCCCACGTTTACGAGGGGCTTGATAAAAGGACAACACATACACACGTCACATACAATTACCTTTACAAAACCAATCCCGCTCTTCAATTCGTTTATACCAGTGGTTTTTAATCCTGGGGGAACGAGACATGATAGCCAGTGCAATGGTGCTGTATATTTACCATGAGAAAACAAAGCAAAGGTTGTATCACTAATTCTTTTCGTATGTTTGCATTGTATTTCTATTGGATGGGGGAACGAGAACATTTTCTTGAGATAATCAAGGGGTACTAAGGGCACTGAAAAGAGTTAAGAACCAATTATCTATACAAATACAACTCCAACGGATTAACATAGCAATAAATTACATTAACACTGCTATAACATTGACTTGTACAATGATAAGAGATTAGTACAATCGAGATTCTATTAATGCATTCCTTCCCCCGATTCCCCAACAGTCCCCAAAGCTCATAACAGGCCACGGGTGACTGCTTTTGCTGCCACTACTCAGAGCCTCCTGCCGTAGGCTCCTCATCTAAAGAGCACCTTGCCCACAGAGATCGAGTATCGGCCAGAAGTGTCGCATGCCGATCGGCTGGAAATCGATCTAAAGTCGAACAAATGCCTCTGGGCAAACTATCTTTGTACTCGGCCTTTGTTGCCTTTATGCTCACTTTCTATTCAGCACGGTCACCCACCCACCCTCCTCCTCCTCCTCCTCCTCCTCCTCCTCCTCCTCCTCCTCCTCCTCCTCCTCCTCCTCCTCTTCCTCCTCCTCTTCCTCCTCTTCCTCCTCCTCCTCCTCCTCCTCCTCCTCCTCCTCTTCCTCCTCCTCCTCGTCACAATTCCTCGTCCTTATCCTCCTCCTCTTCCTCTTCCTCCTCCTCCCCTCCTCCTCCCCTCTTCCTCCTCATCTCTTCCTCCTCCTCATCTCTTCCTCCTCCTCCTCCTCACCTCTTCCTCCTCCTCCTCCACTCCTCTTCCTCTTTATTCTCCTCTCCCTTCACTTCCTCCTCCTCCTTCGCTTCCTTCTCCTCCTCCTCCTCCTCTTCCTTCTCCTCCTCCTCCTCCTTCTACTCCTCGTCCTCCTTCCCCTATCCTTTCCCTTTCCTCTACACGCATAGAGAAATAGATAAATGAATAAATAAATAGATAAATAAATAAATAAACAAATGAATAACTAGTTTTGCAAATTATTACCCACTAACGGCTGCCATATGCATCTCTGTTCACAACTTCCTAGTCGCGGGTTCAAGTCCCGCACTCCTCTCCGATTCCCAGCAGTGACTTAGTTATCTGCCCCAATAGTCCTCAAAGCGCATAACAGGGCAAAGGCGACGGCTTCGGCCGCAGCTACTCAGCGCCTCCTGGCGTCTGGTCACGTGACGCTAGGGCGTCATATCGTCTGACCAGGTAGTCAGAGATAACGTGTTATCATTCACGTTCCTCGTTATCAGCAATAAGAACATAAGAATGAAGGAGACTGCAAGAGACCATAGGGTCTACACTACGCAGTTCCCTATATGGTATGATTTGTCCCACTCCGCGAGGCGGAGGTGTGCTGCCTGAAACGAATACAATCGTCACCGGAACAGGCAGAGTTGTGGGTTCGAATCCCGCACTCATGTCCGATCCCCAGCATTGACGGCTTTGAACGGAGCTACTCAGCGTCTCCTGACGTAAGCTCCCCACCTTCTGTGTATTGTCTGGGTATACAATGAACAACAAGAAACGATGACGAAGCAGAATCAACATGTGTTCTTAGTACGGGATCCACTATTCCTCTTCTGTTCATTGTCTAAGAATCCTTTGTAAAAAAGAAAAAAGAAAAAAGTATCTGACACAGGGATGCATTCTTAGACGAGTTGAGAAAGGAGCGGCGCGCCCTTCGCTCACTCGCTCGCGCCTTCAAAAGTTCTCCTCCCCTCCCCTGCCCCCCCCCCGCCATGTTGTTCACCTGGTGGATGCCCCACACTCAAAGGATTAAAAGAGAGAAAGGGGGATAGGGAGGGATATATATTATATATATATATATATATAAATTATATATGTATATATATATATGTATATATATATATATATATATATAGAGAGAGAGAGAGAGAGAGAGAGACGGGGTGAGCGAAAGCGAGAGGCAGAGCAGGAGAAAGCAAGATCGAGAGAGAGCGAGAGAGACAGACAGACAGACAGAGAGAGAGAGAGAGAGAGAGAGAGAGAGAGAGACGGGGTGAACGAAAGCGAGAGGCAGAGCATGAGAAAGCAAGATCGAGAGAGAGTGAAAACGATAGCACGATTGAAAATGGAGGATGAGGAAGAGGATGAAGAAAGAAGAGCAGGAAGAAAGAAGAGAAAAAAGGGGAGTAAGAAAGGAAGAAGGAAGAGGAAAAAGAGGAGGAAGTAGAGGAAGAAAGAAGAGGAAAAAGGAAGAGGAGGAAGAAGAGGAGGAAGAAAGAAAAATAGGGAAAAAGGAAGAGGAGGAAGAAGAGGAGGAAGAAGAGGAGGTAAAAGAGGAGGAAGAAGAAGAGGAAGAAGCGGAAGAGGAAGAAAAAAAGGAAGAGGAAGAAGAGGTAGAAGATGAAGAAAAAAGAGAAAGAGGAAGAAAAATAGGAAAAAGAGAAAAAAGAAGAGGAAAAGGAAGAGGAAAAAGAAGAGGAAAAGGAAAAAGAAGAAGAGGAAGAAGAAGAGGAGGAAGATAAGGAAGAAGTGGAAAAAGAACAAGAACAAGAACAACAAGAAAAAAGAAGAAGAAAAAGAAGAAGAAAAGGAAAAGAAGAGGAAAAGATGTATAAACTCTTGCAGTGGGACACTCAGGCGGCGCCCCCACCCCCGCCCACTCCGCCCACCCCGCCCGTCAAGTGCTCCTCCACTCTCTTTTGTTGTGATCCAACTTTCTTGTTTCGCTGTGCGACCGGCACCGTTGCGCTCAGTCAGTCGGTCAGCCAGCCAGTCAGTCACTGCTGCCAGAGACGTTGGCTGCTGACTGGAAGCTGACATTCCAGGCTGCCTGACGTTAAATGGAGTGAGTGAAACACATTCCATAGGAGGGTGGAGTGGAAGGAGGGAGGATAAAGGAGGGGAGAGGAAAGGAGGGGTGAGGAAATGAGGGGGGAGGGGGAGAGAGGGGAGAGGGGGAAAGGGGGTGGGGGAGAGGGGGAGGGGAGAGGGGAGAGGGGGTGGGGGTGGACGTCAAGCGAAAAGAGAAGTAGAAAGGCCTGCCTACTGACAGACGACTTCATTCAGCTTAGACAAAACACATAATTCCTCTAAGGCTTGAAGTGTCAGGCAGAGTAGGGGAGCGGGTGCTTTGGGTGGGGGGGTGCTTTGGGGAAGGGGGGCTAAATGGGGGCGGAGAAGGGTGTCGGAGGTGAACGAGAAGGGCGGGTCGAAGGAAAACGTGGACACGTGCGGGGGGAATGGGGAGACAACAGCTGGAAAGACGTTTGAGGTCTGTTCTTGCCGCGTACTGAAGGGAAGGGAAGGGAAGGAAAGGGAAGGGAGGGGAAGGGAAGGGAGGGGAAGAGAAGGTAGGGGAAGGGAAGGGAAGGGAAGGGAAGGGAAGCGAAGGGAAGCGAAGGGAGAAAGGGGAAGGGAAGGGAAGGGAAAGGAAGGAAAGAGAGGACACGAGAAGAAAAGGAAAGAGAAGGGGAAGGGAGGGAAGGGAAAGGAAGGGAAGGGAAAGGAAGGGAAGGGAAGGGAAGGGAAAGGGAGGGGAAGGGAATGGAAGGGAGGGGAAGGGAATGGAAGGGAGGGAGGGGAAAGAAATGGAAGGGGGGAGGGTAAGGGAAGGAAAGGGAAGGGAAGGGATGGAAAGAAAAAGGAAAGGAAGGGAAGGGAAAGGAAGGGAAGGGAAAGGAAGGGAAGGAAAGGAAGGGAAGGGAAGGGGAAAGGAAGGGAAGGGGAAGGGAAGGGACGGAAAGGGAAGGGAATGGAAGGAAGGGAGGAGGGAAAGGGAAGGGAAGGGAAGGAAGGGGAAGGGAAGAGAAGGGAAGGGAGGGAAAGAAAATGGAATGGAAAGGGAAAGGAACGGAAAGGGAAGGAAGGGAAAGGAAGGGAAGGGAAAGGAAGGGAAGGGAAGGGGAAGGGAAGGGAAGGGGAAGGGAAGGGAAGGGAAGGGAAGGGAAGGGGAGGGAAGGGAAGTGAGGGGAAGGGAAGGGGGGAGGGAAAGGGAAGGGAAGGGAAGGAAAAGGAAGGGAAGAAAAGGGAAGGGAAAGGAAGGAAAGAGAAAGCACGGGAAGGGAAGGGAAGAGAATTGAAGGGAAGAGAATTGAAGGGAAGGAAAGGGAAAGGAAAGGATGGGGAGGTAAAGGAAGGGAAAGGAAGGGAAGGGAAAGGAAAGGAAAGGATGGGAAGGGAAGGGAAGGGAAAAAGGGAAGGGTAGGAAAGGGAAGTGAGTGGAAGGGAGGATAAGAAGTGAAAGGGAAAGAAAGGAAGGGAGGGAGGAAGGGTAAGGTATGGATGAGGAGAGGAGGGAAGAGGAGAGGAAGAAATGGAGAGGAGAGGAGGAAGGAGAGAAGAGGAGCGGAGAGGAGGGGAGGAGTGATGAAAGGGAGAAAAAGGAGAGAGAGAGGGAGGGAGGGAGGAGAGAGGAGGAATGAGGGGGAGTGAGAGAGGAGAGGGAAGGGAGGGGGGAAAGGAATAAGAATGGGGGGGCTGAAGGGAGGGGAGGATTTGGGGAGTCAAAGGGTTAGTGGCACAGTTGAGGGAGTTGGAGGGGGTAGGGGGAATCCCCCAGAGGGATCTCCACAACGGCAGTTACACAAGAGAAGGGAGTGGGGGGGAGGGGGGAACGTGGTGGACATTCTGGGTGGAAAGCTGTGAAGTAGGTAGGTAGGTAGGAAGGGGAAGTGAAGAGAAGAGGGAAGGTAAGTGGGGTGAGGGGAAGGGGAGGGAAGG
>NC_134784.1:6097857-6110357 GCF_046742065.1 Oratosquilla oratoria
TCACTAATCTTTTTCACGTGTTTACATTGTATTTGTATTGGATGGGGGTACGAAATAATTTTCTTGAGATAATCAAGGGGTACCAAGGGCTCTGGAAAAGGTTAAGAAGCACTGAGCCAAGCGGACCGGACCCTGGATGGGTAGGGGAGGTGGATGGAGGTGGGCGGACGGGACTTCAAAGAGTCTGAAGTCAAAGAGTGCCGAGGCAAAGAGTGGAGGGCGTTTGCAGGAGCCACAGGTCAAAGCGAGGGAGAAGAGGAAAAGAAAACCAAAAAAAAGGGGGGGAGGGGGGGAAGAGAAAGGAGAGCTGGAAATGGAGATGGAAAAGTTAGGGAGGGGACAAGTAGGAAGGAGAGGAGTAAGTGCAATAAAGAGAATAACAAGAAGAGGTGGAGGAAGAGGAAAAAGAAGAAAAAGAAAAAAGGGAGAAGAAAAGAAGTAGGAAGAGACGGAGAAGGAGACGGAAGATAAGTTGAAGGATTTTTAGGAGTTGGGGAGGAGTCTGAGGAGGAGTTTGAGGAGGAGTTGAAGGAACTTGAGGAGGCGGAGGAGTTGAAGGGGGTGGAGGAGTGTGAGGATGAGGAATTTGAGGAGTTTAAGGAGTGTGATGAGTTTAAGGAAGAGTTGAAGAAGGTGGAGTAGAAGAATGAGTTGAAGGAGGTGAAGGAGTTGGAGGTGGAGGAGGAAGAGGAGTCGAAGGAGGTGGAGTTGAAGATGGGGGAGGGTAGAAATAGAAATAAAATAGATAAAAGATACATGACTATATACATATTTACATAAACACTTGCATATACAAATACATAAATATAAAGTAAATTAATGTATAAACAAGGCAACAATAGAATATATACTTAATTGAATAGATGAATAATAAATATATAAGTAAATATATAATCAAATAAACAAGTAAACAAGTAAATAAATAAAAAATTAATAAATAGATAAATAGAAATTTGTCTCCACGCCCGCCCGAGGTAACCCTTCTTTCCTCGGCCCAAATCTTGCTTGCCTGGCACCCAGCGACCTACCCGCATCCCAGATTTCGTCTTCATGGATCCATGGAGCCATATCCACACCGAACCGGGGTCTTCCTGTGTGTCTTTCCGGAGGAGGGAAGAGGTGGGAGGGAGTGTGGGTGGTGGGAGGAGCAGGAGTAAGATGTGAAAGAATGAACGTCAGAGGTGGGAGGAGTGAAGTTGCAGGTGGGAGAAGGAAGGAGGCTAGTAGGGTGATGGTGGTGCTGGTAGGGTGGTGGTGGTGGTGGTAGGGTGGTGGTGATGGTGGTAAGGTGGTGGTGATGGTAGTGGTGGGTGGTGGTGGTGGTGGTGGTAGGGTGGTGGTGATGGTTGTGGGTAGGGGGTAGATCTAGCAGGTGGTGGTAAGGGGGAAGAGTCAAGCAGTGGCAAGAAGGGGAGAGGATATCAGGCAAGAGGTGGATTCTGGCAATGGTTAGGGAAGGGGAGTCTGGATGCTTGAAGGAGTCTGTAGGCTTAACGGAGTCTGAATGCTTGAATGAGTCTGGTTGCTTGAGTCTGGATGCTTGAAGGAGTCTGGAGGCTTGAAGGAGTCTGTAGGCTTAACGGAGTCTGAATACTTGAAGGAGTCTGGATGCTTGAAGGAGTCTGGAGGCTTGAAGGAGTTTGGAGGCTTGAAGGAGTCTGGAGGCTCGAAGGAGTCTAGAGGCTTGAAGGAGTCTGCAGGCTCGAAGGAATCTGGAGGCCTGAAGAAGTCTGGAGGCTTGAACGAGTCTGGATGCTCAAAGAAGTCTGGAGACTCGAAGAAGTCTGAAGGCTTGAAGGAGTCTGGAGACTTGGAGGAGTCTAGAGGTCTGAAGGAGTCTGGAGGCTTGAAGGAGTCTGGAGGTCTGAAGTAGTCTGGAGGCTTAACAGAGTCTGAATGCTTGAAGGAGTCTGGAGGCTTGAAAGAGTCTGGATACTTGAAGGAGTCTGGAGGCTTGAAGGAGTCTGGAGGCTCGAAGGAATCTGGAGGCTCGAAGAAATGTGGAGGCCTGAAGGAGTCTGGAGGCTTGAAGGAGTCTGGAGGCTCGAAGGAGTCTGGAGGCTCGAAGAAGTCTGGAGGCTCGAAGAAGTCTGGAGGCTCGAAGGAGTTTGGAGGCCTGAAGGAGTCTGGAGGCTTGAAGGAGTCTGGAAGCTTGAAGGAGTCTGGAGGCTCGAAGAAGTCTGGAGGCTCGAAGAAGTCTGGAGGCTCGAAGGAGTCTGAAGGCTTGGAGGAGCCTGGAGGTCTGAAGGAGTCTGCAGGCTTGAAGGAGTCTGGAGGTCTGAAGGAGTCTGGAGGCTTAACGGAGTCTGAATGCTTGAAAGAGTCTGGAGGCTTGAAGGAGTCTGGAGTCTTGAAGGAGTCTGGAGTCTTGAAGGAGTCTGGAGGCTCGAAGGAGTCTGGGGGCTCGAAGGAATCTGGAGGCCTGAAGGAGTCTGGAGGCTTGAAGGAGTCTGGAGGCTCGAAGGAGTCTGGAGGCTCGAAGAAGTCTGGAGGCTCGAAGAAGTCTGGAGGCTCGAAGGAGTTTGGAGGCCTGAAGGAGTCTGGAGGCTTGAAGGAGTCTGGAAGCTTGAAGGAGTCTGGAGGCTCGAAGAAGTCTGGAGGCTCGAAGAGGTCTGGAGGCTCGAAGGAGTCTGGAGGCTTGGAGGAGTCTGGAGGTCTGAAGGAGTCTGGAGGCTTGAAGGAGTCTGGAGGTCTGAAGGAGTCTGGAGGCTTAACGGAGTCTGAATGCTTGAAAGAGTCTGGAGGCTTGAAGGAGTCTGGACACTTGAAGGAGTCTGGAGTCTTGAAGGAGTCTGGAGGCTCGAAGGAGTCTGGGGGCTCGAAGGAATCTGGAGGCCTGAAGGAGTCTGGAGGCTTGAAGGAGTCTGGAGGTTCGAAGAAGTCTGGAGGCTCGAAGAAGTCTGGAGGCTCGACGAAGTCTGGAAGCCTGAAGGAGTTTGGAGGCTTGGAGGAGTCTGGAGGCTTGGAGGAGTCTGGAGGCTTGGGGGAGTCTGGAGGCTTGAAGGAGTCTGGAGGCTTGAAGGAGTCTGGAGGCTTGAAGGAGTCTGGAGGCTTGAAGGAGTCCGGTGGCTCAAAGAAGTCTGGAGGCTCGAAGAAGTCTGGAGGCCTGAAGGAGTATGGAGGCTTGAAGGAGTCTGGAGGTCTGAAGGAGTCTGGAGGCCTGAAGGAGTCTGGAGGCCTGAAGGAGTCTGGAGGCTTGAAAGAGTCTGGAGGCCTGAAGGAGTCTGGAGGCTTGAAGGAGTCTGGAGACTTGAAGGAGTCTGGAGGCCTGAAGGAGTCTAGGGGTTTGATGGAATCCGGAAGCTTGAAGGAATCTGGAGGTCTGAATGACTCTGTAGGCCTGAAGGAGTCTGGAGGCCTGAAGGAGTCTGGAGGTTTGAAGGAGTCTGGAGGCTTGAAGGAGTCTGGAGGCTTGAAGGAATCCGGAAACTTGAAGTAGTCTGGCTGTGAACTGAGAAGATTTGGCTAGGAGCGGCAGTCTTCGGGTAGGACGAGGAAGCTTTGATGGGATATGAGAGTTCGGGACAGGATAGATAGAGATAAAGAAATATAGATATAGAGATACATAGATACAGATGCAGATAGATAGAAATAAGGATAAAGACATATAGATAGAGAGGGGAGCCTCCTTTCTCTGTGTGTGTGTGTGTGTGTGTGTGTGTGTGTGTGTGTGTGTGTGTGTGTGTGTGTGTGTGTGTGTGTGTGTGTGTGTGTGTGTGTGTGTGTGTGTGTGTGTGTGTGTGTGTGTGTGTGTGTGTGTGTGTGTGTGTGTGTGTGTGTGTGTGTGTGTGTGCGTGTGTGTGTTTGTGCGTGTGTGGAGGGCTAATGTGGAGGATTTCTAAAATACGAAAAGATGATCCATGAGGCGTGGAGCGATGATGGTGGACTCTTGCGGTGGAGGTGGAGGTGTGGAGGAAGCTTCTGTGGACACAGTGGAGTCTTGTGGGGTGGGGTGGGGGGGGGAGTGTTTGGGACGGCGGGAGTTGGGAGGATGAACCCAATGAGGTCTTATGCATTTGTTCCGACCGGCGCCAGGACACTCCAATCAGCCGAAGAAAGCGCCTCGACCTCTTGAATGCGGAGACGCACCCATCCGATTTTATTTCGGCTGCCGCCAGACGATTCTATCCAGCTGAAGTGAGGGCCCTGTGCTGAAGGGAGTTGAGGGTTAGTGCTGCGACTGCCCTCAAGCAAAGCACACCACCACATTCCTGGATGCACTGTGCCCCAATGGCCCAGTTTCAGATTTCACTGTCTCTAAAGTCTAGACAGTTGCTACGTCCTGAAGTGCATTCAGAATATTACGTGTTCAGCTGAGGAAGGGAGAGAGGAAGAGGGAGAGAAGGAGGGAGGAAGAGAGACAGGGAGGAAGAGAGAAAAAAGGGAGGAAGAGAGAAAAAAGGAAGGAAGGGAGGGAGGGAGGGAGGGAGGGAGGGAGGGAGGAGGGAGAGAGAGAGAGAGAGAGAGAGAGAGAGAGAGAGAGAGAGAGAGAGAGAGAGAGAGAGAGAGAGAGAGAGAGAGAGAGAGAGAGAGAGAGAGAGAGAGAGAGAGAGAGAGAGGGGGGGGGAGTAGTGAGGGAAAGAAAGAGAAGGAAAAGAGGTAGGAGGAAGGGAAAGAGGGAAGAGGGAGAGAAAACAGGAGGGAGGGAGGGAGGGAGGGAGGAGGGAAGGAGAGAGGGAGGAGGGAGAGAGAGAGGAAGGAGGGAAGGAGACAGGGAGAGAGGGAGGAAGGAGGGAGAGAGGGAGGGAGAGAGGGAGGGAGAGATCGAGGAGGGAGGGAGAGAGCGAGAAGGAGGGAGGGAGGGAGGGAGGGAAAGAGAGAGGAAGGAGGGAGAGACAGAGGAGGGTTGGTTAGGGTGAGGGTAAGGGTGAAGGGTAGAGGAGGGGGAGGGGTAGGTAGGTAGAGAAGGAGGGAGGGAGGGAGGTAAGGAGGAATGTCGAATAGAGATACAGAAGAAGAGAGAGGTCGGGGGATCTACGAGAACTTTGCAGAAACAGTAGATACAAACTTTTTGAAGAAGAAAGTAGAAAGTGTCCTAGGGGGATACCAAGGGGAGAGACCGGGGTAGTGGTGGTGGGAGGGGGGAGACCGAGGGCGGAATACTGAAGGGGGGTACCGAGAAGGTTAGACCGAACGGGGATACCAGGAGGGGGAGACTAACGGGGAATACCGAGGTGGGAGACTGAGGGGGGAGACCGAGAGGGGAGACCGAGGTGGGGGGGAGACCAAGTAGGGAGATCGAGGGGGTGGGAAGACCGAGGTGGGGGGGAGACCGAGGGGGGAGACCGAGGGGGGGAGACCGAGGGGAGGAGACCGGAGAGGGGAGACCGAGTGGGGAGACCGGGAGGAGATAGAGTTAATAGAGACGGAGATCGAGGTGCGGTAGCGTGAACGAAAAGAAGTCCCCCCCCCGTCCCCCATGACAAAATCTCAGAATTCAATTTGTCCTATCAATATAGTTCCCCATTTTACTACCAGACTGCTGCTGCTGCTGTCGATGACAACCCCCCTCGCCCCTCCCCATCGCCCCTCCCCCTCCCCCTTGCCCCTCCCCCTCGCCCTTCCCCTCCCCTCCTCCACTCCCCCACCTTCCCACAGTCCCGACTAAGGGCGCCCGCACGCCCATCCGGGCGCCAAACATCTACAACACTTCCCCAACCCCACTCACCCTCCCTCTCTCATCCCCTCCTCTCTCCTCCTCCTTTTCTTCCTCCATCGCTGCCCTTGATGGAAACCGCTTCACGTAAATCGCAGAGATGAGGGGGGAGGGGAGGGGCGTTATGAGGCGGGGGGGGGAAGAAGAGGGGGAGAAGAGAGTGAAGAGTCAAGAAATAAGGATGGAGGAATATAAGAAGAGAGGAAAGTGACAGAGAAGGTGAAAAGGAATACATACTGTATATATACATTACATACATGAATTACATACATTACATTCATTTCATGCATTACATACATTTCATGCATTACATACATTTCATGCATTATATACATTTCATGCATTGCATACATTTTATGCATTACATACTTTACATGCATTTCATGTATTACATACATTTCATGCAGTACATATATTACATGCATTACATAAATTTCATGCATTATATACATTACATACATAACATGCATCACATACATTGCATGCATCACATACATTACATATATTTAAGGCATTACATACATTTCATGCATTACATACATTACATGTATCACATACATCACATACATTACATTACACGCATCACATACATTACATTACACGCATCACATACATTACATACACACGCATTGGGTGGGTCAGTACGACAAATCTGGATGCCGACGGTATCATTATTCTCCAAACCGCTCTTTCGGTAGCGAGCAAACCTCAGTCGTCAAGTTTCTTTTCTAACGATCAGAATGAATCGATGAATCAATCAATAAAGGTAGGTAGGAAGTGGGAAGATGGGTATATGCACGTGTGTGTTCAATGTCATACATGCGCTCGCGCACACACACACACACACACACACACACACACACACACACACACACACACACACACACATACAAATAAATAAATAAATGAATAAAAATAAATAAATAAAGGGAAGGGAAGGAAAGGGAGTGAGAGGGAAGGCAGAGAGAGTTGGGAAGGAGAGTGCAAGGAGAGGAAGGGAGAGGTAGAGGAGTTAGAGCGGACCAGGAGTTGAAGCCGTGCACGCGGCAAGATTCCATCGTGTAATAAGTCTTCATATAGTCTAATCTCGCAAGAGTTGGGTGGAACAATGCAGAAAACCTTCGGGTAAGACTATGCCCCTCGTTCCCCACCCACCCACCAAAAAAAAAAAAAAAACGTCCATGAGCACAATCTTCCTTCCAAGGAACCTGCAAAGCGAGAGTTCACTCCACGCAGGGAAGAAAACCGCTTCACCTCACTCCCTCACTCCCTCACTCCCTCCATACCTTCCTAACTACTCCCCTCCCTCCCTTCCTCCCTCCCTCACCCCGTCCTTCCTTTTCTTCCTACACCCCTCCCTCCCTCCGTACCTCTCTCCTTGTCTTCTTTCCTATCTACTTCCCTTCTTCCCTACCAACTTCCTTTTCTCTCTTCTCCTTTGCCTACCTCTAACTAGGAACTCCAAGATTTCCGGGTTTGGAATAAACTTCCCCACAAGAGAGAGAGGAGTGTGTGTAGAAGAGGTAGGAGTGAGGGAACTGACAAGGAAAAAGAGGAAGACGGGAAAAGGGGGATGGGGGGTGAAGCAGAGAAGTGTAAGATGAAAAGAGAGGAAGGAGGAAAAGAGGAAGGAGGAAGGAGAAAAAGAAAAATCCTGAAGGAAGGTGGACGTGGATGGGAGGATGAGGAGACCGACAAGGAGGTGGAAGAGGAGGAAGAGGAGAAGGAGGAGGAGGAGGGGGAAGAGGAGGCGGAGGAAGAGGACGAAGAGGAGGACGAAGAGGAGGACGAAGAGGAGGAAGAGGAGGACGATGAGGAGGATGAAGAGGAGGACGATGACGAGGATGAAGAGGAGGACGATGACGAGGAGGAGGAGAAAGAGGAGGAGAAAGAGGAGGAGGAGGAAGAGGAGGAGGAGAAAGAGGAGGAGAAAGAGGAGGAGGAAGAGGAGGAGGAGAAAGAGGAGGAGGAGAAAGAGGAGGAGGAGGAGGAGGAGGAGGAAGAGGAAAAGGAGGAGAGAAGGAGGAGGAGGAACGAGGGTAGAGAGAGAGGAAGGACTGATACCTATATAACGTAAGATCCCACTCACGAGGTCAACGCCTTCCGAGTAGGGTAAGTATGGGGGAAGGAGGGGCAGGAACTTGGAAAGCTACAAAGTGTGCAAAATTCCTGCTTGAAAATACAATACCATCAGGCGCAATATCATTTCCATATTTTTTTCTGTTTTTATAAGTTCGCTAAGGCAGCTATATAAAACTGTCTTGGCGTGGAAGGTGGGGGGGGAGCAACCAGATATAAAATCTTGTGATTTCAGTTATTGGTTCTGTTCGAAGAGCTCAGTCGAGAGATGGCATCAAAATATGGAGGAAGAAAACTGAGGGGAAGAGGAAGACTTGAGAAGAACGAGACTATGAAGAATAAGGATGAAGAATAGGAGGAGGAGGAGAAGGAAAAAAGAAGAGGAAGACGAAGAAGAGGAAGAAGACGATGAAGACGAAGAAGAAGAAAAAGAAGCCAACGACGAGACGACGACAACGACGACGACAACGATGAAAACAACAGCGACTACGTTTTTCTTTGACGAGAAGTCTTGTCTGCACAAGACGTCAATAGCTTTTGGTCAGCTGAAGTCCCTTCTACGTACCCTCCGCTCAGGGGAGCACAGAACCCTGAGGCAAATAAGAATTACTTGTGTCCTCAGGGGCGAAGCCATCGAAGGCCACGCGAGCTCAGTAATGAACCAGAACTCTATGATGCCCCACGAATTTGGACACAGGACAAACGACGATGGATCAATTACTGAGGGGGGTAAAGTAATTGAAAGCTTCAGCAATTACTTCACATCATTCCCAAAGGCAATTACATATGCTGTCGAATGTGATCGCAATTACATTTTTAGATGGCCAATTACAATGGCGCTGCAATTATTTTTTAAAATGCATAATTACGATCAAGGGCAATTATGGCCGCGATGGGGTCCGGAGCTCCCATGCAAAGCACCATGATAAACTTTTGTTATAAACTTTCGAATCTAATCCTAATTCATATCACTAATTCCACCGCTGAAAAATATATTCCATCAAAAACAAATGCTCTTCATAACAAATTTACACCTTTGGCCCCAACCGCCATCACTGCAGTTCATGATTAACTTGTTACAGCTCTCAACATTAACTTTTCCAATTTCTATCCGATTAGGGCGAGCTGATTCTAAACGATTGAGGGGAGATCCGTCTGTCCTGATGGGGTCTCGATCCTTCGAGAGCCCCCTCAGGCAGGGGTTTCCATCCCCCCCCGCCCCCTGAACATGACCTAAGAACGTCACCGAATTAAGGGCGTTGGTCACGTGACTTGGAACAAGCACATCAACACCCTTTCGCTTTCCCCACTATCTGTCGACCAGTAAATTGTTACGTCCACGCTTCGCATGCTAAGGGTTAGGTTAGGTTAGGTTAGGTTAGGCTAGGCTAGGCTAGGCTAGGCTAGGCTAGGCTAGGCTAGGTTAGTTCAGGTTAGTTCAGGTTAGTTCAGGTTAGTTCAGGTTAGTTCAGGTTAGTTCAGGTTAGTTCAGGTTAGTTCAGGTTAGTTCAGGTTAGGTTAGGTTAGGTTAGGTTAGGTTAGGTTAGGTTAGGTTAGGTTAGGTTAGGTTAGGTTAGGTTAGGTTAGGTTAGGTTAGGTTAGGTTAGTTCAGGTTAGGTTAGGTTAGGTTAGGTTAGGTTAGGTTAGGTTAGGTTAGGTTAGGTTAGGTTAGGTTAGGTTAGGTTAGGTTAGGTTAGGCTAGGCTAGGCTAGGCTAGGCTAGGTTAGGTTAGGTTAGATTAGGTTAGCTCAAACACAACGCTTGCCGTTGTCTGTCTCCTGTATGCCTGGAAACCCTGGCACATAGGGCAAAGGTAGACGTTCAGCGCCTTCTGGTGTAAGAACCCCATATTCTATTTATCTTTTTCCACTCCCCGCTCTATCCCTCGGGCTCGAATCCTGCTCTTCTTTCAGATTCCCAGCAGTGACTTACCTCCCAAAACAGTCCTCCAAGCAAAGCTGATGGCTTCGGCCGCAACTACTCAGCGCCTCCTGGCGTATAAGGCTCCTCCCCCCTTCTCCTTATGGCCCCTTTCAAATCAAATGCTATGAAAGCAGTGTATCCAGAATGGTTAATTTGATTGATTGATTGAGTGGTTGATTGATTGACTGGCTTATTGGTTGATTGGTTGAATGGCTGATGGATTGCCTGATTGAATAAAACATCAAGAACCCCCGCCGATTCATCAAACAGATCATTTCCAACAAACAAGTGAAGACAAAATAGCGAAAAGAAGCAAAACATCTCTTCTCGCTTTCCTCCATCATTTCGACTTAAGATCTGAAGGGGAATAAAAAGGACCGTGAACGGATGGCCCAGGCGCTAAAAACCAACCAAGGCCACAGAAAAAAAAGGATCACCCCCCCCAACCCCAACCCCAACCCCAAACCCCCCAAAGTTCGAATCTGCTTCGGATCGTATTTGCTCTGGCTGGGGTTCGGGGAGGAGGAGGAGAGGGGAGGAGAGAGGAGGAGGGAGGAGGAGAGAGGAGGAGGAGGGGAGGAGAGAGGAGGAGGGGGGAGAGGTTCGACTACCGTGAGACTCCGAGGAGATTTCAAAACTCCATAAGACACTTTTGATTTCTTCTGCTGGACCAAACTAAAGAATATTTTCTCTCCTTTTTTTATCTGGGCTAAGGCCCGGCAGATCTGAAGTTCTATCCTCTCCCTCTCCCTCCCTCCCCCCTCTCTATCTATACCCCTATCTCCCTATCTCTATCTCTCTATCTATCTCTATCTCTCTATCAATCTATCTATCTCTCTATCTCTCGATCTATCTCTCACCATCTCTCTCCTCTCTCTCCTCTCTCTCTATCTCTCTATCTCTATCTCTCTATTTCTCTATCTCTCTATCTCTATCTCTCCCTCTATCTCTCTCTCCTCTCCTTCTCTCATTCTCTCCATCTCTCTCTCCTCTCTGTCTCTCCTCTTCTCTCTCTCCTCCTCTCTCCTTCTCTCTCTTTCCTTCTCTCTCTCTTCCTCTCCCTCCCTCGCTCTCCTCCGTTCCCTCTCTCTCTTTATCTCTCCTCCCCTCCCTCTCTCTCTCTCTATCTCTCCTCCCCTCCCTCTCTCTGTCCTCACTTCCCTCTCTTTCTCTTCCCCTCCCCTTTCTCTCTCTCTCTCTCTCTCTCTCTCTCTCTCTCTCTCTCTCTCTCTCTCTCTCTCTCTCTCTCTCTCTCTCTCTCTCTCTCTCTCAATATATATATATATTTTTTCCAATGGGAAGGGGCGTAAAGGACCCAGGTAGCTAATGCAAGACAATTTCGTCTCAAATGAGAATCAGAAATGAAGAGGAAACCACGACAGATTTAACTAATCCACATGAATTACGGAAAACATGAAACGTGATTAGCTTTATCCACTTCGATGAACCACACGATTCGCATCGTCTTCCTCCCGATCTCTGTGGGCAAATCTCAAGACGTGACGTAAAATCATTCGGACGTAGGTTTTTTGTGCGATAAACACCATCATCTCCTTCGCGACGAGGCCGCTTGATATATTTTATTTCCACTGACGCCAGAAGATTCTATTCTGCAGGAGTGGAGGGCTCAGGTGTACATCCACATGCTATGAAACAATATCTATATTCTATCATTCTTATCTTAATTACATAGTATCCATACATCCACATCTGTTAATCTATATACCAAAAGGCTTCTTCTCTTTTATAAGAGAGTTAGCCGGTTAAGACACGTGTTCTATCCTCCTCCTAGTGTAACACAGGGCCGATATTCTGCCACTGAATCTGTATTTCTATAGTTTGTGTAAATGCAGAAATTGCGGAAAAGTTATGTCAGAAAACATGTCCGGACACGTCTTTGTTGTTGGCACCAACAGTGCTGGCCTGGTCGGACATGGATTTAAAAGTTAAAAATGAGAGGAACAGATTCTATTTCGTAACAGTATCGTAAGCTGTGTCCAGTTTTCCATTTTATACTTCAAACGGTGGTGTTTGTGTGTGTGTGTGTGTGTGTGTGTGTGTGTGTGTGTGTGTGTGTGTGTGTGTGTGTGTGTGTGTGTGTGTGTGTGTGTGTGTGTGTGTGTGTGTGTGTGTGTGTGTGTGTGTGTGTGTGTGCGTGTGTGTGTGTGTGTGTGTGTGTGTGTGTGTGTGTGTGTGTGTGTGTGTGTGTGTGTGTGTGTGTGTGTGTGTGTCTGTCTGTCTGTCTTTACCTCCTCACACTGTAACGTCTCTGTTTCGGCTAAATCCTGGTGACTTTACTCAGGAAGTCGAGGGAGGAGGGTAGGGGAGGGGAGGAGGGGGAAGGAAGGAGGAGAGGGAGGATGGGAAGGGGAGGGGGAGGGGTAGGGGAGGGAGAGGAGGGGGAGGGAGAAGGAGAGGAGGTGGAGGGGGAGGGAGAGGAGGGGGAGGGAGAGGAGGGGGAGGGAGAGGAGGGAGAGGAGGGGGAGGGGGAAGTGGGGGAAAGTGGAGTGCGCATGCGCGTGGGCTTAGCCCTTCAATAAAAGATTTTCCTTTCGACTATTGTGACCCCCTCCTCACTCCCCCTCCTCTCCCCCCCCCTCCGCGAAGTGCCTCGCGCTTGACCGGGTCACTCTCTGAGCGGGCAGGCACTCGAGTGCCCCTCCTCGACCCCTCCGCCCTCGAGCCACTCACTCGAAGCGTCACACTTTACCCTCGAACGTTTCCCCCCCCCACCCCCAAACCCTCACTCCACCCTCACCCCATCGAGGGCACAACACACATTCGGCACTCGCCTCTTCAGTGCCGTCGAGGGTCAGGTTTCGATCGGCCGGCACTCGGTCCC
>NC_134784.1:6112857-6122857 GCF_046742065.1 Oratosquilla oratoria
ACAAAAGCAAAGCACAGACGTCCAAGCACACACAGCACACAAACGTTCCGTCGTAAAACAAAAGCACAACGATGTACAGTGCGTAAAATGTTTTCCCACGAGGGCCGTGCAAACGTACGCCGATCCATGAACTTCAATTTACTCAAAAACACTTGGGCTCAATGAAACACACAAAGGCCCGGGGCAGGATCCATTACGTCTCGAAAACGTAGTCGACTCAAGGATTAAGAAGAGTGGACGGGAATTATAACGAAATGAAACATAGATGAGTATCAACGTGAGGGGATACGGCAGTCGTGATGGGAACAGAACTTGGGGCACCATACAATAAATCACGATACAGGAGGAAGAAACAGAACTGAGATAACTGTGACAGAACAATAGACAGACGTCAGAAGAGCAAAGCTTTAGGTATTATACACAACTGAGAAACCTGTAATAGACACAAAAAGGGTTCCAGAGTGAGAGATAGGCAGAGGTTTGGTGTAGAGTTTCGAGTCCTGTGCGATTTCACACCAGGCTTAATGATTAAGCCTGTTGCGAACCTGCGATCCGGTTTAATTTACCATTACAATTTCCACAACAGTCCTGTTGTGCGCAAATAATACACTACTTTGTCAATAAGGAAACAGTCATTGGCCAAAAGATTTGTCACGTTTAACTGAATGTTGTTGAGTCTGCAATGATGTATAAGCGCCTGGCGTTGTGTGTTATGTTTCGTGCAGTGTATGAGTATGTGTCTTATAGTTAGTGTAATGTTGCAGGTGTTGCACTGGGGAGGAAATACGCCAGTGATATAAAGATCTAGGTGGGTGATGCAGGTGGAATGCATCCTCAGCCTTGCTATGGCGATTTCCTCCCGTCTATTGCTTCTGTATGATGTTGACCAGTCTGTTATGTGCTCCTTTTGTTTATGTGTGATGTGAAGATTGTCCCACTGGTGTTGCCAGTGGCCGTGTAATTTTCTTAAAATAGAAAGCACGTGCGACTTAATATACATAGGCGAGATGACTCGCCGGTGAACACAATATACAAAGGATTACAAAGGATTACAAAAGCGGAGCATGCCGACAGGAGACCTTTTGGTCCATATCTAGGTCGGATGCAAAAAAATGGTAATGAATGAATAAATGAAAAATATAATAATGTAGATAACAAATAAAATACATAAATAAATGCATAGGTATAGTTAAATAATAAACAGACAGGCAAATAGTAAATAATGATAAATTGACATATAACTAATAATAAATGAGAATCAGACAGACAAATGATAAAACAAAAATAAGTAATATAGAATAAATGATAATCATTACAGCATCTTGCTTAGGCGTTTATCTAAATGATTCTTAAAGCTTCGAACTGAACTACATTGCACTGCCTCTGCAGGAAGTTTATTCCATTCATTAACTACACGGTTGGCGAGGTTGTTTCTACCCACTTCCAAATTGAATCTATTTCCGGACAGTTTGAGACCATTGTCTCTTGTCTGATTCTCATTTAGTGTAAAAATTTTGTCACTTTTGATGAAGTCAATTCTCTTTAGAATCTTAAAGACCTGTATCAAGTCACCTCTGAGTCCACGCTTTTTTAGGGAAAACAGATTCATATGTTTTAGTCGATTTTCGTATGATTTATTTTTGATATTTGGAATTAGTTTTGTGGCTCGCCGTTGTACTTTTTCCATTCTGTCAATGTCTTTAATGAGATTCAATGACCATACGGAAACAGCAAGAAATGTATATTACATATTAGCCAAAGATAAGGGGAGACTAAAGGCTACAGACTTCAGGATAGCAGATAAGAAGAGGTCTGGAACAGGGTAAAAATACCTTACAACATTGCACGAAAATGACTGGAGATTTGGTGAAATGTTCAGAATCATGTTGAGGGTTCTATAATATATAGTTGCACAATAAAGAGGTGAAAGGATTGTAACGTGTGCCAGATGGACTAAACTTTAGAATATAGTTGAGGGTACTATAAGGTATGTAGGTAGGTATGATTCGCCGTGGTCTTGAATCACGTGTTGGACTCCGTGATCCATAGCTATTACCCTCCCAGAAGAGAGCTCAGAGCTCATATATGACCGATCTATGAGTAATGCCATGACCTAACACGCACACACACACCCAATTCCCCGCCCACGAGAGTTGGAGTAACAATTCGCACCGCAGCGATACTGAAATTATCTCAGCCCTGGGCGGGATTCAAACCCGGACCACCGTAGTGGCGGTCGGAAACTCTACCACCGCACCATCGAGTCGAGTGTGTGTGATTCACCATGGTCACCATGGTCTTTGGATCACGTGTTGGACTTGTGACCTACAGCTAAGAAGAGAAGAGAGCTCAGAGCTCGTATATGACCGATCTATGGGTAATGCTGTGCCCTTATACGCGCACACACACCAAACTCCCCGCCCATAAGAGTTGGAGTAACAGCCCGCATCGCAGCGATATTGAAATAATTTCAGCCCTGGGCGGGATTCAAACCTGGGCTTCCGTAGTGGCAGCCGGGAACTCTACCAATTGCGCCACGAGTTGTGTATGTGTATGTGTGTGTGTGTGTGTGTGTGTGTGTGTGTGTGTGTGTGTGTGTGTGTGTGTGTGTGTGTGTGTGTGTGTGTGTGTGTGTGTGTGTGTGTGTGTGTGTGTGTGCGCGCGAGGCAAGACAGAGTCAGGAAACTAAAGAAACGACGAAGGAATGAAAGATACATTGTTGTCGGTCCTAAAATAAGGACCATGGGCGCGTTTCAGTCGCAGCCCTTTACATACTTTATTTTGGCTAACGAAACGATTTCCCTCAACTTCAAGGACGTCACCACAGAGAAGATGTTGGGACACTCGAAGATTTCTTTCGCCGAGATGGTAAAGCAGTATAGCGGATTTACGTGTTTCTTTGGGTTGAGGAAACATCTCTGTGGCGAAATTGCTACAACCAAGTGAAGGAGGAATTCCCTGTGGGGAAACCCAGGGGACAGCAGGCCCTCGAGGCCACCGGGGCACTCAGGAGTGGTGGGCCCTTGGGGTCTAGGTTCTTAACCTGGGGTACCTATAACCCCAAGGGGTACGAAACCTTGAACCTGGGGTTACGAGACATGACAGCCAGTGCAATGATACTGTATATTTACAATGACAAAGCAAAGCAAAGTTTGTATCACTATCCTTTTTATGTGTTTGCATTGTATTTGTATCGGAAAGGGACACGAGAAAATTTTCTGAAATTTCAAAGGGTACAGGCACTGGGAATGGGAGGTCCCTGAGAACGCTTCTAGAGGGAAGGGTCTGGGAGCAGAGAAGTCCTGGTAACTGGAAGGCCTTGGAAAATGGAGGCGGGGGAGGGGGGGTGGAGCCCTGGAAGGGGCGGGGAGGGGGGTGGAGCCCTGGAAGGGGCAGGGATTCACAAGGAACGAAGATGCCCATGGAATGGCTATGCCCAGGGCGGAGAGATGCACCCACGAAGAAAAGAAAACGTAGGAAGGAAAGGAAAATCCGGTGGGAGGACGACACCGAAGAAAGAAAGAAAGAAATAGCTGTCCCCCGCAGAAGGGGGGATGGGGGGAGGGGAGGGAGGCAGACTCTAGGGTTCCTGGAAAGGGAGGGAAGGAAGGGTGTGCCTCTGTTGGGAGAAGGAACCCGATACATTTGGGGGAAGTGGCGGAAGCTTCAAAGGACCCTCTGGGTCCCCATGTTTACCGAAGTGAAAGCCGCAACGGGGAATCGCCCTGGCCGAAGATCCCCCGCGAAGGAGACGTAGTGACCTTCCCCCAACCCCCCCCCACTCCCCCGCCCCCGCCAATGTCAACAGCGGCGATGGAAGGGTCGGACGTGATGAGGGATCGAGGAAGGGGAGAATGGGGCGCCACCCACTCGCACGGAATTCGGAAATCGAGGTCAAATGGACTGAGGGTCTAGGGTAGAGAAGTGGTTGGAGAACGTGGAGAGAAAGAAGAGGAGGAGGAGGAAGAGGAGGAGAAGAGGAGGAGGAGTAGGAAGAGGAGGAGGAGGAGGAAGAGGAGGGTGAGAAATGAAGGACTAGGAGGAGGTTTAAGAGTACAAGGAGAACGAGGAGGACAGGGAGGAACATGACTGAAATTTCTTGCCTCAGCAGGAAAAGATCTAACAGTAAGGAAAATCACGAGCAAGAGCAGGAGGCGAAGGAAGAATAGGGGAGAGGAG
Organism: Oratosquilla oratoria; assembly: GCF_046742065.1. Classification (NCBI taxonomy): domain Eukaryota; kingdom Metazoa; phylum Arthropoda; class Malacostraca; order Stomatopoda; family Squillidae; genus Oratosquilla; species Oratosquilla oratoria. The sequence goes on from NC_134784.1 coordinate 6,117,037, forward strand.
GAGGAGGAGGAGGAGGAGGAGGTGAAGGATAGGAAGAGGAGGAGAAGAAAGGGAGGAGGAAGAGGGGAGGAGGTGGAGGAGGAGGGTAGGAGGGGAAGAGTAAGGAGAGGGCGAGGGGAGGAGATGGAGGAGGAGGAGGTGGAGAAGGTGGAGGAGGAGGTGGAGAAAGAGGTGAAAGAGGAGGAGGGGAGGAGTAATAAGGATAGGAAGAGAAGGAGGGGAGGAGTAATAAGGATAGGAAGAGGAGGAGGGGAGGAGTAAGGAGAGGAAGAGGTGGAGGTGGAAGGGGAGAAGGAAGGGGAGGAGGAAGTTGAGAAGGAAGTGAAGGAGGAAGGGGAGGAGGAGGGGAGAGTGAGGGAGGGAGTGGATTAGTAAGGGGAGAATGAGAAAGGTAGGGAGGGAGGGAGAGGAGAGAGGGGGGAGGGAGAGGGGAGAGGGGGGAGGGAGAGGGGAGAGGGGGGAGGGAGAGGGGAGAGGGGGGAGGGAGAGGGGAGAGGGGGGAGGGAGAGGGGAGAGGGGGGAGGGAGAGGGGGGAGGGAGAGGGGAGAGGGGGCAGGAAGAAAGGGGAGGAGGGAGGGCAGGATGAAGGGGAGGAAGAACGGGAGGAAGAAGGGTAGGGTGAGGGAAGGAGTGGATTAGGAAAGGGAGAATGAGGGAGGGAGGGAGGGAGGGAGAGAGGGAGTGAAGGAAGGAGAGAGGGAGGGAAGGAGGGAGAGAGGAAGGGGAGAGAGGGTAAGAAGGAATGAGAGAGGGGATGGGGAGGGAGGGGATAGGGAGGGAGATATGGAGGTAGTGGACAAGGAGAGAGGGTAGGAGGGAGAGGAGAGGGAGGGGAGGAGGGAGGGGAAGAGGGAGGGGAGGAGGGAGGGGAGGAGGGAGGGGAGGAGGGAGGGGAAGAGGAAGTGGAGGAGGGAGGCGAGGAGGGAGGGGAAGAGGAAGTGGAGGGAGGGGAGGAGAGAGGGGGGGAGAGGGGAGGAGAGAGGGGGGAGAGGGGAGGAGAGAGGGGGGAGAGGGGAGGAGAGAGGGGGGAGAGGGGAGGAGAGAGGGGAGAGGGGAGGGGAGGGGAGAGGAGAGAGGGGGAGAGAGGGGAGGAGAGAGGAGGGAGGGAGGGGAGGAGGAATGGGAGGAGAGAGTGGAGGAGGAAGAGGAAGAGGGAAGGGAGGAGAGAGGGAAGGAGAGAGGGGAGGAGAGAAGGGAGGAGGGAGAGGAAGAGGAAAGGGAAGTGGAAAGTGAGGAGGAAGGGGGAGGAAGAGAAAGAAGGAAAGGGAAGAAGGAAGGGGAGAAGGATGGAGGGAAGGAGGGACGGAAGGAGGGACGGAAGGAGGGACGGAAGGAGGGACGGAAGGAGGGACGGAAGGAGGGACGGAAGGAGGGAGGGAAGATGGGAGAGAGAGAGAAAGGGAGTTTGGGTGTGGGAGTGGGAGAGGAGAATGAGGATAAGGAATTGGAGAGGGAGGCAGGAAGGAGGGTTTGGGAAAGGAGCGTGTAGGGGGGGGGTAGGTGGAGTCCCACGGAAAACAGCGCCATTTTTTTTTTTTTTTTTTTTTTTTTTTTTTTTTTTTTTTTTTCCCTAAGAATCTCAACTCCGAAGAGATGAACGGACACGTTTCATGAGGAGACGGGCGAATGCTTAGGCAAGACACAATTGGCTTCACTTGTCGCAGACATTCTTCGAGGACCCCGAAATCTGAACCTCACCCCACCCACCCCCCTTCGCTCACTCACGGAACGAACGAGCCAAAAGGAGGCAAAGGCCGTCAGGCGAAGGGGAAGAGGAGGAGGAGGAGGAGGAGGAGGAGGAGGAGAAAGAGGAGGAACAGGAAGAAGAGGAGGAACAGGAAGAAGAGGAGGAAGAGGAGGAACAGGAAGAAGAGGAAGAAGAGGAGGAAGAGGAGGAAGAGGAGGAGGAGGAGGAACAGGAAGAAGAGGAGGAGGAACAGGAAGAAGAGGAACAGGAGGAGGAACAGGAGGAGGAACAGGAGGAAGAGGAGGAGGAAGAGGAGGAAGAGGAGGAGGAAGAGGAGGAGGAAGAGGAGGAGGAAGAGGAGTAAGAGGAGGAAGAGGAAGAGGAGGAGGAGGAAGAGGAGGAGGAGGAGGAAGAGGAGGAGGAGGAGGAGGTGGCGGTGGCCAAGGACGAGGACGAGGAGTGGGTCGAGAACGGAGAGGACGAGAACGAAGATGACGAGAACTAGAGTGAGAGGTAGGTCGAGAACGAAGAGGAGAAAGACGAGAACGAGGAGGAGACGTAGAAGGAAGGGAGCAGGAAGAGGAGCAGAAGCAGGAAACAAAGAGAATAATCAATTAAACAAATACAGATAGAATAGATAAATAAATAAAAGAATTGAAAATAGAGCCACTTCCAGCCCATCTGGGAACCTGATCTGTCTGTCCCACGGGTGGACGGGGGGGAGGGGGTGTCCGTTGTTATGCCTCCCCTGTCTAATCAACGAAGGGGGGAGGGGGACAGGGGGAGAGGGGGCAGGGGGCCATGGGAGAGGGGGAGGGGGCAGGGGAGGGGGCAAGAGGAGGGGGAGAGGTGGGAAGAGGAAAGGGGAGGGGAAGAGACAGGGGGAGAGGAAGGGAGAAGGAGGGGGAGGGGGAGAGAGAAGAGGGAAAGGGGAGAGAGGAGAGGAGGAAGGGGGAGAGAGGAGAGGGGGAAGGGGAAGAGAGGAGAGGGAGAAGGGGGAGACACGGAAGGAGGGGGGGGGGGAGGGAAGGGGGAGAGGGGTAAGGGGGAGGGGAGGAGAGGGGAAAGGGGGAGGGGAGGAGAGGGGAAAGGGGGAGGGTAGGAGAGGGGAAAGAGGAAGGGGGAGGAGGAAGGTGGAGGAGGAAGGTGAAGGGGGAAGTTTGAAAGGGGGGAGGGGGAAAGGGGGAAAGGGGAAGGGGAGAGGGGAAGGGGAGGGAAGGAGGGGAGGGGGAAGGGGAGGGAAGGTGGGAGGAGGGGAGGGGGAAGAGGAGGGGGGAAGGGGGAAGGCAGGAGGGGAGTGGGAAGGGGGTGGAAGAGGGAGAGGGGAAGGAGGAAAGGGGGAAGGGGATGGGGAAAGGGGAAGGAGAGGGAAGGGGAAGGAGAGGGGAAGGGGGAACGTAAGGGGAAAGGGGGAAAGGAGAAGGGGAGGTGGAAGAGGAAGGAGGAAGGGGAGGTGGAAGAGGGAAGGAGGAAGGTGGAAGAGAGAAGGAGGAAGGGAGAAGGGGGAAGGGGGGAGGGGGAAGGGGGAAAAGAGGAGGTGGAAGGGAGAAGGAGGAAGGGAGAAGGGGGAAGGGGGAAGGGGGAAGGGGGAAGGGGGAAGGGGGCATGGGGGTTAGGAGTGACCGAGGGTCAGTTGCCTGCAACGAAACAAGAGGGCATTACCGGGGACTACAGACCCCACACACACTCCCAGCAATATGTGTGCAACAAGGGACGGAAACAATAAGGATGAAAAAATAATCATTTTTGTGTCCTCGATTCAATGGAACATGTCGAGCGGGGGAGGGGGGGAACTGGGAGGGGAACTGGGGGGGGATTACATAGAGGTCATTCGATGATAACCTTTGTGTGCATGGGGGTCAGGCTACTCTCACAGTTGTTTCCCCCCCCCAATTTATCCCCCACCCCCTCCACCTCTCCATCATACTCCATTCCCTACCATATTTTTCTCTTCCTCTCCCCTCCATTCATCTTTAATCTCCTTCTTACTTCCCTCTCGGCTTTGTATTCAACCCTACTCATCGTTTCCCTCTCCATTTCCTGCTCTAAAATTCCCCACTTTTGTTTCTGCTTTTTTTCCTTTTTCCTTTTACTCCCTGTTTACTCCCTATCTCTCCCTAATTAGCCCTCCCCTACCTAACCCTTCCCCATCTTTCCCTTCCCCTCTTTAATTCCTCTTCATCTTCAACCCCACCCCCTCTCCTATTCTCTTTCTCTCTAATTTATCCAACCACTCTCTTACGAAGCTTTTCTAGTTGTGGCTTACCAGGGACGCTTACCTACCGTCGAAAGCCACCTTGACCTAACGTGCTTGGACACCAGGGTAATCAGTCGTCAGAACCTGGATGTACCCAAAACACACGAGAAGAGTCCAGATGAAAAGATAAAAAGAAAAAAAATACATTGCACAAAAGACGCACAAGACGTCAAATAAGCAGACGGGAAGTGACTGTCGGGCTGGTGAGTCGCACCACATAAAGAGGGAGTCGGCTTTCTTCACATCATTCACTTCGTCAGGAGGCAAACGACCCACCAGCACAATACAAGACAACGGAGAAGACAAAGAGGAGTGAATCCTCAGACACTGCCCACTCCCCCTAAAAAAAAAAAAAAAAAAAAAAAAAAAAAAAAAAAAAAAAAAAAAAAAAAAAAAAAAAAAAAAAAAAAAAAAAAAAAAAAAGTTACTCTGGAATGAACCCCAGAATATCCAGACACGAAGGAAGGAAACCCCCCACCCACCCCCACCCCTGCATACTCTGGACCCGGCTCATGACTCGGGTCAGGGCCAGGTGGGACCATGGAACCCTCGACGCCAGTGACTACCTGAAGAATCCGGGAGAGATTTATTCGAGTTAAAACGATAAACAGGCCGCGCACGTACGCACACGCACACACACACACACACACACACACACAGACACACACACACACATGACGAGGAAGAGAGGGAAAGCGGGCGAGGGAGATAGAGGAAGAGAGGGAGAGAGAGAGAGAGAGAGAGAGAGAGAGAGAGAGAGAGAGAGAGAGAGAGAGAGAGAGAGAGAGAGAGAGAGAGAGAGAGAGAGAGAGAGAGAGAGAGAGAGAGAGAGAGAGAAAGAACGAGGGAGAGGGGGCGAGTGAGAGAGCGAAAGAGGAAGAAAGAGACAGACAGACAAACAGACAAAGGCAGAACTACTGCATCAAAAGTTAACTTGATCAATCTCCTCTTCTATCTATATTCATATGCAACCGTTTGCGTCCGCCTGCGCTAACTGGCCCGTTACGACCACCAAATATGCCTGACTATCTGACTGATGCCAATATGCTTTGATCCCAATTACCCCTCTCCCCCTCCCCCTCCCTCGGTTCTTCCCGTAAGGGAATTTATTCCTGAAAGCCAAACGATTCTAGTCAGTTGATGGGGAACCTTTTGGCTAAGCCAAACCCAATCGAGTTTGCGATATTTTTTTTTCCCGTTAGTAGCCTCTTTCATTCAGGCGGGAACAAACTCTGTGCAAAAATTGACCTAACAATGTATAAAAAATATGAAAAAAATAATGGTAATAATAATAATAGCATAACAATAATAGTAACATAAATACTAATGAAGATGATAATATGAATGGTAATATCCATGAAAATAAAAGATAATGAAATAATCGTCCCCATTCACCGCGTTTAGAGACGTGAATGCGTTCAAGCTGCCGTCAGGTGATTTTATTCAGGTAATGTGGGGATACCCGATGGACTGAAACCTTCATACCCACGAGCCAGGAACGTAGCCGACCATCCAAGCAGCCCAAGAGCTCTCTCTCTCTCTCTCTCTCTCTCTCTCTCTCTCTCTCTCTCTCTCTCTCTCTCTCTCTCTCTCTCTCTCTCTCTCTCTCTCTCTCTCTCTCTCTCTCTCTCTCTCTCTCTCTCTCTCTCTCTCTCTCTCTCTCTCTCTCTCTCTCTCTCTCCCTTCTCTTCATCACCTCTCTCTCTCCCTCCCTCCCCCTCTTCTCTCCCTCACCCCCCTCTCTCTCCCACCCTCCCCTCTCTCTTCCTCTCTCCCACTTCTCTTCATCCTTCTCCCTTCTCTTTCTCTCCCTCTCTCCCACTCCTCTTCTACCCCTCCCCTCTCCCTCCATCCCCTCCTATATCCCTCCCTCCCCC
>NC_134784.1:6127857-6140357 GCF_046742065.1 Oratosquilla oratoria
CTAACTCCGACTGCCAGTTGTCACTCGACCTGATACCCTCCCTCCCCCCCCTCTCTCTCTCTCTCTCTCTCTCTCTCTCTCTCTCTCTCTCTCTCTCTCTCTCTCTCTCTCTCTCTCTCTGCCTCTTTCTGTGTCTCTCTCTGTCTGTCTCTCTGTCTGTCTCTCTCTGTGTCTCTGTCTCTCTCTGTCTCTCTCTGCCTCTGTCTGTCTCTCTGTCTCTCTGTCTGCTTCTCTGTTTCTCCCTTTCTCTGTCTCTCTCTCCCTCTCCCTCTCAGGCCCTTGTTTACGATCTTGTTGATGATGTTGGTATAATGTTCTAAAAAATCCTCCCCCTCCAGTTTCTGTTGCTATTCTAGTTTGTGTTACTTAAGCGATTTTTTTTTTTCGTTTCTGATATCTTATACTCTTCATATTTTTGTTTTAGTATCTACATTTTTTCCTAGAAACGCGATTAGTGGGTTGGATATCACCAACTATTGACCATCCTTATACAAAATATATGTACGTCTGTTTCCCGCTGTAATTCATCTTTCTTCTTTCCTTCCTTCATTCCTCTTCGTTCCTTCCCCTTCCGTTTCTTCCCGTAGGGGTTGACTGCGTAAGGTTTATGCTTTCAATAAGTTGGAAACCTTAATGATACCTCTATGGACCAGAGGCTCGCAATATTCTTTATTGAGTGGAGATATTCTCCCCCCACCCAAATATATATATATATATATTATATATATATATATATATATATATATATGCACAACACTGAATGGGTCCCAGTGATCAGAGATACATTTTTATCAACCACAATGCACCTTAATTCTAAGCCATTTAGCGCATGCAGAAATTGTAACGTGGTACGCCCGAGGACTCGAACCTATGCGGCGAGAACGTTACCATGCCGAGTGACTTAGACCTATCTATGGTGTATTGGTCTAAGTCACTCTACTGTCTAAGTCCCGAACCTAACGTTACCGCCGCTTAGGTTCGAGTCGGGGGATTACGCGTATTCACGTTACAATTTCTGCATGCACGCGTACATGGCTAGGTAAAGTGCATTGTGGTTGATAACATATGTATATATATATATATATATATATATATATATATATATATATATATATATATATATATATAATAAAATAAAACAACCTTCCTTCTTGTTATCCTCCACGAAGCTCTCTTCTACCATCTCAGAAGTCCCGGTCATAATATCATGACTCGCGAGTTCGTTTGAGTAGAAACGACTTCGTTTACAATTTTTTATTTTTCGAATCTCCACATGTCATATTACCTTTGCTCCATGTGTTGAGAAGCTGAATGACGAAACAAGAGAAGTCAAAAACCTATACGAATACTACACACATTACTGAATTGCCCTTAGTTAATTTTGGAATATTGTAGGCGAAGTCGTCCTGGAGCTTTTCGAACTCACAACATTTGACGAGAATCGTGACAGTGTAACTGGGGCTTAAGACTCCACTTGTTCAGTGATATAAACGCTGGTTATCGTTGCCTCTGTTTCCCCACGACAACCTTGATAACTCTTCATCCCCTCACAGCCTTTGTTCGCTTTGCATGCATGCATGCATGCACGCTACCCTCTTTCCCAACTGCCTTCTAAAGAGAGTATATTTGCCAAGAAGTAGCTATAGAGAGAAATACAAACGAAAGGGAAAAAAAAGAGTGGCAGAGAGACAGACAGACGGAGAGAGAGAAAGAGAGAGAGAGAGAGAGAGAGAGAGAGAGAGAGAGAGAGAGAGAGAGAGAGAGAGAGAGAGAGAGAGAGAGAGAGAGAGAGAGAGAGAGAGGTGTGAGAGAGAGGAGAGAGAGGAGAGAGAGGAGAGAGAGAAAGAGAGAGAGAGAGAGAGAGAGAGAGAGAGAGAGAGAGAGAGAGGGGGGGAGGGGGAGGGGGGGGAGAGAGGGGGAGAGAGAGAGAGAGAGAGAGAGAGAGAGAGAGAGAGAGAGAGAGAGAGAGAGAGAGAGAGAGAGAGAGAGAGAGAGAGAGAGTGAGAGAGAGAGAGAGAGAGAGAGAGAGAGAGAGAGAGAGAGGAGAAGAGAGAGAGAGAGAGAGAGAGAGAGAGAGAGAGAGAGAGAGAGAGAGAGAGAGAGAGAGAGAGAGAGAGAGAGAGTTTTCAAGGATAAAGACAAGCAGAACATAGATAAAGACGGCTATAAAAAGAGGGAACCCGTTCGAGGGAGTGAGGGACTGAGTGAAGTAGGGAGTGAGATCGGTAGGGAGTGAGTTAGGGAGTGAGGTAGGGAGTTGGGTAGGGAGTGAGATAGGTAGGGAGTGAGATAGGTAGGGAATGAGATAGGTAGGGAGTGAGGTAGAGAGGGAGGTAGGGGAGTGAGGGAGGGAGAGTCAAGACATAAAGAACAAAAAGGGGATTCGAGTGAACAAAAGGTTCAATGACGGAAAACAGAAAGAAAAAAAAAAGGAGAGAGAGTGTGTGCTGCAAAGGGGGGAGACTTCTTTTATCAAATCATATTTTTCCTCGGAGCATTAGTTGTTGTGAGTGAGAAAGAAAAAACAAAGGGGAGTGGGGGGGAGCTTGTTAAAAAACGCCTTTAACTAATTTGACACCCGAAGCTTTTGTCAAGTCGAGACGACGACGGGCTGCGCCAACAGGACTGGACAAGGTTCTGCGCAGCACTGCTTCTTTCTTCCCCTCCCCCCCACTCCTCTTCCTTCCCCCCCCTCTCTCTCTCTCTCTCTCTCTCTCTCTCTCTCTCTCTCTCTCTCTCTCTCTCTCTCTCTCTCTGTTCCTCCCTTCCAGTGTTTGAGCATATATGTGTGGGTGTTTCTCTGTGTGTATGTGTGTGATTCACCATGGTCTTGGATCACGTGTTGGACTCGTGATCGACTGTTATTAACCACCCGGATAAGAGCTCAGAGCTCTTATGACCGATATATGGGTAATACTGTGACCTTACACGCACACACACACCCAACTCCCCGCCCACGAGAGTTGGAGTAATAACCCGCAGCGCAGTGATACTGAAATCATTTCAGCCCTGGGCGGGAGTCGAACCCGGACCGCTATAGTGACAGGCGAGAACTCTAACCACAGCGCGCGTGTGTGTGTGTGTGTGTGTGTGTGTGTGTGTGTGTGTGTGTGTGTGTGTGTGTGTGTGTGTGTGTGTGTGTGTGTGTGTGTGTGTGTGTGTGTGTGTGTGTGTGTGTGTGTGCGTGTGTGTGTGTGTGTGTATTCACTTGGTCTTTGGATCACGTGTTAGACTCGTGATCGACAGCTATTTCCCTCCTGGAAGAGAGCTCAGAGCTCGTAGGTCCGATCTATGGGTAATGCTATGACCTTGCACACACACACACCCCCAACTCCCCGCCCACGAGAGTTGGAGTAACACCCCTCAGCGCTGCGATACTGATATTATTTCAGCCCCGGGCGAGAGTCGAACCCGGACCTCAGTAGTGGCAGGCCAGAGCTCTAACCACAGCGCCATGTGTGTGTGTGTGTGTGTGTGTGTGTGTGTGTGTGTGTGTTTGTGTGATTGTGTGTGTGCGTGTGTCTTAGTGTGTGTTTGTGTGTGTACGTGTCTTAGTGTCTGTGTGTGTGTCTGTGTACGTGTATCCTAGTGTGTGTGTGTGTGTGTGTGTGTGTGTGTGTGTGTGTGTGTGTGTGTGTGTGTGTGTGTGTGTGTGTGTGTGTGTGTGTGTGTGTGTGTGTGCGTGCGTGTGTGTGTGTATTTATGTTCTTATCTATGCATGTGCATCCGTGTCTTTCTACCTGTCTGTGTCTTTGTCTGTGTCTATCTGAATCTGTTTATCTGTGTCCGTGTACCTGTGTCTGTCTATCTGCGTCTGTGTGCGTGGTACCCTTCTGTCTCGCTACTCCCCCGTCCTCTGTCTCGCCTCCGTCCCAGAGAAGAGTTCGGCCAGACTTCACTCCCAGACTTCCAGACTGAACCACTTTCAGTTCAAGAGCCTAGACGTGCGTGAACGTGGGCGTGTGAAGCTGAGTAGGAAAGGAGAGACCGTAATTGCAATGGATAAAAATCTGCAAGAAATTTTAATTTCGCTGATCCCGTCGGTTCGGGTAACGCTGAGAAAAAATAAAGGGAAGAGGAAATGAACATGGACCACGATTGCACATATATTTCGAGTTCGCAAATTGAATCAACTCAGAGTCTTGTTCTAGCCAATCGTCAAAGCGGTTCAGACGAAGTGGACCAATTACACTATGCAGGCAATATGCTCAAACAATACCCCTTGACTCGATAAAAAGTCCCCCTTTAACATCCCCTTGTTGCCTGGTCCTTCATCAATAACCTCCACCAATTCTTCTTAGTTCCCAGCTGGTCTGCGACATGTAAACAAGGTAAAATACCATCTGTATTCCCTAATGTGTTTTATGCGCTTACAACTTCTAATAAATTCACCAACTCCATGAATTCTTCTTAGTTCCCAGCTGGTCTGCGACATGTAAACAAGGTACAATGTCATCAATATTTATTAATGTGTACTATTCTCTTGCAAAGACACCCTTACCTCGATAAATTCAAAGCCCATACATTCCCCATGAATTCTTCTTAGTTCCCAGCTGGTCTCCGACATGTAAACAAGGTAAAATACAATCTATATTTCCTAATGTGTGTTATGCTTTGGCAACACATCCTCACCCACATTAACTCAGAGCCCATATCCCCCCCAGCCCATGGACCAGTAGGTCATTTGGCGAGTCTGTGTTCCGTGTCTTTCCTCATGCGAGACAATAACAAAGGACTAATTGTTGGCCCATACGTTACACAGAACCCGGGACAGTAGGCAAATGAACAGTTGCAAGTCCATGTGTTTGCCAGCGCACGACAGTAAACATTGAAATACTTCGGACGTTATACAAATGTGCCGCGCCCATAATTCATTTCCAGTAGCCGTTAGCGGCACGGGCTACAACTGCCTCGTTTAAAGACGTCCCGCATCTATTTACTACTTTCCTTTTTCAATAGAGATTGATCGATCCTTTATCGAAAATAGATTTAAGAGTCAATTTGCACTGATGGTCAAAGGATCCAAGAAAAGAGATTCCTTCATAAGAGAAAAAAAATAACTCCTCAGAGGAAAATGTTTCTTTTACAACACGTTGACTTGCATGGAACACAAGAAATCGCCCATTTGAACCAGCTTAACCCACGCGTAACAACTTTGTAGTAGATTTTGGTTCTTGCCAGGCAATTTCACCTTATCTTATTTTATTTTATTTTACGTTTTGCAAATCATAACAAAAATATTATTATATCATTCTTATTGCCCCATTCTGTGCACATTTAGATAAATTCCAACTTTGTCCCCCCACACCCTACAAGTAAAGATCCATTAATCAGATAGATATGTCCACTCCATGCGGACCGACGCCTCGCCTCGTCCTTCGGGCCAGCCAATCAGCAGAGGGCTTCAAGTTCTCCCCAGAGATGGGGTCAGAGGGCAACCTCAACGCGTCTTCGCTTTCACGTGACGTCAGCAGAGATGCACATCTGCAGACCTCCTCTCTTCCTCCTTCTCTCCCTCCCTCGCTCCCTCACTCACTCGCTCCCTCCCTCACTCCTTCACTCGCTCCTTCCCTCACTCCCTCACTCGCGCCTTCCCTCACTCCCTCATTCCTTCCCTCACTCGTTCACCTCTTCCATCACTCACTACTTCCCTCACGCATTCAGTCCTTTCCTCACTCATTCAATTCTTCAGTCACTCATTCAATCCTTCACTCACTCATTCAATCCTTCCCTCACTCATTCAACCCTTCACTCACTTATTCAACCCTTCACTTACTCATTCAATCCTTCACTTACTCATTCAATCCTTCACTCACTCATTCATCCCTTCACTCACTTATTCAATCCTTCACTCACTCATTCAATCCTTCCCTCACTCATTCAATCCTTCACTCACTCATTCAACCCTTCACTTACTCATTCAACCCTTCCCTCACCCATTCAACCCTTCACTCACTCATTCAATCCTTCCTTCACTCATTCAACCCTTCACTCATTCATTCAACCCTTCACTCACTCACTTAATCCTTCACTCACTCATTCAACCCTTCCCTCACTCACTTAATCCTTCCCTCACTCATTCAACCCTTCCCTCACTCATTCAATCCTTCCTTCTCTCATTCAATCCTTCCCTCACTCACACCCTCACTCCTTCCCTCACTCACGCACTCACTCTGACGAAAGTGACAAGCCGTGACGAACCAAAACGTATGATTCAACCTCTAATCGTAACTGATAATGCCACACCCCCTCCCCCCAATTAATGCATCCGAGACAACTGGATGGAAATGAAACTGCCAACAACGCCACTATTTGCACGACACTAAGCCGAACCGGGCCACACAGAAAACGAGCGAGTTCTCCCCCCTCCCCCCTCTCCCCTCCCCTCTCTCCCCTCCCCTCTCTCCCCCTCCCCCCTCTCCCCCTCCCCCCCCCACCGTCCCTACGCTTTGTTAAAATAATCCAATAATAACGTGTGTGTAATTCTCAGAGTCACAACAATAGTTATCACGGATGAGCACAGCAAACCTTCACTACACGGAAATCTGAAGACTGCAGGAGGGGGGAGGGGGGGAGAAGGAGGGGAAGGGGGAGAGGAAAAGGTATAAGAAAATACGAAAACACGTAACATGTGCGTGTTAAATTGGACACACATACGAACAAACACAAACACGCGTGAGAGCAAAAACACGCAAACACTCTCCCCCCCACACACACACACCCCGTTGAGATCAGGGCTCTCAAGATAAGAGTTGAGGTGGAAGAACTTCGGTTACAATATTCGGGACTTTCGTAAGAAAATCTCAACAAAGTATCTAATATCCGTATTCTAGGTCTAATTTCTCTTAGATCGTTCTTCAGCTTCTCAATCTATGACGCGAGAGCAATTTGACATTTGGATATTCGGAAAACAAAAGATCGTAACCGAAGTCGTTTCTAGAAGTTTCTATTCAAACGAAAAAGATATATAATCATCCCAATTTTTGTACTCACGAAGTCTTTGTGGGAAATGGTCTGTCGGTGGTATTCTTAAAAAATCTTTCCTTACATAAATCTTATACAAATCCTTGGAAGGGAAAGATTTGTATAAGGAAATATTTTTAAAGAACACCACCGTAAGATTCTTACGGTAATATTCTTAAAAAAAATCTTTCCTTCTATAAATATTTCCCTTTCAAGGATTTGTATAAGATTTATATAAGGATTTTTTTTTTTTTTTTTTTTTTTTTTTTTTTTTTTTTTTTTTTTTTTTTTTTTTTTTTTTTTTTTTTTTTTTTTTTTTAAGAATACCACCGTATGTTAGGTTATAACCTCCCTGAATAATTGTTTGTCCTGCAATTATGCTAATTAAACGAGTGGCACATGCCAGGTCACTTCGCTACGTACGAAACCGTCACCTTGTCCCTACGTACTACGAGGTCCACTGCAAGTGGCACTCACCCGTATACCAGTGGGAATCGAACCCGGGCGCACATGCAGACACAAAGCGGGTTTGAATCTCAGTCCGCCAAGAGTTAAGTTGGGTGGACCTTCAACTGGCACTTTGACAAAGAGATGGTGTTGTGCACTTCAAGTTAGGACTTGTGCACGGGCGTGACGTGACGTGTGACGTAACGTAAGTGTGACGTGACGTAAGGGTGACGTGGGAAGAGGTTTTACAGTGAGAGTCGTATTTGCATTGGTACTTGATGCCATGGTGACGTTTGTCTGTCAGGTAAAAAAAAAAAAAAAAAGTCTATGCATAGCAAAGCTTGCCAATGCTACGCCGTGATGCCTATCATCGCGTGACGTGGTATGGTATCAGATGTGACGTCACTTGACGTGCAATACCAGTGATCACCTGCAGAGCCGAAGTGCAGTGATGTGGTCTTGGGTTTAACGTGCTGCGTGCTAACTCCAAAAACGACGCACGTGATAAGATAACACTAACAACACTCTTGACTGTCATGACATCAGCACGATCTAAATTAACATCACAATCAACATTTCCTCAATGCGGCCAAGACAAAAAATCCAGATAACATATTCAAATACAACGGTTTTAACGACGTTAACGGTTTTAACGACATTAACGGTTCACTGTCCCGAGATGACATCTCTCAGGATCCCATTCGTTCGAGCAGAACAATGTGGTCTGCAACATCATAAGTAAGTAATAGTACTCTTTCCTGTCCAAATATAAACAAGTTGGCAGTGACTATCCCCTGCAGTCTGCCAGAACGTCCGAAGTTTCCATTCAGCGACTTCGAAGTCATCCCGAGTCACCAGACAGTTACTTTGAGGGCAATGTCTGGGGCCAGAGAACCTCAAGGAGGTCCTGAGGGCTTCCGGTGGAATATAATGTCTTGTATTTCACAATGGGCGGCTTCCGACACGGCCCATCCGGTAGACACCATTGTCAAAACCCTTTCATTCCCCCCCTTTCTTTTCCTCTCCTCCTCCACCTCCTCTTTCACCTCCTCCTCCTCCTTTTTCTCATACTCCTCTTCCTACCATTCCCCTCCTCTTTCCTCTTCCTCCTCTTAATATTCCTCATCTTCCTCTTCTTAATATTCCTCTTCTTCTCCCCACCTTACCTCCTCACATCCTCCTCCTCCTCCTCCCTCTCTTCCCCCAATCCTCCCACCTTCATCTCAAGCACAAACTAAATTTTTATCTCTTATCACCTAATGGCAGGGCGTGACAAGCAGCCGCGTCACGGCGGCGACGCGACGAGGGCATGTCCGCTGTCGCTGCCGCCGCGAGCGTGTAACGGGAGGGACGTCGATAACCAATCGTCCGAATTTGGCAAGAAATCACATAGATGGACATTGAAGCGGGCTGGGAGAGGAGAGAGTGGGAGACTGGAGGATTGCTAAAAGGGGAATGGGAAGGGGATGAAAAAGAGGAAGGGGGAAAGAAGAGGAGAGGGGAAAGGAGATGGAAAAGAGAGGGGAATGGGAGATGAGGTCAAAGAGAGACGGACAGACAGGAGAGGAGATATATATATATATATATATATATATATACTCGTATATATATATATATATATATATATATATATAGAGAGAGAGAGAGAGAGAGAGAGAGAGAGAGAGAGAGAGAGAGAGAGAGAGAGAGAGAGGAGAGAGAGGAGAGAGAAGAGAGAGAAGAGAGAAGAGAGAGAAGAGAGAGTGGAGAGATAGAGGAGAGAGGAGAGAGAAAGGAGAGAGAGAGGAGAGAGAGAGGAGAGAGGAGGGAGAGAGGAGAGGGTGAGAGAGGAGAGATAGAAGGGAGAGAGATAGTAGAGAGAGACAGAGGAGATAGGAGAGAGAGAAGAGATAGAAGAGAGAGAGATAGAGGAGATAGGAGAGAGGAGAGAGGAGAGAGGAGAAAGAGAAGAGAGAAGAGAGAAAAAAGATAAGAGAGAAAAGAGAGAAGAGAGAGGAGAGAGAGAGAGAGAGAGAGAGAGAGAGAGAGAGAGAGAGAGAGAGAGAGAGAGAGAGAGAGAGAGAGAGAGAGAGAGAGAGAGAGAGAGAGAGAGAGAGAATGGAGTTACACCCGAGTACTCCTTGCACTTGTCCATCACTCCTCTCTCACCCCTCATCCCCCTCCTACCCCCCCCTTATACGGTGGCGAGGAGAGTGCCACTTCGTCGATATGACAGAGGAGAAGGAGGAGGAGGAGGAGGAGGAGGAGGAGGAGGAGGTATAAGTGGAGGAAAGGATGACGTCATGCACTGGCCCTCGACCTCGATGCCACAGAAGTCTCGAGTCGCACTTCTTACTGACACGTGCCACACGCCTTTATTGGCCCAAAATGGCACGTGGCACATGTGCTTTCTTGGCACGAAATGACATCACTCGCTTTTGTGCCTGGTGGCACGAAATGATCCAAGTGTTAAGCGCCTCCTCACGTGCAACGAAACGCACTTTTATGACGTCATCTGGAGTCAATTCGCCACGCCACTGGGTTTATCTTGTTCATTTGTTTTATTACGATACTCGTGATGGCACGTTACTAGTGACTGCCACTTGCCCCTGGACGTCCTCATGATTAAAATCGTCTGGCGACAAGCCAGGACGATACCCAAGAGGTCTAAATTAACGCATTGTAGGTTTGTTATTCGCGATTCTGTTTATCGCGATGGGCAACGTCTGCGGACGAATTTTCATCTGGTGACTGTGTCCAGTGCAGGACCTCCTGTCTGCTATCCATTAGGGGACCATGCATCCTCTATAGAAAACTGTTCGAACCCGGTCGTTAATGCACAAGAAGAAGGCGAGGAGGCTACGCCAGGAGGCACTGAGCAGCTGCGGCCGAAGACGCTACCTTTGCCCTATGTGCTTTGGGGACTGTTAGGGGCCAGGTAACACACAGTCACTGCTGGCAATCGGAGAGGAGTGCGGGAGTCGAACCCACAGCAGAGCGAATGCGAGACGGAATTCCTGTGTTAAACACGGGCCAAAACGCGCGCCAGTCCCAATACATCAGCCCGGGAAATAAGCTCCGCTTGAGCTCAATTTCAGCCTTCGGGAGAGCTAATGCGGGTTGATTACAGGCCCGCCTTGTTTTATTTTCATTTTAGGGTGATACGTCAGGGTGGGTGCATGTGTCTTCGTGTGTATCGCTGATGCAATCTAACTCGGTTGTGATACGTGACCAGAATGCTTTAATCTAGCTTCCCCCTGGGAGATCTTAGTTATCTTAACGAGGGTGTTGATAGCAGCAATCCTGCCCCCGCTTTTAAAACCAGTCAACAAACTGCGTCTCCTCTATCACGGGGGTGCAACCCCGAGGGGCTGACACTTGGTTCCCGGACTGAGCCCAACTTCCACCGTTACACATGGAAAACCGACAACCTGTTACTACTCCCTCGTACGAGAAGTGCGGGATTCGAGCCCGCAACCCAGTGAACGTGGGACCAGCGATAAGGACAGTAAAAAGAGAAAAAATAAATGAATATATGAAGAGTAAAATGTATTTTCTCCCTGTCATGACGATATTTGAACATGGACATTAGTGTAATTCCTTTTCACTCGCGCCACTGAATTTCAAAATTCAGGATTTCATTAAAAGAAAAATAAAGTTGTTGCTCGCGGCACGAAATGTATCGCACGAATGTGTATCTATTTTTATATTTTGCGTCCCGATGTTACATTGAGCGTTTGTTTTTTGTTTTTTCGTACTAAAATTACCAAAGTCTATTAAGCATAATTTTGTCACGAGGGTCAACTCGGTCGTACACCAAAACATCGAGTAGAAGGTATTTAGCATTTAGCACAGCGATCAAGCTGTTTGCAATGAAATTTGCAGGACTTTCGATTGCCGAACTCGCTAATCCACTCGAAGTCGGGGGGAAGAACTCTTGGTGTTCTCGTTGATGGCTGCCCGAAGTCTCCTTCAGCGGACGCCTCAGATTTTTTTTTTTTTTTTTTTTAAGGCTTAGCATGAATAGGGTGGAGGAGGAAAAAATTGTCAATTAGGATATTATTCTTCCGAATCTATCCTTCAGCGAAATAAAAACTCACATTTGATATAACAAAAACAATTGGAAACTTATTCCCGGGTTAAGGGCTCTTCATGGACACTGTATCCCTAATAAACTCGACAGATTTCAACCACGTGGGGAGAACCCCCTCTCCCACGCCCCGACCTCAAAGTGATTCAGAAGACCTTAACCAACCCTCAGAGCTCAGAACAAGATTGATGAAGCAGATCACAGCGTGCCTAAGGGGATGACAATGTATACGAGGAATGGATAAACTAGTGAATACTTCAAACAAGATATAGACAAATAACTAGCTTAACAAATTATAAATGAATTATAAATTAACTATAAATAAATTATAAATAAATTATAAAAGAAATTAACAAATATGCATGAATAAACAAACAAAAATAAATAAAGAAGCGAATAAATGAATGAATTAACGAGTGAAAAAATAAACGAATAAACAAATAAGCAAAAATAGATAAAGAAGTAAATAAATAAATGAATTAACGAATGAAAAAAATCAATGAATAGATAATTCAACACATGGGCAAACAAATAAATTGATAAACAACTAAGCAAACGAGGTCTAGCACAGCGATCGCGACTGGGGCAGTCGTCACGCGCGGACAAAACTGACACGAAAAAGTAGTTGATGTCCAACGTTTCCTGAAGCCAATTAATGGATAAAGAAGGTCATCGACACGGATCGACCACGTCACTTAGGGTGTCACAAACAACACAAAAATGCCTGTCGATGCGGCTCCGAACTGTAATCGCTTTTAAACACACATTGGCTTCTTAAAATACCAACCACTTTTCTGTGGAAGAACAGATGCAATGTGATTCACGCAACTTTGTACCAAATGTGCAATATTTTTCATAAAATAGTATACACAACAACAACAACAGTATACACAACAACAGCATACACAACAACAGTACACACAACAGTATACACAACAACTGTATACACAACAGTATACACAACAACAGTATACACAACAACAACAGTATACACAACAGTATACACAACAATAACAGCAAT
>NC_134784.1:6150357-6160357 GCF_046742065.1 Oratosquilla oratoria
AGGAAAGAGAGGGAGGAGAGGGTGGAGAAGGAGGAGAGGGAGGAGAGGGTGGAGCGGGAGAAGAAGAGGGAGGAGAGGGAGGAGAGGGAGGCGTTAGGAGGCTAGGTGTGGTTAGGGACCTAGATAGATCATTTGAAGAGGGCGTGAATTAGAGCTTATAGACAGCGGCGAGTAGGTGGTGGTGAAGTTGTATTGTTGTTGTTATGTACTGTAATTTACCATCGCTTCTATCCTTACGAACAATCTCGCGCCGCTGTCGAATGGAACAAAGGTAGGTGTGTGTGTATGTGTGTGTGTGTATGTGTGTGTGTGTGTGTGTGTGTGTGTGTGTGTGTGTGTGTGTGTGTGTGTGTGTGTGTGTGTGTGTGTGTGTGTGTGTGTGTGTGTGTGTGTGTGTGTGTGTGTGTGTGTGTGTGTGTGTGTGTGTGTGTGTGTGTGTGTGTGTGTGTGTGTGTGTGTGTGTGTGTGTGTGTGTGTGTGTGTGTGTATGTGTGTGTGTGTGTAAGGTGGGGGTATAGTGCAAGTGGGGAATGTGGATGGTAAGTGGGTGGGAATTGGTGGTGGTAAGTGGGTGGGAATGTGTGTGTGTGTGTCTGTGTGTGTGTGTGTGTGTGTGTGTGTGTGTGTGTCTGTGTGTGTCTGTGTGTGTGTCTGTGTGTCTGTGTGTGTGTGTGTGTGTGTGTGTGTGTGTGTGTGTGTGTGTGTGTGTGTGTGTGTGTGTGTGTGTGTGTGTGTGTGTGTGTGTGTGTGTGTGTGTGTGCGTGTGTGTGTGTGTGTGTGTGTGTGCGTGTGTGTGTGTGTGTGTGTGTGTGTGTGTGTGTGTGTGTGTGTGTGTGTGTGTGCGTGCGTGTGTGTGTGTGTGTGTAAGGTGGGGGTATAGTGCAAGTGGGGAATGTGGATGGTAAATGGGTGGGAATTGGTGGTGGTAAGTGGGTGGGAATGTAGTGATAAAAGAGGAGACACTTGGTGCCAAAGGAGGCGGACGAACTGGTGGTTCAAGGGCGGGTGGATGGTGGTAATGGAGAGAGTAAATTTGGTGCAAAGTGGTGGAAAAGATAGTGGTGGGGTGGAAGGGTGGGCGGGGGGTGGGGGCTGGTGTCTCGTCCGGACACCATGGACGAGCTCATCTTTCCAGAATACCGTCGCCAACCACCACCCGAAGGTCCGGTTCCCCGTCGAACACAACATCCGGGCATTAGATACACATTGCAGCTGACCGCCCCACCCCCACCCCACAACCCACCCTCCGAAAAACCGGACCTGTCCGTATCCACCTGGTCGCGTCTCTCACGCACACGCGCACGCAAACACACACACACGTACACACACGTACACACGAAGGTATGCTTGCGCATACACATACACGTACACACACAATGTACACACGTGGGTATGCTTGCGCACGCACATGCACAATTTACACGAAAATCCAGAGGCATGACGACGCCCTCGTCCGGGTCTGAATGACAGGAGCATTAGCCCACCGGCATCCCGGTTCCGGTGAGTGACAGGTGCGGTACAGAGGAGAGCGGGGGAGCCTGTCCCAGGAGGAGGAGGAGGAGGATAGGAAGAGGAGGAGGATAGGAGGAAGAGGAGGAGGAAGAGGAAGAGGAGCAGGTGGACAAGGGGCGAGGAGGAAGACGAGGGACGAAGAGGTGGAGGAGGAGGAGGAGGAGGAGGAGGAGGAGGAGGAGGAGGAGGTGTAGGAGGAGGAGGTGTAGGAGAAGGAGGAGTAGGAGTAGGAGGAGTAGGAGGAGTAGGAGGAGTAGGAGGAGTAGGAGGACTAGGGGCGAAGAGGACGAGGGGCGAGGAGGACTAGGGGCGAAGAGGACGAGGGGCGAGGAGGACGAGGGGCGAGGAGGACGAGGGGGAAGGGCAAGGAGGAGGACGGGCGAGGAGGAAGACGAGGGGCAAATAGGAAGGAGGAGGAGGAGGAGGAGGAAGAGGAGGAGGGAGGAGTAGGAGGAGTAGGAGGAGCAGGAGGACAAGGGGCGAGGAGCACGAGGTGGAGGGGCTAGGAGGAGGAGGATATGGGGCGAGGAGCAGGAGCAGGAGGACAAGGGGCGAGAAAAAGGACGAGGAGCGAGGAGGAGGAGGACAGGGGCAAGGAGGAGGAGGATAAGGAATAAGAGGAGGAGGTGTAGGAGTAGAAGGGATGTTGGAGAAAGGAGATGAGATGGGAGGATGATGAAGAAGAAAAGGAGGAAGAGGTGGAGGGCAGAAGTAGGAGGAGAAGGAGGAGAAGGAGGAGGAGGAGGAGGAGGAGGATAGGGAATAAAAGGAGGTCGAGGGGTAGAAGGGATGTGGGGGAAAGGAGTTGAGATGGGATGATGATGAAGAGGAAAAAAGGAGGAAGAAGAGGAAAAGGAAGAGGAGGAAGGAGGATGTGGAGGAGGAATGAGGTGAAGGATGGGTGAGGAGGTTGAGGAGAGGAGGGGAATGAGGGGGAGGTGGAGGAGGTGGAGAAGAGGAGAGGTGGAGGAGAGAGAGGTGGAGGAGACAGAGGTGGAGGAGAGAGAGGTGGAGGAGACAGAGGTGGAGGAGAGAGAGGTGGAGGAGAGAGAGGTGGAGGGGGAGGGGGAGGTGGAGGGGGAGGGGGAGGGGGAGGGGAGGGGGAGGGGGGGGGAGGGGGAGGGGGAGGGGGAGGGGGAGGGGGAGGGGGAGGGGGAGGGGAGGGAGGGGGAGGTGGAGGGGGATGGGAGGGGGAGGGGAGGGGGAGGTGGAGATGGAGGGGGAGGGGAGGGGAGGGAGGGGAGGGGAGGTGGATGGAGGGGGAGGGGAGGTGGATGGAGGGGGAGGGGAGGTGGATGGAGGGGGAGGGGAGGTGGATGGAGGGGGAGGGGAGGTGGATGGAGGGGGAGGGGAGGTGGATGGAGGGGGAGGGGGAGGTGGAGGGGAGGGGGTGGAGGTGAAGGTGGAGGCGAGGTGGAGGGGAGAGGGAGGTGGAAGTGGAGGGGGAGGTGGAAGTGGAGGGGGAGGTGGAGGCGGGAAGGTGGAGGTGCAGTGGGAGGTGGAGGGGAAGGTGGAGGGGAGGGGGGAGGTGGAGGTGGAGGGGAGGGGGAGGTGGAGGGGGAGGTGAAGGAGAGGGAGGTGGAGGGGAGGGAAGTACTATCAGCTCCTCCTCCTCCTCCTCCTTTTCCTCCTCCTCCTCCTCCTCTTCCTCCTCCTCCTCCTCTTCCCCCCGGGGGCCCCTCCACTAACGGCCGAGCGATTGGCCGGGCGATAAGACATCATCGAACACTACCGCGGCACAGACGAGAACACGGACTACCGGACCGGGTGTGGTTCGGTCTATGGTCTGGTGTGATCTGTGGTCTGGTCTAGGCTGGTCTGGTCTAGGCTGGTTTGGTCTGGTCCGGTTTGGTCTGGTCCGATCTGGTGTTGTCTGGCCAGGTGTTGTCTGGTCTGGTGTGGTCTGGTGTGGTCTGGTCTGGTCTGGTGTGGTCTGGTCTGGTGTGGTCTGGTCTGGTTTGGTCTGGTCTGGTCTGGGCCGGTCTGGTCTGGTGTGGTCTGGTGTGGTCTGCTGTGGTCTGGTCTGAATTAGGTCTGGACCGGGCTGGCTCGGTCTAATCCGGTCTAGTCGGGTCAGTACACACGCACATACGTTCGCACACACACACATGCAAGGACACACTCCCGTACATGATCGTAGACGATTACTGTTGCATATACATACATAATTTTGTTTGTGCATGCATGTGAGCTCGTGCTCTTCAACGCGTGAAATGTGTAAGGACCGGCTCGAACGAGAACGAGAACGAGAGTGAACGAGAGTGAACGACAGTGAGTGAGTGAGTGAGTGAGTGTGTGTGTGTGTGTGTGTGTGTGTGTGTGTGTGTGTGTGTGTGTGTGTGTGTGTGTGTGTGTGTGTGTGTGTGTGTAATGAGGAAAGCGATGGGTAAGGGAGTAATGAAGAAGGGAGGCATGGAGAAGAGAGCGAGAGAGCAGAGAGCTAATTAGGACAGCACGACAGAAGAGAAAGAGAAAGAGAAAGAGAAAGAGAAAGAGAAAGAGAGAGAGAGAGAGAGAGAGAGAGAGAGAGAGAGGGTGAGAGAGAGAGTGAGAGAGAGGGTGAGAGAGAGAGTGAGAGAGAGAGGGTGAGAGAGAGAGAATGAGGGAGCGAGAGCGACAGGTGTTCAGAGGTGTCCGGGCACGGGCCAGGTGTTGCAGGTTGCAGGGCGTGGCCGGGAACATGTTCAGGAGGTTGAGGAAGCCACGACACAGCTGCAGCGGTGGTGGTGGAGAGAACGAGGGAGGAGTGAGGGAGAAGAGGAAGAGCAACGGTAGGACAGGGGACAGGACAGGTGTTGACGGACTGGCAGGTGCCTCGTGGTTGTGGCAAGTGTGAGGAGACAGGATGGTGAGGAGACAGGAACGTAAAAAGATAGGAACGTGAGAAGAAACGAACGCGAGTCGATAGGAACGTGAGGAGAGAGGTACGTAAGAGACAGAGGAACGTGAGGAGAGAAAGGAAAGTCTGGGGAGAGGAAGGTAGGAGGAGGAGGAGGAGGAAGAGGAGGAGGAGGAGGAGGAGGAGGAGGAGGAGGAGGAGGAAGAGGAGGAGGAGGAGGAAGAGGAGGAGGAGGGGGAGGAAGAGGAGGAGGAGGAGGAAGAGGAGGAGGAAAATGAAGAGGTAGAGGAGTCTGACAAGAACGAGGAAGAGGATAACAACCTAAGAATGGAGGAGACTTCAAGAGACCCTAAGGCCTACACTAGGCATTTCCATGTCCATTACCACCTATCATTCCTATCCATAAAGTTATCTAACCTTCTCATGACACAACCGATAGTTTCAGCGCTCACTACAAGGTTACTAAGAATATTCCATTCGATAACCACTCTATTGGTAAACCAGTTCTTGCCTATTTCCTTCTTAGATCTAATTTTTTCCAATTTAAATCCATTAATGCGAGTCCTCCTCTGTTGTTTTGATATGATGATCTTGTCTGCATTACTCTTGGCCTTTGATCCACTTGAACACCTCTATAAAATCACCCTGCACTCTGCGTCTTTCTAGAGAGAGTAAATTAAGGTGCCTAAGCCTATCCTCGTAAGGTAAATTTCTGAGCTCATGTATCATTTTGGTTATTTTCCTCTGTACTAATTTTAGTGAACTGATATCCATTCTATAGGCCGGAGACCAAAACTGTACCGCATAGTCAAGGATGGGTCTAACTAACGCCAGATAGAGTTTGATAACTACCTCTGCACTTTTATTCGTAACCGTTCTAGCAATGAAACCTAATGTTCTGTTAGCTCTGCTCCTGGCGCTAATGCACTGTTTCCTGGATTCAAGGTCAGGACTCACTACCACTCCCAAACCTCTCTCCCACTCAGTTTTCTCTAAAAAGTTATCTAAACTATACCCGTATTCTGGGTTGTGTAAATCAACGTTTAACACACTGCAATTTGAAATACTGAAGTCCATTTGCCATTTCACCGACCATGCAAACAATTTGTTAAGATCTTACTGCAGTATCTCGGCGTCTTCTCCTGATCTGATTTGGCGTCCTATTTTAGTGTTGTCCGCAAACTTACTAACCCCACTATTAATCCCACAGTCCAAATCGTTTATAGACATAATGAACGATAAGGGACCCAATACCGAGCCCAGGGGAACTCCACTAGCAACACTCCCCCATTTGGATTTTACGCCGTTAATGGTGACCCGCTGTTTTCTGTCGCTGATCCAAGTTCTAATCCATTCAAACCCTTTTCCTCCTATGCCATGGGCTTTGACTTTACTAGTATCTGGAGGGGTACTTTGTCGAACGCTTTGCTAAATTCAAGGTAAATAACATCGTAACTATCATTGTTATCTGACGCCTTGCAGATATTAGTGTAAAAAGATAGATTAGTTACACATAACGTGGTTTTGGTGAATCCATGCTGTGAATCACGAATCAAATTATGTCTCTCGGTGTGATCTCTGATTCTATTAGCTATTATCGACGTCAAAATTGTTGGCCTGCAGTTGTGCATAGACGATTTGTCACCCTTTTTGAAAACAAAAACAAGGTTTGCCTGACCCCAAGAAATAGACACGAATTTAGTGTCTACCGACTTACTAAACATTTCTGTTAACTGGTCGCAGATTTCAAATGTACACTCTTTAAGCACTCTCTGAAAATTTTTGTCTGCACACAGGGATTTTCTAGCTTTAAGTCTATGAATCTGTTCGATTGCTTTTTCCTTACTAATGCTGATGTTAGTTAGTTTACTTCCTTCGTCCCCAGTGAAGATAGAGTACCAGTCAGGTACCATATCTAACCTCTACTTTGTAAATACCGTGAGGAAAAGGAAAAGGAGAAAAATGAAGGGGAGACATCAGGATGCTAAATGTGAACGGTGAATTGGGTGAGGGGACCAACTATAAATTCAGCAAAAATCACATGTCCCATTCGCCTTTTTTTTTTTTTTTTCAACCTAACGACTAAACTAAATTAGGCCACGCAAATTAGGCCTCGCAAATTAGGCCTCGCAAATTTTGGTGTTATGACGTAAAAACCATTTAAAAACATCAGCGCTCGGTCAGCCAGTGGGGCCCCCCCACGGCAAATAATTACGGTGGTGAGCGGGGGGGGAGGGGAAGTTATTTTTCCAATGGGTAGAGGACTGAGGTTAAATGGTGCTCAGGTCGATCCTGTACCTCGGTCATAGTGGATGAACGCCAGATTCATATCAGGACAAGACTGGAGAATTTAAAGAGGAGAATGAGGAGGAGGAGGAGGAGGAAGAGGAGGAGGAGGAGGAGGAATAAGGGAAGTTAAGGAGGAACAGGAAGTAAAGGAGGCATAGGAATCATTGGAGAAGAAGGAAGAGGGAAAGGAGAAGGAGGAGGAGTAAGGGGGAGCTGAGAAGGAATAGGAGGTGGAGGAAGAGCAGGGAGTCGAGAGGGCATGCGAGGCATAGAGAGAAAAGTGGAAGATAAGGTAGATGGAAGTGACAGGAAGACTTACCGAGGAAGGATGAAAGAAGGTAATCTTTCCGCCACCACAACCAGCTGCCACCATCACCCTCCACAATTACCACAACCACAACCACCACCACAACTACCTCCCATTACCACCACCTACCACCACAACCGGTAGCACCACAATAACCACCTACCAACACCGTTACCACCACCATCCAATACCAGCCACCAACCCCACAATATCTTGAAGAGGACGTGCTGTGGACACAGGTACCCCACTTCAGAAGAATAAAAATAAAATAAAAATAAAATGATAAATGCCGAAGAGGAGCAGGTTGCCTCTTGTGGAGAGGTACAACAATGGAAGGGGGAGAAGCGTTGGGGGAACAAATCCTCCCCCACTCCCACCTCACCCCCCCTCACCCCATACTCAAGGACCTGGAGCTGAAGAAATCTCCCATCCCTCTCACTTCCTCCCACTCCCTCCCTCCCCAATCTTGAGCAGCATGGGAGGAGAACAAGAAAAATAAAAAAAATCCCTCTTTTGGAAAAGATAACAATATAAAAATAAAATAAACAAATATATAAATAAATAGATGAATAAGCAAATACATAAAAAAAAAAATGATAGATAACTCGGCGTTCTTTCACGAACAAAGTGACCCTGTTCTATTTTCTTCTTTTCTTTTTATTTTATTTTTTCTCTTTCTTGCCTGCCTTGCAAAACCACTCTCGTGAAATGGAGTGGGTTGCGATCGTCCCTCCACGGCCTGAGCGGATGCCAGCCCCTCGGAAACCGAGAGGGCTCCGTCTTCGAAAACTAATCCGACGAAAGGAAGTCATGCATCTCCGGGAAACAAAAAACAAATAAAACAAGAAATAAAAACAATAAGTAAAAATAAATATACATATATATATACATATATACATATATATATATATATATATATATATACATATATACATATATATACACATATATACATATGTATATATATACATATATACATACATATGTATACATATATATACATATATACATAAATCTATATATATATAAATATATACATATATATATATATATATATATATATATATACATATATATATATATATATATATATATATATATATAAAGGAAGCCAGAAAAAAATTCCCCGAGAGGGAATCAATTTTAACAATTTTCCTTTAAAAAAGAATAATGGAATGTATCAATAAATATAAAGATTAGACAAACATTAAAGATGAAAACTAAATATCAAATATATAAATGTTACATAAATATCAAAGAGATGAATAAATAGATAAACAGATGAATAAACAGAAATAAATAAAGAAATAAAACAGCTTTGCTACTGGACAGTCTTAACGAATGAGAGAACAAACCATCGACATGTGGCAAGTTCCAAGAGGTTCAACCCTCATGTCGCGAACATGGATTCACATAACTATATATATATATATATATATATATATATATATATATATATATATATATATATATATATATATATATATCAAGGATTACAAAGGCGGAGCATACCGACAGGAGACCTTTTGGTCCATATCTAGGTCGGATGCGAAAAAAAAAGAAATCCTAATAATAATAAATAAAAAATAAATAAATAAATAAATAAATAAAAACTATGATAATGTAAGTATCAAATAAAATACATAAATGAACGCATAGGTACAGTCAAACAACAAAAATAATAACATAACATAATAACATGATAACATAAATAAATAACATAACATAAACATAACAAATAATAATAAATATCATACACAATAGAATAAATAAATAAATAAATAAATAAATAAATAAAAGAAAACAGCTACTCTCCTCTCCCTGCAATCCCTACCACTGAAGGTCACCACTAGTTGCAAGGAAGGAGGAGGAGGAGGTCACGTGAGCGCCCATTGATTACTTTACCTCAGTCACCTGTTGCCTCAGACGGACGGAGGAGCATCGGTGGGCGGCGGACCACGCCCTAGGCTTACCTGCAAAGAGAAAGAGAGCCGTGTATGCATATTAACTCAACTCTTTTTTTTTCAGCAGCAGCTCCCTGCGGCGGCATAACTACGTTGTGTTATGTGACGTGGCAAGTTGCACAGTGTCACGTGATGTGTTAAGACGTAAGCAATGATTTTTCTTTTTACGGACTTATGGTAAACGTTATAGCTTAAGAAACGTTACCATTTATAGAACGGGGTCCCACTCTTTCGACTGATTTCTTTGCTTTGATTCCTTTTTCTTTTTTTTTCTTTTTTTCTTCTTCTCCTTCTTATCCTTCTCTTTCTCCTCCTTCTTCTTCTTTTCCTTTTCCTCCTTCTTCTCTCTCTCTTTTTTTTACATTTTTTTTTTACAAAAATCTGTCCCCACAAGATAACTCCCACATAATTACAGTTATGAAAATACTCATCATCGTTACTATTATCGTTATTGTTATCATTATTAACATTACCATTATTTTCTTATTTATTAGTCTTATTTGTTGATATATTTTTACCGTAATGGTATTAATGAAGGCCATTACGTTCGTGACGTCATCGTTGTAATCCCACCCTTATGAATAACGTCCTCCTCGTAGTCCTGTTCTCTCACACTACTCCTCCTCCTCAATACTCCTCTTGCCCTCCCCTTCACTCCATCCTCCTCCACTGCAAACCTCCTTCCTCTATTGCTCTATACCCAAATTATCAGGGCTTCTTCTTACATCTCCTTTCATTTCAAGAACCTCACATTTTCCTCCTTTCACACTTCTTTCTCCTCCTCCGTCTATACCCACGCAATCGTTATCTTCACTTCCTCCTCCTCCACTTCTTTAAGATTTTTTTTTTTTTTTATGGATACTTTCACTCCTCTTCGGCCTCCCCCTCACCAACATTCCCTCTAAGTTGTGCGCATGTGCACGCGTATATGTTCCACAACTAGTGCACATAAAGAAAAAAAATATGAGCACACAAGGTTTTCAAATTATATTAACATCCATTCAATAAAGAAGTTCCACTAACTTATAAATTCTCTAAAAATATGGTAACTTGCCAACCGTCAAACCAATAATTGCTTTCTTCTTCGTT
>NC_134784.1:6165357-6170357 GCF_046742065.1 Oratosquilla oratoria
CAGAACGCAAAACGAGCTTTGTGGCCGTGTCAGAAGTGAGTTTTGCGAGCCTGTAACAGAAGCAACACATTTGTGAGCCTGTGTCAAAAACGACACAGAACTTGTGAACATATGTTCTAAGTGACACAGAGCTTTTTAGGAGCCTGTGTCAGAAGTGACACCGTTTTGGGAATCAGTGTCCGAAATGACACAGTTTTGGGCACCAGTGTCAAAAGTGAAACAGAGGTTTGTCAGATTGTGTAAGAAGTGACAAAGAGCCCTGGGAGCTTGTGTCAGAAGTGACACCGTTTTGGGAACCAGTGTCAGAAGTGAAACAAAGGTTTGCGAGACTGTGTCAGAAGTGACAAAGAGCCATGGAGAGCCTGTGTCAGAACTGACACCGTTTTGGGCATCAGTGTCAGAAGTGAAACAGAGGTTCGCGAGATTGTGTCACAAGTGACAAAGAGCCATGGAGAGCCTGTGTCAGAAGTGACACCGTTTTGGACACCAGTGTCAGAAGTGAAACAAAGGTTTGCGAGACTGTGTCACAAGTGACAAAGAGCCATGGAGAGCCTGTGTCAGAAGTGACACCGTTTTGGACACCAGTGTCAGAAGTGAAACAAAGGTTTGCGAGACTGTGTCAGAAGTGACAAAGAGCCATGGAGAGCCTGTGTCAGAAGTGACACCGTTTTAGGCACCAGTGTCAGAAGTGAAACAGAGGTTCGCGAGACTGTGTCAGAAGTGACAAAGAGCCATGGAGAGCCTGTGTCAGAAGTGACACCGTTTTGGGCACCAGTGTCAGAAGTGAAGCAGAGGTTCGCGAGATTGTGTCACAAGTGACAAAGAGCCCTGGGGAGCCCCGTGTCGGAGGGAAGTAAATGCACCAGGGCTCCGTTTTGACACATAAATGATATTGCACGAATTTCCAGGCGAGCGCGAGGATATTGCAAAGCAATCCTCTTGTTGACATTATCCCCCTGATTTATAGACCTCTCTTGTGATCTCACTACAACCACATATCACATCCAACGTCACGTCAGTTACGCTACATACTCCCATATCACGTCACCATACGTCACTTTCTAGCGTCACATACCCTGAGACGCCACACGTACGACGTCAGGCTACTGAAGTGTCACGTGGCACGACAAGTCTCAGTGACGTCACGCCGCCACATGACGTCACGATTAACCCGCATCCGGATTGAGTAATAAACGTAAATATAATCTTATCATGGCTGTCATAGCAGAGCCACTTCCTGCCGTCGCGAGGGGAGTGCCGCGACATCACATACTTGGCACTCTTATTCGAGGTGCTCCAAACAACACATTCACCCCCCTCCCCTCCACTCCACTCCCCCTCCCTCCTCCCACCTCTCCCCGCCCCGCCCCCTCCTCTCCCCCTCCCCTACCCTCCAAGCCCCCTCCCCTACCTTACCCTCCTTCTCCTCTCCCTTCCCTGGCCCCACCTCCTTCCCCTTCTCCCCTCCCCTTCCCTCCCTTCTCCCCTTCCCTACCTTCCCCCACCTCTCCCCTCCTCTCCACCTTCCTATCCTCCAAGCCCCCTCCCCCTATCCATTCCCCCTACCTTACCCCCTCTTCCTCTTCCCGCCCCTCCTCTCTCCCTTCCCTACCCTCCAAGCACCCCTTCCCCTACCCATTCCCCCCTACCTTACCCCCTCCTTTCCCTTCCCCGTTTCCACCTTTCCCCCCTCTTCCTTCACCTACCCTCCCTTCCCCTCCCCTCCTCCCAATATTTGCAATCAACCAGATCGAAAGACAAATGAGTGGGAGTAGAGGGGGAGTGGGGGGGACGTATTTGCAAACATTCTATGCATCTAAAATGCGTCGGAAAGCCCGATAAAGTTCCCTGTCCGTCTGGTTTACATGTCTGATTGCAAAACGGAAAAAGAATACATTACGAAAACCGTCGATACAAACACGGACTCGCTTTTATGAACCATCCGACTAAAAACCTGACTTGAAGTGTCACCCTTGAACAGTTTGTTCCTTTTTCAAACTGCCGCCGGGAGATTTTATTCAGATAAGGGAAACCATTAGCCCCGTGAATACATTCTGTTGTCGACGTAACCAGCCGCCAGTCGATTTTATTCACCTAAAGAAAATCCCCTCCCCTTTGAAAGGAACAAGGTTGGTTTTCAAATCTAGGAATTTCTAAGAATAAAACTTCAGGCGTCTGAAAGTGTCCCCAACTCTGATAACCTACAATTACTAAAGCACCCAGGAAACGCACTATATCTAGTTATTATGTACATTGCGATAGACTCAAACATGCCCATCTACCCTTACAGCTACGCAAGCTCGGATACCTAATCATGCGTATCAATCATTTTTCGTCTGGATAATTCCAAACAAAATTATGGTGGAAGAG
Source organism: Oratosquilla oratoria (assembly GCF_046742065.1). Taxonomy (NCBI): domain Eukaryota; kingdom Metazoa; phylum Arthropoda; class Malacostraca; order Stomatopoda; family Squillidae; genus Oratosquilla; species Oratosquilla oratoria. The sequence continues at coordinate 6,167,728 of NC_134784.1, forward strand.
ATGGGTATGGGGGGGAGGAGGAGGAGGAGGAGGAGGAGGAGTAGGGGAGGAGGAGGAAATACGCGAAAGCAAAATTCTTCGAGGGAAAAAAAATCCCGGCAGGTGAATCTTCTTAGAGAAACTTGAGGCCTATCGGAATGGAGTCGCGCCGAGGACATTAGCCTAGCGTTTTACTCCATTACGTCCCTCCACCTCATTACGTCACCCCTCCCCCTCCTTCCGCCGGAACTCCCACTCCCCCCACTCCTCTCCCGCCGAAACGATACCGGTATCTGAAACGTACCTGGGCACTGCGCATGCCCAGGCCCAACTTGGGACTGAAACGCCAGATAACTATCTAAATTGTCCCGGATAATTACCGAACTTCGAGGTGGGGGGGCGGGGTGGGGGGTTTTGGTGGGGGCCAATTGAAAGACAAATCAACTGAATAAAGCCATAGACACAGGGTGGTTTCAGGCTTCAGAGTCCCGATGCTTTTCAGCCGTTTGGTGATTATATTCGCAGGCTGTACAGGATGTTCCAACTAATTCGATCCAATCTGAAATAATGACAGAAGTTTATATATATATATATATATATATATATATATGTATATATATATATATATATATATATATACATATATATATATATACGTATATATATGTAAATATATATATGTAAATATATATAAATTTTAAAGTAAGAATTAATTACTCAAATCGCACAGGCCTTCGTTAATGGTCAACACAAGTATTGCTAAAATAATCAATGATTTCATTATTCTAGTGACTTCCGTGATGAAAATTATTTCTATAATTTTTATCAAACGGCTTCAGTGATTTCAGCAACTGAAGTGAAGAGATTTTAGTCACGCAAGGAAGGGGACTTCAGCGAATGAAGTGAGGAGGTTTCAGGGGTGGGCGTGGAAGCGCTCTTGGAGGGCAAGCACCCCCGTAGAAGGAGGAAAAGGAGGAGGAGTAGGAGGAGGAAGAGGAGGAGGAGGAGGAGGAGGAGGAGGAGGAGGAGGAGGAGGAGAAGAAGAAAGAGAAAGAAGTGGAGTAAGAAAAAGAGGAAGAAGTGGAGGAGAAAAAGCAGCATGAGGAGGAGGAGGAGGTTGAGGAGGTTGATGAGGTTGAGGAGGAGGAGGAGGAGGAGAAGGAGGAGGAGGAGGAGAAGGAGGAAGAGGAGGAGAAGGAGGAAGAGGAGGAGGAGGATAAAGAGAAATAAGTGGAGGAGGAGAAGGAGGAAGAAGTTAGGGAGGAGGAAGACCAGGAGGAAGATCAGGAGGAGGGATATCAGGAGTAAGAAGAGGAGGAGGAAGGAGGAGGAGAAAGAGGAGGAGGAGAAGAAAGAGAAAGAAGTGGAGGAGAATAGAAGACCAGAAGGAGGAGGAGGAGGAGGAGGAGGAGGAGGAGGAGGAGGAGGAGGAGGAGGAGGAGGAGGAAGGAGGAAGGAGGAGGAGGAGGAGGAGGAGGAGGAGGAGGAGGAGGAGGAGGAGGACGAGGATGACGAAGGTCCTATCGATCTCCCAGTGCGTCGACGCGACGTACGTTCTCGTGCCGTTCCTGGAGCGGAAAACGTTCCCTCCAAACGTTTGAGATCCACTTTGATGAGGAAAATTCGCCAAAAGTGGGGAGCGGCCTGCTACGCAAATTAAATAATTTGCAAAGTCAGCTGATTCCCTCCACAGGCGGTGTGCGTACTTATGTGTCACTGAAGTACGTGCTTGTGTATGTATGCGCGCGCGCGCGCGTGTGTGTGTGTGTGTGTGTGTGTGTGTGTGTGTGTGTGTGTGTGTGTGTGTGTGTGTGTGTGTGTGTGTGTGTGTGTGTGTGCGCGTGTTTCATCACGGTCTTGGATCACGTGTTGGACTCGTGATCGATAGCTATTACCCTCCCGAAAGAGAACGCAGAGCTCATATATGACCGATGTATGGGTAATGCTGTTACCTTATATACACACACACCACCATCTCCCCGCCCACGAGTGTTGGAGTAACGACTCGCAGAGCAGCGATACTGATATTTCAGTCGTCTGTGTGTGTGTGTGTGTGTGTGTGTGTGTGTGTGTGTGTGTGTGTGTGTGTGTGTGTGTGTGTGTGTGTGTGTGTGTGTGTGTGTGTGTGTGTGTGTGTGTGTGTGTGTGTGTGTGTGTGTGTGTGTGCGCGTCTTGTGTGTACGTATCCCCATGTACATGCCAAAACACATCTTGCCCTTGAATATTACTCTGCATTGGTTGAACGTGTGATGGGTTAAGCCTGATTGCAAACATTCGCTTCTTTCTGCATATTCATGACACTTAACCACATAACCACACCACAGTAAACGCAAGCTCATGCACACTCAAGAAATTCTTTTTTTTCATCTTCCATGTATGTACACGTCTCCAGTGACTCGGGTGTGATTTCTTCTGGGTGTACTGTGTATACATGCGTACACGTCACCACTATCACCACAAATGTCACACCATAACTGTCACCACTAATCACCATAACCACTACACCACTATCACCTCTTTTAGACATCACCGCGGGGGAGCCTACACCTCGAGAGCCAAAATCCACCGAAGGTCCTCCTCGAGGACGCTCCACGGATTTGCCAGAAGCTCCTGCACGACTTCCGCTCATTACGAGCCCCGCCGCATATCAA
>NC_134784.1:6175357-6182857 GCF_046742065.1 Oratosquilla oratoria
TACCCTAATTTTCACTTTCCTTCCCCCTTCCTCCTTCCCTCCTCCTCCTTCCCTCCTCCTCGTCCGTCCCTCTTATCCTTCTTCCTCTTAACTACCCTTCTCTTCCCTCCCTCTTTCCTCTCTTCCTCCTCCTCCTAAGTCCCGCTCTTCATCTTCCTTTCCCTCAACATCCTACCCTTTTCCTCTCCCTCTTCACAGGTGTCACGTTCTCCCCCACATCCCCCATCCCCCCCCACCGCTCCCGACACAACAACTTAGCACCCAAGTCTTGAATAACGCAACACTGTGAACAAGTTTTGTCCCCTGACCCAAGTTGTCGCGCGGAATACTTTAGACCTCGCGTGGATGTATGGCGAAAGAGGATCCAAACTGCTCCCTCCTTCACTCCCTCTTCCCTCCCTCCCTCACTCCTCCTTCACCTCCTTTCCTCCCTCCCTCCTTCTTCACCTCCTTTCCTCCCTCCCTCCTTCTTCACCTCCTTCCCTCCTTCCTTCCTTCCCTCCCTCCCTCTCTTCTTCACCTTCTTAAACAAGACTACATGACTACATACACAAGATACTGTCTCGGCTGTGGAGGGTCTGTGTAGTGCATGCACGAAGACGCCTAAAAAAAAAAAAAAAAAAAGAGAGAGAGAGAGAGAGAGAGAGAGAGAGAGAGAGAGATAGGGGGGGGTAATTGAAGCCCCCCCCCCCAACACTTTCCCATGGGCTACACAAATCCGAGCTCCCTTATTAGCATGATCGAAATCTGCGGAACAAGTCGTTTATTTGAATGGAGGCAACATCATGAACGTGGATAGGCTTTACCTTCCCCTTTCCGAAGCCGATACATACACGTACTTTCATACCTTCTTCTCTTCTTATCATTCTTTCCTTTCCTTCCTTTCTTCCATAGTTCCTCTCTTTCTTTCCTTCCTTTCCTTTCTTCCATAGTTCCTCTCTCTTTCCTTCTTCCTTTCCTTTCTTCCATAGTTCCTCTATTTCTTTCCTTCCTTTCTATCTCTTTTCTCTTTCCTTCCTTTCATTCCTTCCCTAACCCCCATTTCTTTCTTCCTTCCCTCCCACTTTCCTTTCCCCCTCATCTTCCTCCTCTTCGCAATTTTCCAGTATCTTGTCTCTTCCTTCATTAAGGTAAAACTTGCTTATATTTCGTTTGCCTTTCCCCTTCCCTTTCCTTCACCCTTCCTTTACTGTTTCCACCACATCCTCCTCCTCCTCCTCCTCCTCCTCCTCTTACTCTCCTCCTCCTCCTCTTACTCTCCTCCTCCTCCTCTTACTCTCCTCCTCCTCCTCTTACTCTCCTCCTACTCTTACTCTCTTCCTACTCTACTCTTACTCTCCTCCTACTCTTACTCCTCCTCCTCCTGCTTCTCCTTCTCCTTCTCCTCCTCCTCATCATTTCCATCGCCTCCTTTATCCCTACCCTCCCTTCTCCCCGTACTTTTACCATTTCATCCTTTTATTAATCTAATTTTTTTTATTCTATTCCATAATTATCCCGAGACTTCTCTTCCAATCTAGCACAATCACCTCCCCCAACACACTCCCTCCTCTCCTCCCCTTCTCTCCTCCCGTCGTGGACTTCCAATTCTCCTTCCCCCATCACCTTCCCCCCCACTCCCCCACCCCCGATTCCCCCAAACCCGTAACTACCAAACTTGAAAATCACATTGTACTCTTTTCTCTTACTTAACGACAGCATGAATATTCATCCCTCATTCCCCCCTCCTCTAATTCCCCGTAATCCCCCCACCCAACATAAAACTTCCCCCCTTACCTTTGTAAAAAAAAATATATACCTCACTCACCTCTATCTCCCCTCTCACCCCTCCCCCTAAAAGAACCCCCCCCCCCCTAATTTTCTCCCTAGAACACGTACGTCAGGAAGACCAGCACCGATGGAGATGCTCCGAGAGGGAATTTTTCATTCCCCTTTTTCCCCTAGGAAGACATACAAAGGATTTTTTTTCTCCCCGAAAACTCCAGCTTCATCTCAATTTTTTTTTCCTATTCCAGCCAAGAAACCTTACCATGTATCAGATTTCTACATCCCAGCAGCGACGGGAACGTACCCATGCATCCCAGCCTTTGTAGGTCTCCTACCTCCCCATCCTAGCCTCTTAACCTCATAGCGCGTTTATGTGCATGCGGACGCATATGCGCGCCTGACTTAGCCCTCATGTTTTATTACGAGGGATCATTTCGAGGGGATCAAACCCCTGAGGGGGGCAACATAATCCCTAAGGGACACCATAATGTGTTTCATCCACAAGGGTAGAGGGACGGGGGAGGGGGGGGGCAGGGCCCTGAGCTGTGCCTTCACCTGTCCTGAGAACATGTCTTGAACATCTCTCGCATGTCAACAAAACCTTCGTAAAAGTTTCCGAAAAACAAATCATAACATTTTACAGATTTAACATTTTTATTTTCATTTTCATTTTCATCTTTATACACAGGTCTTGTTCCGAGTAATTCAAGGATGTTCTTCTCAATGGCCACGGAAGGTCGAGAGTCTTGATCCTCCCTTTCGACCCAAGAACGATGACCCCCCAATAAATAAATAAATAAATAAATAAATAAATATATAAATAAAGATAAAATAAATTAAACCAAATGAAATTAAATACAATAAAATAAAATAAGAATCAAATATATAAACAAATAGATTGAAGAAATAGCTAAATAGAAAAAAACAGACAAATGAAAAATAAAACTAAATCAAATAGACAAATAGGTGGGGGCTGTGGAGTGAGGGATGATGGCCTGGAGCCAGGTGAACCAGGAACGCGAAAGTCCAGTAAACCAAAGCACAGAACGAAGCACCGTGATGCAAGAGGACGGCTGGGATAAGGTCAAAAGCCCAATACAACAAAGTGGAAAGAGGAGTGCCAAGGCGAGTAAAAGGGGCCGACCTAGGCATTGCGAAATTAAAGGAGGAGGAGGAAGAGGAGGAGAAGGAGGAGGAGGAGGAGAAGGAAGAGAAGGAAGAGAGGAGAAGGAAGAGAGGAGGAGGAAGAGGAGGAGGCAGAAGCGGGGAAGAGGAGGAGGGGAGGAGGAGAAAGAGGAGGAAGAGGAATAAGAGGAGGAGGAAGAGGAAGAGGAGGAAGGGGAGAGGAGGAAGAGAAGGAAGAGGAAGAAGAGGAGGAGGAGGAAGAGGAGGAGGAAGAGGAGGAGGAAGAGGAGGAAGAGGAAGAAGAGGAGGGAGAGGAGGAAGAGGAAGAAGAGGAGGGAGAGGAGGAGGAGTAAGACGAGTGGAAGAAAAACGAGAATGGACATTCTATAGTAGAAATTGAATACAAAAAGTAAATGAAAAAATGAAGATATAGGTAAATAAAAGAAGGAAGATGCGAAAGATGAAAAGAAGTAAGAGGAAGGAGGAGGAGGAGGAAGAAGAGGAAGGTGGAGGAGGAAGACGGAGAAGAGGAGGAAGACGGGCAAGAGGAGGAGGAAGACGAGGAAGAGGAGGAGAAGAAAGAGGAAGTATAGGAAGAGGAAGGGGAGGAACAGAAGGGGAGGAAAGGGAGGAAGAGGAGGAAGACGGGGATGAGGAGGAAGAGGAAGGTCGAGGAGGAAGACGGAGAAGAGGAGGAAGACGGGGAAGAGGAGGAGGAAGACGAGGAAGAGAAGGGGGAGACGGAGAGGGAAGAGGAAGGATAGGAAGAGGAAGGGGAAGAACAGAAGGGTATGAAAGGGAGGAAGAGGAGGAAGACGGGGAGGAGAGGCAGAAGAAGGAAGAGGAAGGGGAGGAAGATGAAGGGGAGGCAGAGGAAGGGGAGGAAGAGGAAGGGGAGGAAGAGGAGGAAGAGGAAGGGGGGAAGAGGAAGGGGGGAAGGGGAAGGGGAGGCAGAGGAAGGGGAGGCAGAGGAAGGGGAGGCAGAGGAAGGGGAGGCAGAGGAAGGGGAGGAAGAGGAGGAAGAGGAAGGGGAGGAAGAGGAAGGAGAGGAAGGGGAGGAAGAGGAAGGGGAGGAAGAGGAAGGGAAGGAGGAGGAAGGTGAGGAAGGTGAGGAAGAGTAAGGTGAGGAAGAGGAAGGTGAGGAAGAGGAGGAACTGAAGGAGGAGGACGGAGAAGAACAGAAGAGGAGGATCCTCGTCCTCGTCGTCTGGCTGGTTGGCTCTTCATTAACCTTTCCGTCAATATTTTTGTATAGTTGCCCCCTCACCCTTCATCTGCGCCCACCCTACACTCTCACCTCGCCCTCTCATCCCTCCTCGAAACTTCGTCCTCCAGTTTCCAACTCGAATCCTCCGACTCCCTTTCTCCTCTTCGAAAAATCCGTCCTCGAGTCTCTTTTCTCGCGTCCTCTGACCTTTGACCCACCCCGACCTAGAGGTCTCGCCCTCAATATCTAGACCTCCAGGTCTCATTCGCGAGATTTCGTCCTTTATCCACCCTTTACAGGTCCACAGTATCTTCCTCCGCCTCCATTCGTCCTTCCCTTCCCAATTCCTCAGCCTTTCATCCATATACCATAATGAAGATGTGGGAGTAAACCATCCTCGGCTGATGGGCTCTGCGCTCTGCCACGCTGCAGTGTCTTTAACCCGAACAGGATGACGGGAGTGAGGGAGGACCCTTTCATCCACGAGGTGCTGACAAGAGATGGGGGTTATGAGTGGGTTTTGGAAGGGTATTGGGGCAGATACGAATATATGCTTCGTTTGGGCTACCCCCTTAAATGGTAGGGAAAAAAATGTCACCGATCTAAGGATATTCTTATTTTCATTTCCCTTCTAGTTCCTTTTTCTCCCCATTCCTACTTCGAAATAAAATTTATTGTGTGTCCTCCCCTCTCTCGCCCAATTCCCCAATTTCATTTCTCTTAGGACAAATCCCAAACGTACTTCGCACTATCCTCTATATTCAGAAACGGGTCCCACTGACAAATACATTTTGTTAGGCATATCTGTCAAGTGATTATATTCGAATGGAAAAATCCCCACGAGACTGAAGGCCTCGTAGTTTACCCCCTCCCTCACCCCCTAAAAAGAGGGGGAGGATTAAGGGGTTTCATTCTGGCCCCAGCAAGTAAAAGGGGGAAGTTAGGGGGGTTAGGGTGGGTTAGGGGGGCTAGGGGGGTTAATTAACTGCCAGCCAATAAGCTTGCGGTCTTTCATCAAGAGGTCGTCGGGGGTGATGCTCCCGCTGCAGGCAATCAGCAAACTGGTAGGAGGTACAGGTCAGGGTCGGTGTGCCTTTATGAGAGTGAGAAAGTGTGAGAGTGTGAAAGTGTGAGAGTGTGAGGGAAGGATGGAAGGAGGGAGGAAAGAATGAGGAAGGGAAGGAGGTAGGGTGGGAGGGAGGGAGGGAGGAAGGGAGGGAGGAAGGGAGGGAGGAAGGGAGGGAGGAAGGGAGGGAGGAAGGGAGGGAGGAAGGGAGGGAGGTAGGGAGGGAGGGAGGGAGGGAAGAAAAAGGGGAGGAAGGGAGGGAGGTAGATAGGTTGGGTGGGAGAGGGAGGAAAGGGAGGAATGGTGGGAGGGAAGGGAGTGAGGGATGGTGGGAGGGAAGAAGGGAGAGAAAGGGGAGGAAGAGATGGAGGGAGATAGGAAAGGAAGGAGAAAAGAATATTGGAGGGGAGGAAGAGAAGGAGGGAGTGAGGGAGGGAGGGAGGTAGGGAGGGAAGAAGGAAAGGATTCAGAGAGAATAATAGAGTGAAAGAAAGCGAGACCGAGAGCCCAAAAGAGAGCGAGATCGAGGAGGTAATCGGGAGAAGTCTACTTCGAGGGAGTCTGTGACTAAAAGCTTCTTGGAAGGGTCGGAAGCCATCGAGAGCCTCTGGAAGACGCCTGCCCGCAGCTGGCTTCGTTCTTCAGAACTAAACTACCGAAAGGAAGATTCGTATCCAAGGTTGCGTTATTCATGAACAGAAGGGTTCAATATTCAACTTTTGTCTCACTACGAGATGATGGGACTGATGTTAAGTCTCAACGTTTACGTGACTTTTGAGTCACCAAAGACGTGTTGGCTTTATTCTTGAACCAGGAAGAGAAGCGATCCTCCACATTCTTGCAATCACGAACCCTTTCCCAGAAACCTTGAAGCCGACACGAGCTCCCACCCACCCCCGTCTTTCATCTGCAATTCGTTTGATATTACATACATTTCTGTGGTCACATAAACATGCAATTACGATAACACATTAAAACCCATTTTGCAAAGACACGTAAGTAATTTCTATGTCTGCCAAAGATTACCTTGCTGAAAACGTGATTTCCCTGGAAGATACTTTCACTTCTCAAAGACTTGGTTTATATTTATATCAAAATACTTCTTCCCCCTTATAAGTTCCCCTTTTCAAAAACTATCTTTGCTCTTTGTGAATGAAGGACAATCCCTGTTCCCCACCCACAGCCTGGGGGGCCTGAAGCAATGCAGCAAGGCACAGCATCTCCACAGCAGTGCGCGAGAACCTAAGTTGGTTTACCCTCGCTTCTTCATTTACATGGCACCCCCCCCCCATCTTCATCTCCCCACGCGTAAATAGAGCAAACAATGTAAATTGAGTAAATTGAGTAAAAGAAACAAGCACAACACAAAGCCGACAAGCGTACCGCTAGAGCGTGTGATGTATGGGAGCGTTCGAAATCGAGCTTGGATTTACGACCCTCCCGTACAAGGAGAGACATGACCGTATTAGCAAATGCATGTGTGCTATGTGTGTACACATACCTGTGTGCGTGCATGTAAGTCCCCACGTGCACATGTGCATATGTACACGCTTTAATCCTTCATAGCTGATTTTATTCAATCAGAGGAAACCCACCTCTCCTCTCTTTCTGTGTAGCCAACACGTAATATACAAATGTAAACATTCTATCATACTTTACAAATCGCGATATTTTTCTAGTAAAGTACAATCGAGCTTGCATATGTCCACGCCTCTATCCAATTAGCAAATTAAACGTTGTTGCACGGCTCGAACACGGCTCGAAACGTTTCGAACAAGAGCTTTGGCGAAAATGTCCAAATTGGGCTCGAGCCTTCGAAGCGTATTGTGTATCGAGTAATCAGCTTCGTCGTCTGTCTGTTCCTCCACCCACAACCCTCATCAAAGGCGATGTAAATTGATCAAATGTTAATAAATTAATACACAAATAAATGCGTAAACAAACACATAGTTACACGAAGACAAACAAATACATAACACGTAAACAAACATAAGTAAACACATAAATATAGATGAATGAATAGAGAGGGAGAGAGACAGACAGAGACACAGAGAGAGACAAAGAGACAAAAAGAGAGATAGAGAGAGACAAAGAGACAAAAAGAGAGACAGAGAGAGAGAGATCATAAAATAGGATAAAATTAAGTAATGATGATAAAAGAAAACACTCCCCATCCTAGCTCGCGCTTGTATGGCATCCTGTTCCCTCAGTTCCGAAAGAAGATGGAAAAAAAAAATCCGAAATCAAAATCCTTCCCCTCCTCCTCCTCATCCTCCTCATCCTCCTCCCCCGGGCATCCGGGGCATTCTTTCAGATGCAAATATTTAGCAAAACA
>NC_134784.1:6187857-6190357 GCF_046742065.1 Oratosquilla oratoria
GAGGCCCGACCACGCGCACCTCTGATGACGTCATGTGGAGGACGAAACCTCCTCGACGTCGTGTTGACCTCGTCAGCCTAGGAAAATCGCCTGAGCAGAAAGAGGTTTAAGTTTAACCCTGTAAGGTTAAGCAATCAAGAATATCACACTCTACAGACACAACAAGAACTCCAGATAAGCCCCAGTCACACCAAGCTTACACGTTTCCGACAGCCTTCGACGATGGCATTTTCGTTTCTCTCATGGTTAGCGCCAGGTGGCTCGTATTTCATATTCATCTTCATGACGGGGGATGAGATTCATTCCAATTACAGCACTGTCTTGAATTATTTTCATGTTAAACAGAGGAACAGCACAAATCAGCCACCGGTGGTCGGAAACAGGTCGTAAGATTGGTGTGTCTGGGCCCTTAGTGACCATCCACGGTGTTGTACAGAGTCACGAAAGGCACTGAGTGCCAATGACGATGTGGCCGAGTGGCTGGCACTGCAGCCCGTAAAGGAAGGCAATTGGCACTACGATCAAGTAGCGAGCGAGAGCGCGAATGTCGTATCTTGTTCGGGGGAGATAAACCGTTTAGGAAACGTGTCCAACACTTTACTCCAGACTCCAAAAACAACGCAATCACTGAAATGGATCCACTTCCATAACTACACGAGGCCCGGACGCCATCCCAAGGGATGCCAGTGACCGCCACTGGAACGTGCTGTCCGAGCCAACAAAACAAAGGTGACGATCTTAGACGCTGTTAAGCTTCTCCTGCACACTTACACGCCCGGACATGTACACATATCCACACGCACACACACTCGCAAACACACACACGCACACACACTCACTCACACACTCACACACTCGCACGTTTACTCACGAACACAACCAGATGCGCATGCACTAACCCAAGAACATGGAAGCTCACAGAGGACCTTTGCCAGAAGCAGAACGTTACGCGAACATTACGAGCGGAAGAATTACGAACTGGGGGAGGGGGAGAGGGGGAGTCAAAAGAGAGAAGATGTAGCGAGGGTGGAGGGGGGGAAACTGGGAGGGAGGAGGAGATGGAGGAGGAGAGATGGAGGAGGAGCTGGAGGAGGAGGCGGAGGAGGAGGCGGAGGAGGAGGAAGACAGAGGGTCACAGTGACTTCGCCAGCCGAAGACCCTAAGTCGCGGGCGCCGCCGCACCGCTCAGCGTCGCCAGACCCGCTGGCGCCAAAGCCCATTGCGGGCGTCAGAGGGGAAGAGAGGGGGGGGAGTGCTGGGTGGACGCAGGAAAGGAACGAGAGGGGAGGGGGGAGGGAAGAGGGGGAGGAGGGGAGTCGTAAGAGGGGCAGCAGGGAGGAGGCAAAGCGGGGAGGTTTGGAATGACAGGAAGAGGGTGAGAGAGGTGGAGGACAAAGGAAAGGGAAGGGGAGAGTACCGAAGTGGATGATGGGGGGAGAGAATGTGTGGTAAATTGGGGGGTGGAGGTGGAGGTGGGAGTGGGGGTAAAGGAGGCGGGAGTGGGGGTAAAGGAGGCGGGAATGGGGGTAAAGGAGGTGGGAGTGGGGGTAAAGGAGGTGGGAGTGGGGGTAAAGGAGGTGGGAGTGGGGGGTAAAGGAGGTGGAAGTGGGGGTAAAGGAGCTGGGAGTGGAGGTGGAGGTGGAGGTGGAGGTGGAGGTGGAGGAGGTGGAGGTGGAGGTGGAGGTGGTGGAGGTGGAGGAGGTGGAGGTGGAGGAGGTGGGGGTGGAGGTAGGACTAGAGGGAGAGAGAGTGGGGTGGAAGGGGTGGAGGTGGGGTGGGGGTGGGGGCGGAGACAGGATACATTAGCGTTTATGGCACTGAAGCAAAGAATGGGCTGAGGGAGGAGGAGGAGGAGGAGAAGGAGGAGGAGGAGGAGGAGGAGGAGGAGGAGGAGGAGGAGGAGGAGGAGGAGGAGGAGGAGGAGGAGGAGGAGGAGGAGGAGGAGGAGGAGGAGAGGTAGGAAGGATAATGACAAAGAAGATAAGGATGAGGGAGGAGTAATAATAATAATAATAATAATAATTCCTTTATTCCAATTTTCATTGGGTATTCTTTACATTGTTTACAATATTCACAAGAGCATTACATAGTGATACATATTTTTGTACACATAAAACATGAAGGTAAAAACTAAAGACTTTATAATAGTACAAAATGATATAAGCTTAAAAACTTGTATTAGCAGTGCTTATCAACGCAAGAACATGGAGGTAAAAAAAAAAAAAAAAAAAATTCACAATGTTACAAAATCGAATATGCTTAAAAACCTTGTGTTACTAGTGCATATTATACGCTAACAAATGTTTGCTGACTTACATTTGATTATCTAGAAAATATTTACGCAACCTATCTTTGAACCCATTTATTGATGTTATGTCTCTAATAGCGATAGGGAGTTTATTCCATGTCTTAGGCCCTCTTACAGGTATCATTCTTGTGCCTATTTCAGTATTAACCCGATGAACATAGAGATTCTGTCTTTGCCTTGATGGCCTATCTC
>NC_134784.1:6192857-6195357 GCF_046742065.1 Oratosquilla oratoria
GGGTGGGAGGGCGAGAAGGGTGAGAGCTGGGAGGGTTAGGAGATGGGGAGACAGACTAGAAAACGGGGAGAAAAGCTGGAAAATGGAGAAAGTGCAGAAATTGGGGGAACAGTGGAAATGGTGGGAAAGGGTCGGAAATTGGGAAAATGGGAGGGGAAGGAGGAAAAGGAGGAGGAGGAAAAGGAGGAGAAGGAAAAGGAGGAGGAGGAAAAGGAGGAGAAGGAAAAGGAGGAGGAGGAAAAGGACGAGGAGGAAAAGGAGGAGAAGGAAAAGGAGGAGAAGGAAAAGGAGAAGGAAAAGGAGGAGGAGGAAAAGGAGGAGTAAAAGGAGGAGGAAAAGGAGGAGGAAAAGGAGGAGGAAAAGGAGGAGGAAAAGGAGGAGGAGGAAAATGAGGAGGAGGAAAAGGAGGAGGAGGAAAAGGAGGAGGAAAAGGAGGAGGAAAAGGAGGAGGAGGAAAATGAGGAGGAGGAAAAGGAGGAGGGGGGAAGAGTAGGAAGAGGGATAAGGAACAAAGTGTGAAAAGTAAAGAAACTGAAGAAGAATTTTGCAGAAAAAGTTGAAGAAAGGGCAGAGCAGGAAGACGAAAAAATGAATAAACCAAATTGGAGAGAGAGAGAGAGAAGTGGAAGAAAAGGTTGTGACAACGACAAGTTTGTTAAAAAGATCAAAATAAAGAAGAGAAAATGACACATGGAGAGAAAGATCAGGAGTGGAAGAGACGTGTAGTAAAATGGAGGAAGGAGGAGAAAGTCTGGAGAAAACAGAAGACGAGATCGACGTGGTCGAAGTCGAAGTCGAAGTCGAAGTCGAGGGAAAGGGAACAAGATTTAGTTGGTAAGAAGAAGAAAAAAGAGAGAGAGAGAAAGAGAGAAAAATACTCTTACAAAAGATTTGGTGGTTAAGAAAGAGAAACCGGGACGGAAAAGAGAGAAGAAGAGAGAAGAAGAGAAAAGAAGACACGAAAAGAAGAGACAGAGGAAAAAGAAAGGAGAAACGAAGAAGGGTGATGAAAGAGAAAAGACGAGGATATAGTGAAGACATAGTTAGAAGAGGAGACAAGAGCAAAGGAGGTGGGGCGTGAGAGAAGGGGGGAAGGCAGAGAAAGAGAGGAAAGGGAGAGAAGGGGCGGAGGGGGGGAGAGGAGAGGAGGAAGAAGAATGGAGAGGGCAGAAGGATAGAGGGCAGGAGAAGGAGAGGGAGAGGGAGAAGGAGAGGGAGAGGGAGAGGGAGAGGGAGAGGGAGAGGGAGAGGGAGAGGGAGAGGGAGGTGGAGGGAGAGGGAGAAGGAGAAGGAGAAGGAGAAGGAAGAAGGAGAAGAAGGAGAAGAAGGAGAAGAAGGAGAAGAAGGAGAAGGAGAAGAAGGAGAAGAAGGAGAAGGAGAAGGAGAAGGAGAAGGAGGAAAGGGATGAGAACGAAGAGAGTTCTACAAATTTGAAAACAATATTAAAACTCATCATTAACTTAAAAAAGCGACTACAATGTGTTGTATCCTCTGCTGCATTCTTGGATTAGAACAAATATTGCTTCTTACAATGATCACTTCACGCTGCTTCATACAAAAAAAAAAATTAAAAGAGCAATTAGCAAGATGAATACCGATAGCAAGTAAAGAGAATAACGCAGTAACAAATAGCACAAAAGAGCCACAATAGTTAAAGAAACAAATAGCGAAAGAACGCAGAGCAACAACCAAATAAAAAGATCAAATAAAATAAACACTGAGAAGAGAGCTGGGTACAAAGAGAAAGAACAAGCATTTCACGAATTCGCACGCAAGTTGAGAAAAGCCAACGGAGACAACAGCGGCCCCGCCACTACGTCCTTGGGAGCGCCACACACCAGAGACAACGAGAAGAACGCGCCCAGAGTCTACCTCCCCCATGACCCGTCTTATTCCCGACCTACGCTACCCTCTCCCTCCCTCTCTACCTCCCCTCCCCTCTCCCTCCCTCTACCCTCTCCCTCTCTGAACGCCCTCTCCCTCCCTCTCCCTCCACTCTCCCTCCCTCTCCCTCCACTCTCCCTCCCTCTCTCCCCTAACTCTCCTCCTCTCCCCTCTCCCTCCCCTCTCTCCCCTCTCCTCCCTTCTCTCCCTCCCTCTCTCCCCTCCCCTCCCTCTCTTCTCCTCTCCCCTCTCCTCCCTTCCTCTCCTCTTCTCCCCTCGCCTCTTCCTCTTCTCCCCTCTCCCTCCCTCTCTCCCTCTCCCCTCTCTCTCCCCCTCTCCCTCCCTCTCTCGCCCTCTCCCTCCCTCTCTCTCCCTCCCCTCCTCTTCTCTCCCCTCTCTCTCCTCTTCCTCTCTCTCTCTCTCTGCTCTCTCCTCTCTCTCTCCCCTCTCTCCCTCTCCTCTCTCCCTCTCTCTCCCTCCCTCTCTCTCTCCCTCCCTCCCTCTCTCTCACCCTCCCTCTCTGTCCCTCTCTCTCCCTTCTCTCTCTCTCCCTCTCCCCTCTGCTCCCTCGCTCTCCCCTCTCTCTCTCTCTCTCTCTCTCTCCTCTCTCCCTCTC
>NC_134784.1:6202857-6205357 GCF_046742065.1 Oratosquilla oratoria
ACGTCCTGGTAATGTGTTTATTCATAGATGTCTGTGTGTACATGAAGAAATGTTTGCTGTGTGTATGCCAATACGTGAATATTTGTACGAATGTGTGTGTTTGTGTGTGTGTGTGTGTGTGTGTGTGTGTGTGTGTGTGTGTGTGTGTGTGTGTGTGTGTGTGTGTGTGTGTGTGTGTGTGTGTGTGTGTGTGTGTGTGTGATTCACCATGGTCTTGGATCACGTCTTGGAATCGTGATCGACAGCTATTACCCTCCCGGAAGAGAGCTCAGAGTTCATGTATGACCGATTATGGGTAATGCTGTGACCTTACACGCACACACACACACATCTCCGCGCCCGCGAGAGTTGGAGTAACGACTCGCAGCGCAGCGATACTGAAATTATTTCAGCACTGAGTGGAATTCGAACCCGGACCGCCGTACTGGCAGCCGGGAACTCTACTACTGCGCCATCGTGTGTTTGTGTGTGTGTGTGTGTGTGTGTGTGTGTGTGTGTGTGTGTGTGTGTGTGTGTGTGTGTGTGTGTGTGTGTGTGTGTGTGTGTGTGTGTGTGTGTGTGTGTGTGTGTGTGTGTGTGTGTGTGTGTGTGTGTGTGTGTGTGTGTGTGTGTGTGTGTGTGTGTGTGCTTGTTGTACCATGCACACAAACATCTATTGTGCATCATCCAAACTAACGCCCCCACCCCCGCCCACGTCACTGCCGCCCACTTGAGCCGATCTTCCCTTTTCATCAACTACAATCCGGGCAATAAAACATTATTAATTTTCTAGGAAGACAAGGACAACTCCTCCGGCGCAATCAAATACCAGAATACCCGGATGCCGGACGTAACTTACACCTAGGAACCTGAGACTTCTCTCGAAAAACAAACGCATTTCAAACATTCACACCTTTGATATTAAACCCTCTGCTAACATTTTCCTCCTCTGGGGACAATAAATTGGATTATACGAAGGGAGATCCGTCTCTCTGACAAGACTTACATCCAATATCCAGCGGATCAGGACGAAGCAAAGATTTCTTTTTGAAATCAAACATCAGAACAAGCTGTGAAGGTAACAAGACTGGAATACAGGTATAAGGGCCATCTATCATTGGACCTTTTGGTCTTTAAAGAGGCTCGGATTAGTCCCTTGTCACTGATCTGTGCGCTTCGTGTGCCAATCTTCGCGATTTTATTTCGCTTGATTGAACCAACAATCAGAAGTTTCAGAAACCATTTCAACTTGCTTTCACCTGTATCCATACGCTCTTTGTCTATCATGGTTCTTGTTAGACATTTTATTCAATACGGAGGAAGGGTAGACTCCCAACGTCAAGGTATCATTAAAAAAAAAAAAAAAAAATCAGGGGACCACTTGTTGCATGGAAAGACTGGCTGGAAATGTGCCCCTACGTATCAGATCTACGTTAACATACTAATTCGTTGGCAACTATAAAGCATTTTCTTTTTTCTTTTTTTTTCAACGCAGGGCTTTTTCATAAAAGGTGAGGGGCATACGCCAGGAGGCTCATACCTGTGGCGAAGCCGTCACCTTTGCCCTGTGTGCTTGGACTTTGGAACAGGTATCAGTCACTGTTGGGAATTGGAGAAAAGTACGAGACTCGACCCCGTGACTGAGATGATGCGAGTCCATCACGCTTCCTATTACGTTACTGGCTGTAGTTATAATCAGGTATGAGCTGTGTCCTGTGGGAAATTGTCCCCTCGGGAGCGACTTGCTTACCCTGGGGCACTCCCTCCCCTGGGGCACTCCCTCCCCTGGGGCACTCCCTCCCCTGGGGGAATGTAGAAGGACGTGTGTGGAAGTAAAACCCATAATAGGGCTACCAACTCCTCCAGCCCGCGGACTTGACCTGTTTTAAGAAACGGTTAGACAACATTATAGATGGGAATGATAAGTGGTAATGGACATGGAACTACCTAGTGTAGGCCTTATGGTCTCTTGCAGTCTCCTTCATTCTTATGTTCTTGTGTTTAAATCGACAAATTTATGCCCCAGAACTTCAGCCAGAATAGAATATTCTATTTCAACTGGCTGTTGAATAGAATTAACCTTCACCATCTATGCTTTTCAATAATTAGTTCTGGCTGCCGCCGGGCGATTTTATTCAGTTAAGGGAACCACCTCCAGGTGCTGGGGATGCCTTGGTGCGTCCCTGATGACGCATAAAGTTATTTTTATTCACCTCCGAGAGGAACAAGTTTCACTCGAGGTCCACCTCCCAATTGAACGAAATATTCTTTATCGATAAAAAAAAAAAAAAAAAAAAAAAAAAAAAAAAACGACATGGTCACCATGTTGAGGGGTTGCGTTGTTAGACTCGTGGGGATAAAAACATTGTTGTGTTTTTATGGAGTGTGATTTACCATCGCTTCTATCCTTGTGACCAGACTCGTGGTCTGCGGAGCAACACAGCGTGTGTGTGTGTGTGTGTGTGTGTGTGTGTGTGTGTGTGTGTGTGTGCGTGTGTTGTGTTTGTAAGTGTATGTTTGT
>NC_134784.1:6207857-6220357 GCF_046742065.1 Oratosquilla oratoria
CACACACACACACACACACACACACACACACACACACACACACACACACACACACACACAAACACACACACACACACACACACGCGCGCGGAGGGAGAGCAGGAAAGAGAAAATAAAAGAGAGAGAGAGTCAGAAAGAGAGATAGAGAGATATAAAGAGAGAGAAGACAGGGAGGTTAACAAGGTTTCTGCGCTGTGCACCAGGGCAGCAGCAGCAGCAGCAGCACCCGGATCCCCGACGGCGACGAAAAGCCACCGAGGGAGAAAAGGGGAAAAATCTCAACTGAATAAAATTAGCTCTCCCTCCCCGAAGGCGGGCGGGCGGGCAAGGGACAAAAGGCGCCACAGGGACAAAGCGCTTTCGACCAAATATCACGTGCAAGAGCTTCATGGCCTGTAACGTGCGCGTGCGTGTATGTGCGTGCGTGTACGTGCGTGCGTGTGCGTGTCAGTTTGTGTGTGTGTGTGTGTGTGTGTGTGTGTGTGTGTGTGTGTGTGTGTGTGTGTGTGTGTGTGTGTGTGTGTGTGTGTGTGTGTGTGTGTGTGTGTGTGTGTGCGCGTCAGAAAGCGATAAAGCCAGAGGCAGAAAGAAAGACAGACTGTGTGGGAGGGCGGGGGGGGTTGTAGATGACATAATAAGATGAAGGAGTACTGGGATGGGAGTGTGCGTGGGGGGGGGGGTGGAATGGGAGTTGGAATCCCTAATTTCCCACAGGAATCCTTACGCTCCAGATCGCCTGGGCGAATTGCCTTTCTCCCACCGCGGAAGCTCCCACCACTCCGCCATCTCTCCCAACTGCGACAAACTCGCCTCCTCGGTTACTGGTCGCCGCGCGCCGAGGTAACCCTTGACAAATGTCACCGCCTTCTCGCTCACACACGACTCGATGGCGCAGTGGTTAGAGTTCGCTGCCGCCACTTCAGCGATCCGGGTTCGAATCCCGCCCAGGGCTGAAATAATTTCAGTATCGCTGCGTTGCGGGTCGTTACTCCAACTCTCGTGGGCGGGGAGTTGGGTGTGTGTGTGCGTGTAAGGTCACGGCATTATCCATAGATCGGTCATATATGAGCTCTGATGTCTCACACGGAAAGGGAAATAGCTGTCGATCACTAGACCAACACGTGATCCAAGACCATAGTAAATCACACCCCACGTGGGGCCATCACCCCGGGGGCAGACGCCTCAACGAAAAGAGGGCTTCCTTTATCCAAGGTAAACTACTTTTCTCTCATAAAGGTAGTCCCCTTAACTTGATATTCTTAGAGTCAACAAGTCCCATAAAGGCAGAAGAACGCACAAGTATGACTTGCTATAGTAAGTAACTAAAAAAATATTTCATTGAAAAATACACTCACGCGTATTTTCAAGAAAAAAAAATCGAATATATACAATAGATAAATAAATCGGGATATTTTTGCGTATTTCTGAAAAACGTTTACGAAAAAATACAAAATGAATATGAGAAAAGAATTTACTCCTTAAAACCATACCACACTCGCAATGATGAAGCTCTTTATCTAATACATTCTGGTCCATGACAGACAATTTCATACAGCTGAGGGACAAGAGCTCGTACTGAAGGGTTTTCACATGACGCCATTTTTTTTTTTTTTTTTTTTTTTTTTTTTTTTTTTTTTTTTTTGCCAGAAGACTCCAGTCGGCTCGGCGGCTGCTTCATTCATTTATGATTTCATTCATTATTTCATTCACTATTTCATTCATTCTTTTTCGACCTCATGATGAACTGAAAGGTTACATATCGATAGGGTCTCGTCCTCTCAGGGAGAAAAGGAAGGAGGGAGGAGAGAGGAGGGAGGAGGGGGAGGAGGAGGAGGGTGAAAGGGAAGGGGAGGAAGAAGTGGATGAGCAGGAGTAGTACCCGGAGGACGAGGAGGACGAAGAGATGGTGGAGGAGAAAGAAGAACGAGGAGGAAGAGGTGGACAAGGAGGAAGACGAATAGAAGAGACAAAGAAGACAAGGAGGAGGGAGAGGAGCACGAGGAGGTGGGGGAGCATGAAGAGGAAGAAGAGAAATAGTTATACATTACATATACAATTTCTTACCAGTTCGTCGATGTCCTTCAACACTGTCCATGATATTAACAATATTGGGAACAATGCAGAAAACAAAGAAAAAAGAAAAAAAAATAAACAAATTAAAGATGCAAATAGTACGAGAATAATCTGAATTGTCACATGAAAAAAATCACGCAATAATTCCTAAAACTATAATTAATTGGTTTCTCGAATACCAAATTATAACTGATTTATCAAATTTTGTTTTATAATATTACGCAGCAACGCGTCGTGGCTGTGTACATGGCGGTAAGTGTACACTGATTCGGCTACCCCTCCTGTAAGGGGGAAGAGGGACTTTGCTACGTATGATTAACATTTACATCCAGACTTTTCTCACTCTTCATTTTTTGTGGATAAACATAAAAGCAGCTTTTAACGAAGTGGACCAGAATCACTGACAGCAGCGTAAAAAATCAAGATAAATATAAGAATAAGAACAGATACGAAAGTAAGAATCAAAATAAAAATCAAAGTAGAAACAAGAGTAAAAAATAAGATAAAAATAAAGACAATAAAAATAGAAATGAAATGATCAAGTGAAAATAAAAAGCAAAAATAAAGAGAACAATAAAGATGAAAAACAGAATAAACAAAAAACAAAATAGATAAATAACAATGTATTAGAAGAAGTCTGAAGAACGAAAGCCACTGAAAGACGGAGATGGGCTCCTGGTGCACAAAGCCCGATTTTTGCAGAAAGACTAGAAGCCCTAATTAGCCCTGAGGGGGATGAAGGCGCGAAAGTAAGCCCAATCACACACAGTTTAAAAGCAACGAGGGAAGGAAACTCGCAAAGTAAATTACATTATACCATCACGTTATACAGCATTAGGCCATGGCAACATCAACAGAAAACGGGTTGGGAGGACAGAAAATGGAATGCATCTTTTCCAGATTACAAGAATATTGGTCGTGTTTCCCATTACTTATGGATTAATGTAATAATGGTGTTGGTTTGCTTTACAAGTCACTTAACAAATAATCTCAAGAATATTTGTAATCTCTCTCTCTCTCTCTCTCTCTCTCTCTCTCTCTCTCTCTCTCTCTCTCTCTCTCTCTCTCTCTCTCTCTCTCTCTCTCTCTCTCTCTCTCTCTCTCTCTCTCTCTCTCACTCACTCACTCACTCACACACACACACACTCACACACACACACACACACACACACACACACACACACACACACACACACACACACACACACACACACACACACACACACACACACACACACACACACACTACGGATTTTAGTTATGGAGGGGTATAGAAATGGCACGACAAATGTATTTACAGGTCTATTTCTCCATCCCTTTTTTCATGGATTTCCTTATCCTTCTCTTCCTTCTCCAACTCCTTTTCTGTCCCCTTTTCCTCGTTCTTCTCTAATTTTCTATCCTCCTCTTCGTCATATGCTGCATTTCCCCCTTTTCCCTTTTCTTTTTTCTTCTCATCCTCTCCTTCAATCGTTATCCAAGAATACAGCGTACTGATAACTCTGATGACGTCATGTCGACACGTTTCTTGGGCTCTCTTTTTCGAAATGCGACACAAAATGGCCTTCCCTGGTTCTCCTCGGCATCGCCCTGGGCGATTATACTTTCTCACTCCCTCAAATCGTCCTTTCTCCTCCCTAATCTCTATCCTGCTCCCACGCATTCTCGTACCTCCCCCCTCCCCCCACGATGCCCCCCACCACCTAACACGCCCCCTCCACTCCCCCTGAACACTGCCCAAGTTTACCTCCACATTTTTTCTTGGATCTCTGAAGCCAGATGCAAAAACTAAAGAAGAGTCTTGATTGTCCGGATGGGGGGGCATTGATTGCGTGTCCGGTGTACGGGTCGGCGAGATTTCATTTTATTTTATTTTTTATTTCGTTTTATTTTATTTTATTCATTTATATATATATATATATATATATATATATACACTTTTTTTTTTTTTCTTTCTTTTTTAATCTCTCCCCTTTCCAAAGCGGGGTCTTGGCAAAGGAGGGGAGCATTTTAACAGAATCCTGATGAATGGTTTAAGCTTTTTAACACGTGCGTATGGAACAAATATTCTGTTTTTGTATATTTGACCATTTCCTGGTCGGAAAAGTTTTGTAAGTAAAGAGGTCCAATTACTTGTACAGATTAACCTGTTGGATGGGACTGAATCCCCTGCCCTGACCCGATAGGCTGGCACTTGTTCCTGTTTACTAATTAAGTAGGTTAAGACGACGACGCAATTACTTCTTTATTATTTCTCGTATCTTCACGTTCTTGCCCAAGCCAAGACGCAGACAAGACATGGAAACATCTGCAAGAGATGCTACACTTTCTAGATAATTACGTCGTTCGGAGAATATTGTGTCGGGCACCCGCGGCCTGCAAGGCACAGGTGTCTCGAGTGTTACTGTGACAAATTAACCACTGGAAGCTAGCCCCGGGTGCTGCAGATAGACCACGGTGGGGACAGAGGCAAGGGGGAGGTGAAGGGGGAGGAGGGGGAGGTGAGTGGGGAGGTGAGGGGGAGGTGAGGGGGGAAGTGAGGGGGGAAGTGAGGGGGAGGTGAGGGGGAGGTGAGGGGGAGGTGAGGGGGGGAAATGAGGGGGAGGAAGCTGAGGTGAGGGGGAAGGTGAGGGAGAGGTAATGGGTAGAGGGGGAGGTAAAGGGGCAGAGGGGGAGGTAAGGGGGCAGAGGGGGAGGTAAGGGGGCAGAGGGGGAGGTAAGGGGGCAGAGGGGGAGGTAAGGGGGCAGAGGGGGAGGTAAGGGGGCAGAGGGGGAGGTAAGGGGGTAGAGGGGGAGGTAAGGGGGTAGAGGAGGAGGTAAGGGGGCAGGAGGGGGAGGTAAGGGGGCAGAGGGGGAGGTAAGGGGGCAGAGGGGGAGGTAAGGGGGCAGAGGGGGAGGTAAGGGGGCAGAGGGGGAGGTAAGGGGGCAGAGGGGGAGGTAAGGGGGCAGAGGGGGAGGTAAGGGGGCAGAGGGGGAGGTAAGGGGGGAGAGGGGGAGGTAAGGGGGGAGAGGGGGGGATGAGGGGGGAGGTAAGGGGGAGGGGAGGTAAGGGGGGGGAGGTAAGGGGGAGGGGAGGTAAGGGGGGGGAGGGCGAGGGGGAGGGTAAGGGGGAGGCGAGGTGGGAGGTAAGGGGGCAGAGGGGGAGGCGAGGTGGGAGGCGAGGGGGAGGCGAGGTGGGAGGCGAGGGGGAGGCGAGGGGGAGGCGAGGTGGGAGGCGAGGGGGAGGCGAGGGGGAGGCGAGGGGGAGGCGAGGGGGAGGCGAGGGGGAGGCGAGGTGGGAGATGAGGGGGCAGGTGAGAGGGAGAGGAGGGGGGAGAGGTGGGGGGAGATGAGGGGGGAGGGGAGGGGGGAAGGGGGGGGCGAAGATGAGGGGAGGGGGGGAGAATGAGGGGAGATGAGGGGGAGGTGAGGGAGAGGTGAGGGGGAGGCCTAGTGCATAACGCGGCCCTACATATTACTACTCCTGCATGATGTGTATTCTTACAATTCCTCCAGAATCCTTCCCCGTGCTACTTCTCAACACAGGAAGCTAAGACAATTCCGACCGAAAATAATGAATAATAATGAATAATAATGAATAATAATAATAATAATAATAATAATAATGAATAATGAATAATGAATAATAATAATAATAATAATAATAATAATAATAATAAATAATAAATAATAAATAATAATAATAATAATAATAATGATAATGATAATAATAATAATAATAATAATAATAATAATAATAATAATAAAATAAAATAAAAATTAAAATCAGGAAACCATACGAGGGCAGGCACAATGACATCAAATGAACATAATACGAATAACAAGAAAGTTGCACTAAGAGTTGGTACAAGGTCGTGACTCGAAATCCTACGCTGTCCTCGTCATAAAACTAGCCACACTCCCTCATCAACTTCCAGCTGTGATACAAACTCTTCAACAGGAATTCGTGATACATCAATGAGCCTTCAAGACCTGAGACTAGATTCAGAAACGTATTACAGCCCGTAAAATTGCCCTTCATCCTAACTTTTTTCTATCAAGATTACTGACATTGCAATTATTTCTAGATTATTTCTGACATTCTGCAACATCATTTCATAGCATATTTTAGCGTGGCTAGACAGTGGATATTGAGGGGGCTTGTTCTAGGTGCCATTCAGGAAATGAAACAAGAGTCGAACACCTAAACTTCTAAACTTGAAAACTTGAAGTGTTCTTGAAAAAAAAAAGAAGTAGTTTTTCATTTCGACCGTTTCTGGAGACCGCGAGCGCCCTGTCTGCCTCTGTGGGGCGACGGCGGCGTCGGCGCCAACGACGACGTCAGTCCCCCAAAGAGCGAGACCTTTGCCATGAGTGCCAACGGGGTGCCAAGGGGCGCCAACTCCCACGAGCCCTTTCGACGCTGGCAGGCACCGGAACTCGCCGTTCCCGCCCACAAGTGAATCATAGGTCGCGATCAATATGGGAAGAGTTCAGCGTCAAGAGGAACTAGGAGGAAGTAGCAAAGGGCATCAACCACAGGGAGACCGAACTAGCAGGAAATGGACAACAAACTTTCTCAATGATGACGATGACAATGAAAACAAGGATGGCGATAACGATGACGATGAAGACAATGATGACGATGACAATGAAGATGGAGACAGCGATGACGATGAAGACAGCGATGACGATGACGAGGAAGACAGCGATGACGATGACGAGAAAGACAGCGATAACGATGACGATGAAGACAACGATGACGATGAAGATGACGATGACGAGGAAGACAGCGATGACGATAACGATGACAATGAAGACAATGATGACGACAACGGTGACGATGAAGACAATGATGTCGATAACGATGACGATGATTACGGTGAGTCACTTGGTGATAAGATATCAATGTAGAAATGTGGGGAAGGTTCTTATGTCCACCCATCAGTCCAAAACAATGTCTGTAGACTACTTTAATTTCTTTCATTTATTATTTTTTTCATTAATTTATCTATTTCATAATGTTTATTCTATGGTAATATGATGTTTATATATATATATACATATATATATATATGTATATATATATATATATATATATATTACATAGCTATGTACATATATATATATACATATATATACATATATATATATATATATACATATATATACATATAATATATACAATATATATATATATATATATATATACATATATATACACATATATATACATATATATATATACATATATATATATATATATACATATATTATATATATACATATATATATACATATCATATATATATATATATATATATATACATATATATATATATATATATATATATATATATATATATATATATATATTTACCTATTATATCTTAGTTTTTTGCCAATGCAGGATTCCTAGACCAAAAAGGGACTCTAATCAAATCTGACATTAATCTACAATGAATCCATCCGCTATTTGAACGCTCCTTAGACCTTCAATACGACGTCGCACAAGAAACAAAATTCAGCTGCACCTCATTCCAGAGTGTCCTTTATAAGGGTGGTGTTCCCACGTGGCTCTCTTGAACGAAGTGTCGGCCGATCGAGACCCAGCAAGACCTCAAAAAGAAAAAAAAAACATTACCTGACAACTGCCACATCAATCTACGTAGCCTAACTGGCGAAATTGAGATGAATACTTGATGACGAATCCAGCCAATGACAGATGAAACACCAAGTGACGTCACTGACGGAGAGGAGGAGGTGAACGTGAATTCTCTCCCTCCTCCCTCCCGCCCCCTCTCTCTACCTCTCCCTCTATCTCTCCCTCTCCCTCTATCTCTCCCTCTCCCTCTCCCTCTCCCTCTATCTCTCCCTCTCCCTCTCCCTCTATCTCTCCCTCTCCCTCTCCCTCTATCTCTCCCTCTCCCTCTCCCTCTATCTCTCCCTCTCCCTCTCCCTCTATCTCACCCTCTCCCTCTCCCTCTATCTCACCCTCTCCCTCTCCCTCTATCTCTCCCTCTCCCTCTCCCTCTATCTTTCTCCCTCTCCCTCTATCTTTCTCCGTCTCTCTCCACCTCTCCGTCTCTCTCCACCTCTCCGTCTCTCTCCACCTCTCCGTCTCTCTCCACCTCTCCGTCTCTCTCCACCTCTCCGTCTCTCTCCACCTCTCCGTCTCTCTCCACCTCTCCGTCTCTCTCCACCTCTCCGTCTCTCTCCACCTCTCCGTCTCTCTCCACCTCTCCGTCTCTCTCCACCTCTCCGTCTCTCTCCACCTCTCCGTCTCTCTCCACCTCTCCGTCTCTCTCCACCTGTCCGTCTCTCTCCACCTCTCCGTCTCTCTCCACCTCTCCGTCTCTCTCCATCTCTCCGTCTCTTCATTTCTCCGTCTCTCTTCTTTTCTCCGTCTCTCTCCACCTCTCCGTCTCTCTCCATCTCTCCGTCTCTCTCCATCTCTCCGTCTCTCTCCACCTCTCCGTCTCTCTCCATCTCTCCGTCCCTCTCCACCTCTCCGTCTCTCTCCACTTCTCCGTCTCTCTCCACCTCTCCGTCCCTCTCCACCTCTCCGTCTCTCTCCACCTCTCCGTCTCTCTCCACCTCTCCGTCTCTCTCCACCTCTCCGTCTCTCTCCACCTCTCCGTCTCTCTCCACCTCTCCGTCTCTCTCCACCTCTCCGTCTCTCTCCACCTCTCCGTCTCTCTCCATCTCTCCGTCTCTTCATTTCTCCGTCTCTCTTCTTTTCTCCGTGTCTCTCCATCTCTCCG
The DNA here is from genome assembly GCF_046742065.1 of Oratosquilla oratoria. Classification (NCBI taxonomy): domain Eukaryota; kingdom Metazoa; phylum Arthropoda; class Malacostraca; order Stomatopoda; family Squillidae; genus Oratosquilla; species Oratosquilla oratoria. The sequence continues at coordinate 6,216,674 of NC_134784.1, forward strand.
TCTCTCTCCATCTCTCCGTCTCTCTCCATCTCTCCGTCTCTCTTCATCTCTCCGTCTCTCTTCATCTCTCCGTCTCTCTCCATCTCTCCGTCTCTCTCCACCTCTCCGTCTCTCTCCACCTCTCCGTCTCTCTCCACCTCTCCGTCTCTCTCCACCTCTCCGTCTCTCTCCACCTCTCCGTCTCTCTCCACCTCTCCGTCTCTCTCCATCTCTCCGTCTCTCTCCATCTCTCCGTCTCTCTCCATCTCTCCGTCTCTCTCCTCTCCATCTCTCTCCTCTCCATCTCTCTCTTCTCCATCTCTCTCCATCTCCCTCCCTCCTCTCTCGCTCCTTCTCTCTCGCTCCTTCTATCTCCCTCGCTCTCCCTCTTTCTCCCCCTCCCTCTCTCTCCCTCCCTCCGCCTACTCTCTCCCTCTATCTCTCTTCCTCTCTCTCTCTCCCTCTATCTCTCTCTTCCTCTATCTCTCTCTCCCTCTATCTCTCCCTCTATCTCTCTCTCTCCCTCTCTCTGTCTCTCCCTCTCTCTTCCTCAAGATGTCATTACATAGGCTCCACCATTGAACTAAGTCAACTTAACTGTCGTTAAGAAAAACAAGGGGCAGGAGAGGGGAAGGGGAGAGAAGGAGAGGAAAGAGAGGGGAAAGGGAGAGAAGGGAAGGGGGAGGAGGGTATGGGTGAAAGGGGAAGGGAAGAGGAGGGGTAGGGGGCAGAGGGAACGGGAAGGGGTGGGGAAGAGGGGAGGGTAAGAGGAGTGGTAGGAGGAGGTGGGAGGCGGAAATGGGGAGGGGGAGGGTGGAGGGGCAGAATGACGATGGGAGGGGAGGTGGGAGGAGAACGGGAGGGAAGGGCGGAAGGAAGAGATAGGGGGAGGAGGGGGTTAGGGGGAAGGGTGGAGACTTTTTTTTTTTTTTTTTTTTAATTCGGGAGTGAAGAATCACTCCCACGGGCTTTGTTTGAGCCCGTGAAAGGGTGGAGACGGGTAAGGATCTTGGAAGGAAATGCAAGCTCACCTCTGATGGCATCATCCAAAAATTAGGAGCTGAGGATGGAATATAGATATGGTCTTTAATACTCTCAAGTGCCAAGTCGATACACAGCCAACACTCTTAATTCCGCGCCTAACATTTTTTTTTTTTTTTCCATCAGAACAGGCTCTAACGTCAGTCTCTGACGACAGGGCACACAAGGAGGAGGAGGAGGAGGAGGAGGAGGAGGAGGAGGAGGAGGAGGAGGAGGAGGAGAAAGAGGAGGAGAAAGAGGAGGAGGAGGAGGAGAAAGAGGAGGAGGAAGAGGAGGAAAAGACAGAGGAAGAGGATGGTCAGGAGGAGTAAGGAGACAAGACGGGGAGTTGGAGGAGGAGGAGGAGGGTAGGGAGAAAAAGGAGGAGGGTGAGAGGAAAGATGAAAGCAGAGGAGGAGGAAACGGAGGAAGAGACAGAGGAGGAGAGGGGGAGGAGGAGAGGCAAAGCAAAGAAGAGAACTAAGTGGATCATGTAAAACAGGAAAAAGATGACAAAGTGGAGGCAAAGTGGAAGGGAGAAGTGGAAAAGTAGAGAAGGAGGAGACTGAGGATGAAGAAGTGAAGGAATGAAGAGAGGAGAGGAGGTATTAATAGAAAACACATGAGAAACAGATCGAGAGATAGAGCGAGATATACATATATCACCTCATCGATGACACCTCGTCTCGAACTCAAACTCGAAAAATCTGGGCTGCATTACCGTCAATGCGTTACCAATTTTAATTTCCTTTAGACTGATTTTAATGAAGAAAAAAAATTAAATGCAAAAGTATTTACTTCTTACGAATATCCCCAATGAAATAAAACCTAAACTACAACATTTATATTTCCTATTCCAAAACATAGAATAACCAGAGCTGGGCATTTGCGTTTACCGCTAGCGTTACTGCGTTACTAACGCACAACCTGTCCAGCGGTAACGCGCCCAGCTCTGCCAACGACATGACTTCTTCGTGTGCCGCATGACACCAACTTCAGGCACTCCCGACATCTCTCTCCCTAGCCTTGGTCGAGAAGGACCCAAACACGATAAACGCTTGATTTACAAAGGAGCCTGACTACAAGGGCCTGACGTGCAAAGGCCACGGTGACACACAAAGGCCACGGCGGAACACAAAGACCGTAATTAGGCCTTTTGCTCCAGTAAATGGCATAAGAGAGTGAGCCAGACCTTCTCGGTCCGATGACGCACTCTCCAATATTTATTCATTCGAGCTTACAGCAGACGCTTGTATTCGCTTCAAGGAAACCTCAACTTTGCGAAGTGAGGAAGACCATCTCGAGGAACCCTTTTCTTCACCTCGGAGCACACAACGGACCCCCTACGAAAGATCTGATTCGAGTTAACATCACGCGCTGCAAAACCAAGAATCCCACGGTCGATTCTGGCGAACAGAGCGACTGGCTTCCTCGAGGACCAACTTAAAATCTCCATGACGGTTTAAAGTTTGGCACAAGGTGCAACTTGCGTGGAAGGGGTATAAGAGGATTCGCTCTGTATGTGTATCAAATACATGAAGGCTCGTTTTGTATAGGGGGGTACATTTTGCACGAGGGTACATTTTGCACGGGGGGCACAATTTACACAAGCCATGGCCACAGCGGCCATTCCGAGTTCCCTGGTGTCCTAAATTAGCTTTGGTATGTCATTGGGCAATGGGGACCTACAATGTGCATGCATAGGGGCCTGGAGCACAGCTTAAGTGAAATTCAATCTGAGCTCAGTTTCGGTCTGCACTATATCCTGACTGCCGAAGGACCTCATCGTCATATATCCCAACAACTTCAGGATCTGGGGAACAACTTGTCACTTGTTATGTGAAAGCGATCTCACAGAAAAGCCGCCAAGTCACTAATTTGAGGGACCGCAAACCATTCTCCGTCTTAATCTTCCCCTTATCTGAGGGGGTAATTTTTACTTTCTATTCTCTATTTATTTTTTACTGATGTATGTATATATTCATTCATTTATCAAATTACATATTTATCAGTTGTTTTTTTTCTCTAGGTTGTTTAATTTAACCCTGTGGCATCGGCTGCCACTTGAAGCTTTCGTCCGAGTGCCAAAATACTCCCTTCCTGCGTTTCCATAAATTTTCATACGAACAAACATACAGGTTGCTGCATATGAATGTTGAACACATCTACACATGCGCGCCCGCACATGAGAACATACGTGCATGTATACACGCCAGCATGAAAACAAGAACATGCACGCGTATTCACACAAAACACACGGCACTATGCGCCCCCCCCCCCGAGAGAGAGAGGGGGGTAGGAGGAGGAGGAGAGGGGGACAGCGAGGGAGGGAACGAGGAACGAAGAGAGGGAGCGAGTGAGGGAGGGAGCGAGTGAGGGAGGGAACGAGGGAGTAAGGGAGGGAGCGAGAGAGGGAGTGAGGGAAGGAGGTAGGGAGGGAGGAAGGGAAGGAGAGGGAGAGGAAGAGGAAGAGGGAGAGGGAGAGGGAGAGGGAGAGAGAGAAGGAGAATGAGGGAGGGAGGAAGAGAGAGAGAGAGAGAGAGAGAGAGAGAGAGAGAGAGAGAGAGAGAGAGAGAGAGAGAGAGAGAGAGAGAGAGAGAGAGAGAGAGAGAGAAGAGAGAGAGAGAGGTAGGGGGAGAAAAAGAGATGAGAGAGAGAGGAGAGAGAGAGAGAAAAGAGAGAGAG
>NC_134784.1:6222857-6225357 GCF_046742065.1 Oratosquilla oratoria
CACGTTACTAGTGCGTTGCACACGACGACCACATCACCATGATAAGTGATGATGATGACAAGTGATGATGACGAGCGGTGGTGGTGGTGGTGATGACAAGTGATGATGACAAGTGATGATGACGAGTGGTGGTGATGGTGATGATGAGTGGTGGTGACGATGATGACGAGTGGTGGTGACGGTGATGACGAGTGGTGGTGACGGTAATGACGAGTGGTAGTGACGGTGATGACGAGTGGTGGTGACGGCGGCGGTGGCGGTGGTGGTGGCGGCGACGACGACGACGACGACGACGATGATAATGACGACGATGATGACGACGATGATGACGACGATGACGATAATGGCTGTAGTTTACCAGCGTTTCTATCCTTGTAGACGTTCTCGGGCAGCTGTCACGAGTTCTCTCGTATTTCACATGTTGGCCTCAATCGAGGTTGAATGGATGAGCGTATGAATGCATGGATGGATACATGGATGAATGAATGGGTGGATGGATGGATGGATAGTGTGGTTGAGAACACATTTACTTGGTGACCTCCACCAAAGCCCCGGCATCCAGCCGACCTTTTTAAATGTTCCCTTTGTACGTGTTGGCTTTTAAGGACACACGTACCTTTGTACTCACTGGCAATGGCGTTCTTTGTGACTTCGACGCCCCACTTACCCCCCTTTCCATCCCCTCTCCCTCTCCCTCTCCCTCTCCCTCTCCCTCTCTCTCTCTCTCTCTCTCTCTCTCTCTCTCTCTCTCTCTCTCTCTCTCTCTCCCTCCTCACTATCTCTCTCCCTCCTCCTCTCTCCCTCTCTCTCCCTCTCTCTCTCTCTCTCTCTCTCTCTCTCTCTCTCTCTCTCTCTCTCTCTCTCTCTCTCTCTCTCTCTCTCTCTCTCTCTCTCTCAAGGAAGGAAGGGGTGGGGGACGGGGGGTGGGGTAGGGAGTGGCTATGTATGAATGATATTTTGACACAGCTCGAAGGGATTTCTCCCCGTCTTCTCTTTTTCTGCATGAAGCGACGGAGAGGGAGGGTCGCCGATTAACATAAGAACATAAGAAATAAAGGAGACTGCAAAAGACCATAAGGCCTACACTAGGCAGCTCCGTATCCATCACCACCTGTCGTCCCCATCCATAAAGTTGTCTAATCGTTTTTTAAAACAACTGATAGTTTCAGCGCTTACTACGTGGTTACTAAGTTTATTCCATTCATCGACCACCCTATTTGTAAACCAATTCTTGCCTATTTCCTAAGTGAAGCAGCCTTGCTGTGGGTGTGCTGTGTATTGCTGCATTGCCTCTGATCTAAGGCAATGGGCGGGATACAGGGATGACCCGTCATCCACGAGGAGATAAGATGAGTGGGAAGAAAGGGTGGTGGATGGGAGTGGAATGGGTGGGAGTGGAATGGGTGGGAGTGGATACTTGCCTTTTGACTTGGCTACCTCACTTGTTAAGGAGGAATAAGCCCTTACTATATAGACAGATAGATAGATACTCGTACGTTCTCTCACTGAACACAACGATTCTTGACCACCTCAATTCCTTCCTTAACACGTCTCGCTTCCTTTCGATACACACTTTTCTCTCTCAATCAACCTCACTCCCAACCTTCCATCAACATACTTCCTCCTTTAACCTAACTCACTTCCTTCCACCCTCAACACAACTCCCTCCCTCAACTGAACTCATTCTGACCTCAAAATAACTCCTTCCCTCAACACGCCTTAACTCCTCAACATTCACCATTCTCATCCTGAATCCCTCACACACTCCCTCCCTCCCTCCCTCCCTTAGTTGAACTCATTCTGACCTCAAAGTAACACCTTCCCTCAACACGCCTTAACCCCTCAACATGCACCATTCTCATCCTGAATCCCTCACACACTCGCCTCCTTCTTCAACTCGTGTCCCTACCTTCCCTAGTCCCAAACTCTTTCCACAGAGCCGAGCAAGCCCTGACTTCGGCTCCCTCATAATCCCTTCTCCCCTTCTTCCTCCACCTCTTCCCACAAGTATCCCCGCCTTTACTTCCCTCCACCTGCCCCCCCTCCCCTCCATTTGTTTTCCCACCTCCGTCCACCCTCCCCACCCCTTCACTAATCACCCTTGTTTGCGCCAGACCAGCTTGATACAGCCCGTCGTCTCCTGTGGCCAATTCTCCCTAAGGATCACTTCTTCTCGGTGTCTTCATATTATGAAAATTGTATCCTTCAAACTACCTTCCTACGTTGCCACAGAATCCATGACATAATCCCATTGGGTCATACTCTTACTGGTCATTATCCCACATCCAAAATTCCATTGGTCAAAATCCCACACCTAACCCAACTTAACCTATCCAATTAACCTAGGCCTATATTCATTAATAGATTCATCAAATGAAAGTATACTTTAACATATAGTGCATAGTCATACAATCCCCATCCTGGAATATTTGAATATATGGAATTTTGATCATTGTGTGTGGGAATATGAACAATGGGATATTGACTATGGGATTTTGAT
>NC_134784.1:6227857-6232857 GCF_046742065.1 Oratosquilla oratoria
TGTATTTAACTAGTTTACCTAGTTGTATTATACGGGAAGGGGAGCTATGCTCGTGGTGACCCGTTTTTGTATCTCGCAAGATCAAGTTTGTTCTTAAATTCTTGTATTGTGTTTGCATACACTATTTCTTCATCCAATTTGTTCCATATATCTATCACTCTGTGTGGGAAGCTGTTCTTTTTCAGGTCTCTTCTGTAGTTATCCTTTTTGAGTTTCATTGCATGTCCTCTTGTTTTTCCTCTGTCCCACTTTAATAGGTCCTCTCTATCAAGGCGTTCTTTACCTTTCATAATTCTGTAGATGGTTAGTAGGTCCCCTCGTTCTCTTCTTTGTTCCAGGGTTGGCAATTCCAGTTCGGCCAGTCTTTGTTCATATGTCAGGTTTGAAAGTGCTGAGGCCATCTTTGTCGTTGCTCTTTGTATTCTTTCTAATTTTCTTATATTATTTTTGTACTGGGTGACCATTCCAGTTTTGGCCTTATCAGTGTTTGTAATATTTTCTTAATCATTTCCTTATCCAGGTATCTAAAGGCCAGCTTTATTGATGTCAGCAAATTGTATGTTTCTCCGACTATTCTATTTATATGTTTATCTGCCGACATGTCTTTGGTGATGATTACTCCAAGGTCCCTTTCAGAATTTATTTTCTTTACTTCTTTTCCATCAATTTTATAATGTCCTGATATTCTCTTCTTGCTTTTTCCAAATTCAATTATACTGCACTTCTGCTCCACTCTGAGACTTTGTTCAGATCACTCTATAATGAGTCACAGTCTATTTCGGAGTTTATCCTCTTTAATAATTTTGCGTCACCCCGCAAAGCAGTTCATGTAACTTTCAATGCCTTCGTCCATGTCATTTACATGTATAGCAAACATTATCGGAGCTAGTACTGACCCCTATGGGACGCTACTGCTCATTTCTTCCTATTTTGAATATTTGTCTCTGAGCACCACTCTCATTTTTCTTCCATGTGTGTGTGTGTGCGCGCGCGCGAGTGTGTGTGTGTGTGCGCGCGAGTGTGTATTTACCTAGTTGTATTTACCTAGTTGTATTTTACGGGAAGGGGAGCTATGCTCGTGCTGTCCCGTCTTCGTATCTCATTTTATCTAAACTATTTTTGAATTCATGTATTGTTTTTGCACACACTACTTTCTCATCTAACTTGTTCCAAATGTCTATTACTCTGTGAGGAATGCTGTTCTTTTTCAGATCTCTTCTATAGCTGTCTTTCTTGATTTTCGTTCCGTGTCCTCTTGTATTTCTATCATTCCATTTTATTAGATCCTCTCTATCAATAATTTTTATGCCTTTCATGATTCTGTAAATAGCTATCAAATCTCCTCTCTCTCTTCTTCGCTCTAGTGTCTGTAGCTCAAGTGTGTGTGTGTGTGTGTGTGTGTGTGTGTGTGTGTGTGTGTGTGTGTGTGTGTGTGTGTGTGTGTGTGTGTGTGTGTGTGTGTGTGTGTGTGTGTGTGTGTGTGTGTGTGTGTGTGTGTGTGTGTGTGTGTGTGTGTGTGTGTGTGTGTGTGTGTGTGTGTGTGTGTGTGCGCGCGCGTGTGTATGTCTTATTCTTTTTTTTTTTTTTTTTTTATTATCTATTTTCCATTCGCTATTCTCCTACCCCGTCAATTTTCCTCTACTCTTTCTCTCTCCGATTCCCTGGGGCCCCTTCCATACCTGTTGGCATTTAATTATATTCCTGATGCCGCCAGGCGATTTTATTCTCCACACTGTCAACCTCCCCCACCCCCTTGTATGACTATTGGTAGTGAACAAGTTTATACCCTGACGCACTCCAAAGCCTTTGTCTAACCAATCCCAAACGATTTTAGATCCGTTCAGATTAAACGGGCCACCGCCGCTACACCATCATGGACATCACCACGGGTATCACCACCACTCCTATCAGCATCACAATCATCACAATCACCACGGTCATCACCATCACTTCTGTAAGCGCCACACTCCCCACGGTCATCCCTATGGTCATCACCACCACTTCTGTCAGCACCACAATCGTCAACATCACCACGGTCATCACCATGGGCATCACCACCACTCCTATCAGCATCACAATCATCACAATCACCACAGTCATCACCACTACTTCTGTCAGCACCACACTCCCCACGGTCATCACCACCATTTCCTTCAGCACCCCAATCATCATAAGCATCACCACCCCAACACTGACACCACAATTACCATATCATTATCACAATCATCATCACCGTCATCGCCATCACCACCGCGAGCATCATCACCCCATCCAACACCAACACCACAATCACCATCACTGTCATCATCATCACCATCACTGTCATCATCATCATCACCACAATCACCATCATTGTCATCATCATCATCACCATCACTGTCATAACCATCACCATCACCACAATCACCATCATTGTCACCATCACCATAATCACCATCACTGTCATCACCATCACTGTTATACACCTTTAGCCTGGATGTCCACTCTCTTCCTTTCTTCTCCTTTTTCGTCGTCCCCTCTCGGTCTCCTATCCATTTCCTCCCGTTTCCTTCTTCGTCTAAACAACTTTTGGTCTCAAATTCGTTCTCGTTTGTACCCCCCCCTCTGCCCCTCTCCCCCCCCTCCCACCATCCTCCTGTCCTTTCCCTCTCCTCTCGCTCGCATTTTTGTCTTTCATCGGCAATCAGGCTTTGGCCGTCCCATTTCCTTTTCCTCCTCCTCTTCCTCCTCCTCCTCCTCCTCTTCTTCTTCTTCGTCCAGTTTCCTCTTCCTCTTGGTACGTCTGTCACGTTCAGCTTCCCCCCCCTCTTTCCCCCTCTCTCGTCCTCTTTTTCCTCTCCATTTTACCCACTTCTCCCTGTGTCTCTGTGTGCCTAGCAACGTATCTCCAAGTCTCTCTCTGTGTCTTAGCCTGTGTCTGTGTGTCTGCCAGTCTGTCCTCATCTACTCCAACTCCGATTTCTTCCCCAATCCTCTTCCCTTCTCCCCTTCCTTACCCTCCTCCTCCTCCACCCAACTCTCTCCCTCCCGCTACCTCTTGTTTCCCTCTTCCGTCTCTCCTTCTCCCCCACTTTCCCTCGCCCTACCTCCCCTCTCCTACCAGCTCCTTGCATCTCTTATCCTCCCCCTATTCCCTCCATTTCTGTGATCATTCTTTCTCCTACCTTTCCATTCTCTTCTCTTATTATTCCTCTTTCGTCTCTTCCTTTTTGTCCCACTCCTCCTCCTCCTCCTCCTCCTCCTCCTCCTCCTCCTCCTCCTCCTCCTCCTCCTCCTCCTCCTCCTCCTCCTCCTCCTCCTCCTCCTCCTCCTGCTTCTCCTCCTCCTCCTCCTCCTCCTCCTCCTCCTCCTCCTCCTCCTCCTCCTCCTCCTCCTCCTCCTCCTCCTCCTCCTCCTCCTCCTCCTCCTCTCCCTATTAGGGTCCCCTTGTTGTCAAAGGTACTTCCTCCTTTGCCCTCCTCGCTTGGCAACCATCCCTTTCTACTCGACAACTACTTTATAGCCAGCTTCTGTGAGTTATTGACTGTATGATGCAAACAGACAATATTCTAGGACTCAAATGACATCCGTAAGAATCAAGTCACTCTACATTCTTTTGACTAGTCTCCACCCCACAAAATAAATAAATAAATAAATGAATATAGATAAATATAGATGAATAAATAGATGAATAAATAGACAAATAAACAAATATAGGTAGATATATAGATAATATACAGATAAACAAGTAAATAAATAAATAAACAAGTAAATGAAAATGCATTTTGACTTGTTCTACCCCTCCGATCTACAACTATCCTCCTTCCATCTTTCCTTTGCCAATTCCATGGCCCAATTTCTTCGGTGCACTACACCCCCAGGGATAAAAGCAATGGCTATCTCAGGCAAAATGCAATACGATACTGTATAGCCTGTCCATTTCAACTTGGCGTCAGTTTACAAGATACAAAATTTACATAAGCCACTGAGTATACTTTTAATGCTTGTGTAGAAAACCCCGCCATTTTTAGATGAATAAAACAAGTCACTGTAATCATATTCCTCTAACATTATCTTTTTCAAAGTCACGTACTATCGTTTCCATCAGTTCCCCGATCCTTTACTTCACTGCAACTTACCTCCTGTACCTAAATCCATGAACCTTTTTTCCCTGTGGCTTTTTCCTCTCCATTTTGCCCCCCCCCCTCCTCACCAAGTTCAAAGGGTCTGTTCTGTGACCTTCATTCTCATCCCAACTTCCCCCCACTCCCCCTTCCCCCCACTTCCCCCCTCCCACTTTCGTCGACTTCCCCTCCTTCCTTCCTTCAAGATGTCATCCCTGTTCTTCATGTTTCCAACTTCGTCCTCTCCTTTTTTTCTTCCTCTATCTCTTCTCCTCTCTCCTCTCCTCTCTCTCGCCTTCTTCGTCCCCATCTCTCTCTTTCACGGCTTGCCCTTCTCATTACAAACCCCTTCCCTATTATAAAAATCACCCTACTCTCTTTCACTCCCTACTTTATTTCCTTTACCCAGTCCCCTTCCTAACAGTCACCCTCAAACCCTCTCCCCCCCTTCTTTTCCGCCCACACCTGTGAGTACTCAACCCTCTTCTTCCTTGACCAAAGTAGCCCCCCTTCGCATCCCGTCTCTTCTTGCCCTACCTCAAAATACCCAATTCTTCCTCCCTCATCCTCTCCCACACCTCAACTCTCATCTCCCCTTTCCTCCTCTTCCGTGTGTACCTACCCACTTCCCCTCTTCTGCCTTCTCTTACTCTGAAATCTCCCCTACTCACCTTAACTTGTCCATACACCACCCTCCCCCTCCCCTTCTTTCCCCTCCTTCCACCTCTTCCTCATACACTGATCTCTTCCCTCTTCGCTTCTAGACCTATCTCCTCTTAAGCCCCCCCAACTCCCACCTTACCTCCCACCAGCTCTCGTGACATACCTCCATCTGCCCACGCAATCCCCTTTCATTCTCCCCTCTTTTTTTTCCCCTCTCTTCCCGTCTCCTTTCAT
>NC_134784.1:6235357-6245357 GCF_046742065.1 Oratosquilla oratoria
CTTTGTCCTCCTCTTCCTCTTCCTCCTCCTTCTCTTCCTCCCCCCTTCTGTCCTCCTCTCCCTCTTCCTCCTCCTCTCATCTCAGTCTTTCCCTTTCTTCCCGTCACATTTTTTTTTACCTGCTTCCCCCTCTCTCCTGTTGTCTCCTTCATCTTTCTCCTTGTTTCTCCCTCCTCTCCCTCTTTCTCCTAAGTTACCATTTCGACCTTCTCCATATCCTCTTCATCTTGACACGAAAAAATAATATATATTTTTTTCTCGCGTCTCTGTCCCCATCTTCTATTTCCGCTCAGTGTTCTTCTGGTTTTCTTCCTCCCCCCACCTCCCCCTTCCCTTCCTCTCCCCTCCCTCCTTCCCTCCCTCCCCCCTCCCTCCCTCTTTCGTTCTAATTCCACTTCACCTCTACCTGTAGTCACCCTCTCCCTTTCCTTTCTCCCCCTTTCCCCTTTGCAACATCCCTCCTTTCCCTCTTTTCATCTTCCTCCTATGTACTCATCAGTTACTTCCCCTCCCACTCCCTCCTCCTCTCCTCCCTCCCCCTCTTCCCTCTTCCTCTCCTCCTCCTCCTCCTCCTCCCCTCACTCCGTCTGCAACATCCTCCTGTTTAACCTTCCCCTTAGCCTCCCTTTGTACCTCTTGATAGTCTACAGCTCTTTGTGCTCGATGGTCCCCGTCCTTAGCCTGTTTCCCAGAACCCTACCGGGGTCTGGTGAAGCGACGCCCAGGGGCCAGGACGCCTCACCAGCGCTTCCAGCCGAAGGACAGTCCGGAGGAGGAGACGAGACGGGGAGAAGGTAGTATAGATAAGATAGCATCTGCTAAATATCACGAAATAGATTGAAAATATACTTGCTGAAGATTACGAAACATTCCAATACCTACACTGTTTAGATAACATCAATATGTAAGTTTTATTTGATAATCAAGAACAATGATTCCAAAGTTATTCTTTAAACGGATGGATACCCGGAAGCAGGTCTGGACCCACCAATGTGACGGAGACCACGGCGCTGACCAATCAGCTTTCAACGACGAACAAGACGAGACTGAGGCGACCTTGCTTGACCTCCCCCAGAGGTCGCAGACCTGGGGTACGATCCCCCAGGAGCGACGAGGTCGACCCCTACCCCGCACCCCAGGATCTCACACTACCACCACCACCATCCTCCTTCTCTTCCCCCCACCCCCATCCCCCTCCCCTCCCAGAACACCACAATCAAGAGAGCTAATGCAACGCAGCTTAGAGCGTCGAGAAATAATGGGCCTTTTACTTGTTGTACTTTGCGCCTTTGTCTCCCCTACTTCTTCCTCTCAAAGAGCCTCCTACAACACTCCTCTCAACCCTCCAAGAACCCTCCTACATCATCTCTTTTCCCCCTCCTTTCTTCTCCATCCCTCCCTCCTTCCCCCTCCTCCAACAATTTTCTGTTCACCAACAAATTTCCTCCCCAATTTTCCCCCCTCGACTCCTCGACGCCCCCCCCCCCCAGTACTCCACACACTCCCATGATTCTAATTTTCTTGGTGAGTTCTCATCCCCTAACTCCTGCCTCCCACGTCCAGCTCTCTACTCCCCCCCCACTGCCCTCACTCCCCTCCACTTACCTCCCCTCAACTCTCCACGTCCACCAGGTACTCCTCCATATACTCCTTTTCTTCTTCTTCAATTAATTTCCCTTTCCTCCTCCTCCCCCTGCTCCTCCTCCTCTTCCTCCTCCCCCTGCTCCTCATCCTCATCCTCATCCTCCTCCTCATCCTCTTCCTCCTCCTCCTCCTCCTCCTCCTCCTCTTCCTCTTTTGGTCTCACTTCCGAATGCCTCAGTCTCTTCTATGGATGTAACACTGGTATTTTCTATATTCTTCTCTCGCTTTATCTCCCCTCTCCCGGGCATTCTCCCACTAACACGCACACACACACGCGCACACACACACACTCCTAACACGTCCTACCAATTCCTCTCTTCCTGTATATATATATATTTTACATTATCTTCACTACAACGCTCCTTCCAAAACTCCCCAAGCCTCCATCCCCTTCCTTCCTTCCTTACTTCCTTCCTGTCTTCCTTCCTTTTTCCTTCCTTCCTTCCTTCCTTCCTGCCTTCCTTCCATCCTTCCTGCCTTCCTTCCATCCCTCCTGCTTTCCATCCTGCCTTCTTTCGACCCTTCCTTCCTTCCTTCCTTCCTTTCTTCCTTCCTTCCTGCCTTCCATCCTTCCTGCCTTCCATCCTTCCTGCCTTCCATCCTTCCTGCCTTCCATCCTTCCTGCCTTCCATCCTTCCTGCCTTCCATCCTTCCTGCCTTCCATCCTTCCTGCCTTCTTTCGTCCCTTCCTTCCTCTCTTCCTTCCTGCCTTCCTTCCTTCCTGCCTTCCTTCCTTCCTGCCTTCCTTCCTTCTTTCTTGCCTTCCTTCCTTTTTCCTTCCTTCCTTCCTCCCCTGACGCGCCCTTTCTTCTTCTTCTTCTTCACAGAGAGCGCACCATCCTCTTGGCTCCCACTGCCGCCAGACGATTTTATTCACCCAAAAGACCTAACCCTAGTCTACCCACCTTCCTTTATTTCCAGTCCTCTTCCTCCTTTTCCTCCTTATCCAGCATCTTACCATTTCCTCCTCTCCTCCTACCTCCTTTTCTTCATTTCCCTTCTATCACCCATATACTTCCCTCACACATACCCAAACTTACCTTTCTTCTACTTACTCCCTTACCTTCTCCCTTTTCTTCCTCTTCCTCATCTTATTCTTCCTCCTCTTTATCTTCATTTCCCTCGTCCTCCTCATCCTCCTCCTCCTCCTCCCCCTCCTCAACGTCTAACCTTTAAACCCCTCTCTCCTTCTTCCATTTTTATTCCTTTACATGACCTTCCTTCTCCCCTTCTTTCTAATACTCTTCATCTTGTTTTTGCTCCTATTTTTCCAGCATAAGTCTTCACCTTCCGCCCCCTCCCCCTCTCCCCCTCTCCCCCCGGTAGCACGCTTTGTCCCGCGCCTTCCTTCGTTGCCCGCTCCTCGTGTGCCAAATACGTTAATTTCCGTTGATCACGTCGCTCGGGTGACGTCAGCGCCGAATGGAATCCTCAGGGGCTTGAGCTTCGTGATATCGTCGAAAGGAGTCTTCCTAGTAATGAGGTTAAACCCCATCTTCCTCCTCTTCGTTCTCCTCCTCCTCCTCCTCGTCCTCTTCTTCCTCCTCGTCCTCCTCCTCCCCCTCCTCCTCTTCCACCTCGTCCTCCACCTCGTCCTCCCTCTTCTTCCTTCCCCTTTTTTATTTACCTTTATCATCATCATCATCATTACCATCATCATCATTACCATCATCATCATCACCACCAACCCATTCCTGTTCATTTTTCTTATTACCACATTCCCCTTCTTCTATTCCCCCTTCCCACTTTTACTTACCGCCTTTTGTGCTCCTCTTCGTCCTCATCCTCTTTCCCCGTTACTCTTTTTACTGATCCCCCACCACTATTTCCTTTTTCCTCAATCATCTTTTCAATTTGATTTGAATTTTCCTTTCAATCGTTAGTCCTTCTCTTTTCCTTTATCGCCTCCATGTCTTCCTCTACGTTTCATCCTTCTCCACATTTTGTTCTTTCTCCTACTAATTCCACCTACGATTATTCGTAAGTACCCTCTACCCTCTTTTGTCTCTTCACTGCATAATCTTATAGATTTTACTTTTCTCCTCCTCTTCTTCCTCCTCCTCTTCCTCCTCCTCCTCTTCCTCCTCCTCCTCCTTCTTCTTCTTCCTCTTCCTATTGATCTTTGTTACCTCTTCCGTGTCCCCTTTCCCCCCTTTTCAACTCTTTGTTCTCCCGTTCAGTGACGAATAAATACGTTCTTCACTTCCGTTCTTCGACTTCCGCTTTGTTTTTTGTTTTTTTGTTTTTTGTTTTCTTAATTCTCTCCCCGCGTTCCAACTCCTCCTGTCAAACAATTAAGATGTACTCCACCATCTTTACTCTCCTTTACGTCTTCATCTTTAACCGTCATCCTGCCAACCCCATCACAACCGCCAACAATCTCTCGGATCATCACAGACACCAAAAGTCTCATAATCACCACGCCCTTCACCACATTGACGCGCTTAATTTTCTTTATTCAGGCTAAAACCGGATGATTTGATGCAGTCGAGGGACGCGGCCTCGGGTCTGAAGCGGGTCTTGATGGGACGAGACCCCAGATAACCCCCCCCCCCTTAACTCCCCACTCAGCATCATAACCACCCCACCACCTCCACCGCACCCCCGCCATCGGGAACATTACACTGCCTCTCCTTCGGCAGTGTTAGGTCACCACCCATTCTAAAGGTTAAAACAACCATCTCCCCCTCCTCCTCCCCACTCCCCCTCCTCCCTCCCCTCTCCCCTCCCCCCCCTCCACGTTCTCAGTTACGAGGACGACACTTAATCTTTCGGGAATGGTCCCTAAGCCACAGCAACGACGCCTTACAAGGGTCACCCTCAACCTCACCCTCGACCTCGTCCTCGCCTCCATCAAGCCCAACACTATTCCCCAGCTCGAGGAGGAGGGGGAGGGGGAGGGGGAGGGGGGTTAGTATCACACACCTCCTATAGACCCCCCACGGGATACAGGTGCTGTACCGTGCACCTGTAAAACGTATGAGACAATTCTAAACGTTACCGAACGTTATCAAACGTTATCGAACGTTGTGTCAGCATCACATGTGTCGTCACTCATCTACCACACACCTGTTACGCTTTAACTAGTCTCTGACACGTGACACAGACGTGTCACGTGTCTCCACAAATCCTATACGTTTTGCACCACATGTGAAGCGTCTCGCAGGTGCCTGCTGTTTACATCTGTCACCCATACATTCATTCATGGAACTTGTCTACCTGTTTACCTCACCGCATCTATCAATCCATTTATCTATCGATCTATTTCTCTCTCTTTTCCTTCGCTCTCCTCATAAAATCATACAACTCCTTAGTTATAATGGTCTACCAAACCTCATCATCTAACTTACCCCCATTTCACATACACACAGAAAAAAATAGACACACAAATAGACACACATAAATAGACACACAGAAATAGACACACACAAATAGACACACACACGCACACACACACACACACACATTTTTTTTATCTAAAAAAAAAAAAAGAAAAAAAAAACACGTTCCAAAGATGGTTCGGAGCGAGCGAAGTCAAACACGTTTTGCTTAGGAATGATCTCGCTCTCTTGTACATTTCCCTTTCTGTTTATCTATATATTCATTTATTATTTCGTTTCTTCTTTTTTCACAGCCGACCTCGTTACATTCATCAAGATACCCTGTCGACAAGTATTGTCACTATATGTTACTGTACAGTTATTATGAATATATAAATAAATGAATAGGTATGGAAAAAAACGCATATACAAAAAATAATTAACAAATTAATAAACGTACAAATAATTACACAAATGAATAAACAAACTAATACCCATACAAATAAAATGATGAATTAATAAATAAACAAATGAATAAATGAATAAATACGCAAATAAACAAATTCGGCAGAGTGGACCCCATTCTCCCCGTCTCCTGTCCGTCTTCTGTCTACCGCTGGAGCGCGCTGTTGTCGCTCGACCTGTCCCAAACAGGCCCAAAACAAAGTTTTGCCTCCTCCCGTCCCTCCCGGGTGTCGGGAGCAGAAGGACGCACGCACGCACGCACACACACACGCACGCACACACACACACACACACACACACACACACACACACACACACACACACACACACACACACACACACACACACACACACACACACACACACACACACACACACACAATTATATATTATATATATATATATATATATATATTACATACTGCTACAACAAAAAACTCAAACAAACACATATATTGAAGGATGTACCTCCATTGGTTCACACAGTGATGACTCTATGATACTTATCTTTTTACTTGTAAACACGTACACACTATGGGTTACACGTTCCAGTGCATTAAACGTTTCTATCATTTGATCATGAAAGAAATGCATTTCATAATTAAACTTTTTTTTCAGTCATGAGAACTTATTTACAATTTCAATGACTACTTTCAGATAGTAACATGTACATGTACGTTGTGGAAAGTTTGATCAAACTAAGCATTTCATATACATATTTCTATGTCAAGATGACCATAAAGAGTCGTTACCAGGTTCCAAAGTTGTCTCGTAGATTGCAACATTATTTCAAAACCACTAATTACAAATTCACGCATCTATCTGGAAACGAGATGTTTTCTAAAGGTCACGTGACTTAAAAACATCTAAAGAGAACTTCGAAGATTTTCCAAGACTCTTGCAAAGATATTGTTGCATCAACCACTGGAATATTTTGGAATCTGGAAGCAAAGGCACCAAGACAGAGGACGATCTGGACGCTCAAGAAGAATTACATAATTGCTGGACGGACGCGCCTGAATTACTTACCAGTCGGTTA
Source organism: Oratosquilla oratoria (assembly GCF_046742065.1). Classification (NCBI taxonomy): domain Eukaryota; kingdom Metazoa; phylum Arthropoda; class Malacostraca; order Stomatopoda; family Squillidae; genus Oratosquilla; species Oratosquilla oratoria. The sequence goes on from NC_134784.1 coordinate 6,241,826, forward strand.
AGTGCTAATCTTGTTACACGTCAATCCCAGTTACGAATATCGAGGAGATTAAGTGAGTCAAATCTGAAAAGGGGCAGCCCTCTAAGAATATATTATTGAATTCTTTGATACTAAAAAATGGTTCTTGCGAAGTTCAAATATGGAGAAACGTTCATCAGTAGAAATGCTACTTTCAGGGTAACGAATCTAGAATACTTTTCTTATAAGTCTATATTTAATTTATTTCTGTTTTTTTGTTTATCTATTTCTAGCCTTTATTTCAAATTTCATTTCATGTCCATTCTATTCGTTGTATTCTATCTTGTTTGTTCATTTTTAATTAAATTTCACTAATCTATTTATTTTCTATCTATTTTACATATCTAATTTGCTATTTATGGTTTGTTCTCATTTTTCAATTAATTGATTTATTTACTTTATTTTATTTTACGTATCAATTAATTTATTTTTTATTTTCTTATTCATTTATTTATTTTCTAGACGACTTGTGTTCGTACAAAGTCCACACAGAGCGAACTAATTCCTCGTAAACATCAGCAGTGAAGCACAAAGATTAAACCGTGGTCATGGTCTCCATGGGTGACGGACATCAAGTTCGGAGAACCCTGTGTATGTGTGTGTGTGTGTGTGTGGGGGGGGGGGGGTGTCCAAACGTCACGTCACGCCACGTCACGTTATGACACATCACGTCACATCACGTAATGTTACATTAAGTCATGTCATGTCACATCCCATTAAGTCACTTTACGTTAATTCACGTCACATTAGTCATGTCACGTTGTCAGCTTACGTCAAGTTAGGTTACGTCAAGTCACGTCACGTTAACACGACGTCACTTCATTTTACAAAGTCATACAATCCTAGCCAGGTGTACAAAAGAATATTATATTCTCGCAGGGCTTAAGAAGGTCTTAAGTAAATGAACAAACATGAACACATTAAGTGTTCAATAAAGTATACGTGCCTCACCAGTAACAGACATAAGCTAGCTAGTTCAGTAACTCGCTAGTTAGCTCACTATGTTTGCTAGCTAGCACACTCAACTCCATCTCCTTGGTTCATTCGTTTCCACTAGCTAGATAGCTAGCTTGCTAGATAGCTAGCTTGCTAGATCGCTCGCTCAGTCGCTCAGACAGACAGACGGGCAGACCTTCCCCATCGCGTCAAAAAATTCCTCCGAAGTCCTTGAAGACACTTCGGACTCGAACTTCCTCCTCCGCCAACATCCCGGGTTTACATCCGGAGAAAAACTGAAATCCAATTTGTCATGTTTCTTCGTGTCCTCCTTCCATCTCTCTCCCTCTCTCTCCCCCGAGGACTTCCTCCTGTCGCCTCGCCTCCCCGCCTTGCCCCCCTCTCACTCTCCCCTCACTCTCCTCTCTCTCTCTCTCTCTTTTTCATTTTGCTTCTTGATGTATTTTGTAATGCCCAACACTACAGGCGACTCCCACTATGTGACAGCCTCAGAATCCAAAAATTCATCGTGGAAAGTCTTTTGTCAAACGCCTCCTTTCTGAGTAAATTATTTTTTCCTGTGTTTACTCTGAACCCGTTTCTCCATTAAAGTCTTCAACGGTCCAAGTCCTGTCAATCTGCTTTATCGATTTCTATCATTTCTACTCACACGCTTTTTATATTTTCCTGAGTATTTAAACACACACCCGACGACATTGCCCTAAATGAAATTGCATGGCCACAAAGAATTTCGTAAAGTGCATGAAGGTACAGAAAATATCCCACACCCCGATATCCAAGTTAATCTCGGAAATCCATCCGCAACTACATTTGAAATCTTCTCCAAATTTGACGTTCTTCGCCCTTCCCCTTCCCCTCCCCCTTCCTCTGCCATCTCCCTTTCTTTCCCTATTTACTCTTACGCTTTAGCCTTCTTTAGCAACCTTTTGTCTTCAGCATCCTTTTCTCTCCCAGGGCACCATTGCTACTAAGAACCTCCCTTCTTCATCCTCATCCTCCTCCTCCTCCTCCCACTCCTCCCCTCCCCTCCCCTCCTCCTCCTCCTCTTCCCACTCCTCCCCTTCCCCTCCTCTTCCTCCTCCTCCTCCCACTCCTTCTCCTCTCCTTCCTCCCACTCATCCTCCTCTTCCTTCTCCCCCACTCCTCCTCCTCCCTCTCCTTCTCCTCCTCCTTCTCCTCCTCCCTCTCCTCCTCCACTTTCTCCCCCCCCACTTCTCCTCCTACTCCCTCCTCTTCCTTTCTTCGTCTACTTTAGCCTGTGCACATTACCGTGAATGACGAAGAGTATCTCTCTTATGAGGAAATGACGGAATTGGTTTTCGTCCTGTTAGCATAATATCCACCTCATCTTAGAACCATGTCACTGAACAGAAGCCCCTGGTTAACCAACTCATCTGTAGCCTTAGGACACATAGATGAATCCTGCATTATCTAGAAAACAGATGAAATTGATTGGACAAAGGTCCAAGTTCTGGACTGTGGATCGAGTGCCAGCCCACAAGCCTGCACCCCAAGGGGAGTTGAGGTGGTGGGCGTCCTTCTAGGAAGGTAAAGGTAAGTACTCTAGGTGTGAAACCTCTAGAATAGTTTGTGTACTCCCCCTCAACCCTGATGTAGACACACACACACACACTCACACACACACACACACACACACACACACACACACACACACACACACACACACACACACACACACACACACACACACACACACCCGCACATACAGGTGTACCTGTGTGAGGAACATATGCAGAAGTCTTGCAACATATGCAGAAACTGTGTTGCAAGACAATACAACCTTGTGTTGCATACTGTCCCGAACGTGGACTATGGGCTACAGGACTGCTAGTTGGTAATCTCCTCTCGCAAATTAAAAAATCACACGACGAATAATTCCATTAAGAGACTGTTGGCCAGTGTTTCTTACTTACGCACACGTACTAACTCCCCCATACACACATTTATCACACATACACTGCCCCCCACACACACACACTCGTGCGCACGCGCGTGCATACATACACAAGCGTGCGCGCACACACAAACACGCGCGCGCGTGCACACTCATATATATACATAATCACACACAAACAGACGCACATATACATTTGCATTTGTAGTGCTACGTGTTGAGTGCGTGGGTTTAATTTGAAATTTTCGTCCCTCTAAATAGGTTACCGTATGAAACGCCAAATCCGGATTAAGCACTCCATGTGTTCATGAATGCTTAATACCGTGTGGTCGTGATTACATCCAAGCACATCTTTTCTTGGAAATTTGCGCGGCGAGACCTTTGAGACCGGGATTCCTAACTGGATGTTGGACGCGGGTTCTCAGATTCTCTCGACAGATACATACATACATACATATATACATACATACATACACACACATACACACATACACACACACACACGCACATGAAATGGGGTTAACCGACATATTCCTTAATTTTATGTATTGAAATCTTCTTCAGCCTGAACAATACTACCTCCTGGTGTGATCCTAATTCAACTTTGAGTGAATTAAGTGTGTCTTTACTCCTGAACATTTT